>NC_071572.1:114376604-114686604 GCF_024509145.1 Vidua macroura | reverse complement strand
ACCGCCTCTCCTCCTACCCATAATAAGCAATTAATCTAAGTTACAGAGGTCCCAGCTCTCTTCGAGCTGTGTCTGTGGTGCTACTGGAGGAATGCTAAAGCTTGATGCCCACCATATGCTTCTAGGTGTTCACAAAACACTCGGTCAGGGGGAAAAAACGTCAAACCTGACGACGTCTGCTGCAGATGCAAAACCTGCCTCTTCTTACAGATTTTAGGGCTGATGTTTGTTTAAAATAGTCACTGCACCGTTGTATCCTACTTAAAAAACACGTTTCTGGAGGTGCATAGGATATCCCTGTCCTCTGGGTGCTGGTTGCTGTTAACTGACCTCCACTGAAGGATGTGCTTGGCTGAACATCTGATTCAGGCCACAGCCCAGGCACGTTTTACACTAAAACCTCACAGAAGAGGAGTCAAAGCCTTCAATTCCCTCTTCCCTTTAAAGTTTTCTATCCCTTCAGGCCACTCCATGGTATCTAATAATTTCTTGATACTCGAGGGGATGTTTTTATCTTTATTGATCATGGCTTTGCAGACTGTTCTATGTGCCTTTGAACCTTACACTGACAAAAGGTTTTTGTAGCCTCAGCACAGCAAACGTTTCATAATACCTTTCCTGGTGTTGTGTTTCATCTCAGATTCATGTACAAATTCTCAATTTCTCTTCCTTCCAAAGTACAGAGTATGGCTGATTTCTTTCTTACCTGTCTAAATTCAGTCTTTAATCAGGTGGCCACCCTGAGCTCTTGCTAATAAGACCTGTGCTGGTTCTGGACACGTTGTTTTGTTGTGTCCCTTAGGCTGCCTGGAGTTAACCAGCTCTGTAAGGGGCTGTAGGAACAGAACTCAGTGCGAGCCATGTGGTTTTCTGAAGCACAATCTCATGATAGTTTTATTTGATTTATGTCTTGCTGTTCTTTCCTGTTTTCTGAACACGATGTTCATTTTTCTAACAGAGTCCTGAGGTTGTTTGGATATCTTTAGGGTGGGAGTGAGTTCATCGTTCTTCCAGTTTTGATCAATTTCATTATTTTTCCTCTTGAGCTTATTGTTTTTTCAGTCCACTGTGTATTACTTCACATTTGTGAACATTTCATACAGATACAAAGCAGATGGAGACTTCTCTCAGCTTGGGCTGGGGAGTCAGAATTACTTCACCCACCTGCAAGCAAGTTGGTGAGGCTGAAATGGCTCTTTAGCTGCTGTTTCATTTGTGTGGGGAAAAAACTGTAGCTTGAGTCATGCAAGTAGAAGTTCTTTGTGTACTCTGCAAATCTGAAATGGACTCATGACATTTTTTTTATCCATTTAGTTTTTTCACTGATTTATATTTGTAATTTTTTTAGATTTGTGGGGTTTTTTAATTCTTACTTAAATTTCTGATTCTGCATTTATACATATGCATATATATATATATAATATATATTTTTTTACAATGTATATTACCATCTTATGTATATGAATCTTAATATTACATGGCCATTTGAAAAAAATGTATTTAAAGCATAGTGTGCAATTTAATAAATTTAAAGCATTTATGTGTCCCAAAGCTGTCATAGTATAGTGTGATCTTGAGGTATAAGGGTTGTGACACAGGATTCAGGCAGCTCAGACCTTGTGGCAACTTTCCCATATCTGCTGTGTGTGTTCACATCTCTGATGGAGGGGGGACTGAAGTAATTTATTCTTCACGAACCTATGGAAGGGGAATAGCTGAGTTAATGAACAGCCATCATTTGAAAGACAATTGAAATTTGTTTCTAATTCTAACATATGACTTTTAGAAATTCTGGATTTCTGCCAGGCCTCTGACTGATTGCAAAACTGACACGGAATTTGCACAAAAAAATCCCAACCTGCTTCTGTGTTTGCTTTTGGTAGCATGAAAATCAGTGTCACGTGTTGCTGTTGTTGTTTTTCTATACTGCAAGTACATATTTAGGAGAAGAGGAAATAATTGTATTGCAAGGAAGGGGAGAAAAACCCCTGAAAATCCAGGCTATTTCAGAAAAATCATAGCTGAAATTCTTTTCATATAGCCCAGAAAATTTAAGAGGTCAGGGTCAGTTATTCTTCCTGATGCAAAAACATGTATGAATAATTAATTCCTCATACATTCCTTTAAGTGTTAGCAAGTTGTTTGCAGCCCTGCCTTGATTTGCTTAAATTTGATGTGTTGTTTGAAACACTGGCTTGTGTAATTTCCTTGAGCAGTCTTTGGAAGGGTTGTTATTTGTGAGTAATTGTTTGCAAGGATTCACTGCTAAACATGTTCAGATTTGTTGTCTCTTATTTTGGTGCTCTCACTGCTGTCATTCTCAGACATCTGGTGGCAGCACTTCCAATTTGAATTTTGAATTTAAAACTTTGCTCCTCACAAAGTTCATTTCCATTTAAAATCTGATAATTTGGTGGAAACACTCTGCATTCTACCTTGGTGGGATTTTTATGAAAATCAAACTCAAAAAGAGCATTGCAAATAAAGAATTCAGACTTGCTCCTTTTTGCAGCATAATTGAAGCCCTGTTTTTACAGAAATATATGCAATGAAATTATTGTTTAGACTGGCTGAATACTTGAGAAGTCCCTTTTTTTTTTTGCCACTCAGGTCAGAAGGCTTCAGATGCTTGACATACAGTGTTGACCTGCTATAATATTGTTTGTTTACTTCTCCCTGTTAGGAACTTCCAGGATTGAAGAGAGGAGAAGATTTCAGTTTTCCTTGCATGTTGTCATCAGGGTCTTAACAACAGGGTTTGAGTTTGGCCAAAAGTTGTGTAGGGCAAGATTCTGTGTGGACTTTAAACTTCGTTTAAAATCCAGCAGCAACCAAATCTGTGTCCTAAAACCAAGACTCTAAAAGAATTCAAGTAATGTAAATTTTAAACTCCAGCTCTCTCTCTGAAGCCTGCTAAACATAAAATTCTGAATTTATGGAAGGAGAGGGGGGAAAAAAGAAACTTAACTACAAATCACAAAATGGACAGTAAGTCCTACTCCTGAGTGTCTAAGCACAGTTTGGATTGAGGGGTTAGACTGAGGAAGTTTTTAAGGACTTCACTGAGCTAGAGCCAGAAAAACCCTGTTTCCACCTGATTTTCCCAGTGGTCATTATTTTTGAGGCTGGGGCATGCACGACTCAGCCATTGTCCCTTCAAAGTGAGTGGTTGGAAGTGAGCAGGGGCTCGCTGTTAACAGGGACAGTAAAACATCTATTTGCACTTTCACACCTCTAATTCGGTGAAACCTGGGCAGGAATTTACTGCGGGTTGGGGTTGGGTGCTGTAGAATTTAAATAGAAATGCAGCTGGACCAGCAAGTGGCCTGATGGGGAGGGGAAGTTTTGCTGCTTATTGAGATTTCTGAGGTGGTTTTGGAGCCCTCGTTAGTGGTGGTGGCAATTCCACCACTGGTGTGCTGGAAAGAGGTGACAGAAGTAGAAATTCAGAGTGATGCCTAAGCTTTTAATATATTTCTCATATATTTGTAGCTTGGTAGATGGCTAATGCATGGCTGTAGCACTTTTCCTGCCCTTTCCCCCCAGATTTTGGAACCCATACCTGAAATATTGTTTAGATTAATAAATAATCTTTATTCCAAGGAGGGGACCTACAATAAGAAGTGGGGCAGAGAATCCCTTGGACCAACTCCGAGGGGCTGACCAAGGGCTGGGTTACTGGGGCAGCTGAATCTCCTATTGGATGTAGCTGTTAAATATCCTAATGAATTAACCTTATAAAATCACAGAAATCTGATTCTGGATGTGGCCATCACCACTGGAACACCTGGAAGCTTCCAGATAAAGATCTGCTTTTTACTTTACTATTCTTAACACTGATGCAAGGGGTTTTTCTCTTTTGATTACAGGCAACAGCAGTGCAGCCACAAGTGAGATATGAAGGGAAGCTTTCCACAGCAAATGGTAGATTTTAAGCATTTCAAGAGCTTTATAAAGCATTTTTCTCTGCCTGTTCTGAGGAGCTTACAGAGTGTCCTAACAATAATGAGTGGCTGGCATTGAGGGTCTGTCAGCCAGCTACACATCCCAGGAAATGGCCATGTGCCTTTATTTCCTTAAAAGCACGGCTTAGGCTGGGTTATGAGGGGGAAAAAACCAAAATTCAGCAACATGCTGGGTTTTTTTTTTTTTTTTTTTGCCTTTAGTGGTTTGGTGTTGGGAAAAAGTAAATGAAGGAGCATTGATACACCCAGGCATGTGATTTATTATCCCACCAAGATGCTGAAAAATATAAGGACATTGAAAGTCATGTTCTGAGGGGCAGCTAAAGGAGTAGGGAAGACTGGAGGATTGACCTTTGGGGCAGATGAAATTTTATTTGCTTATTATCCTAGTGGAAGCTGTGGCAAGTTAGGTTGTTTTTTGTAGCTTTTTGTGTTTGGTTTTTTGGTTTTTTTTGGGGGGGGGTTGGGTTTTTTTGAGGGTTTTTTTTTTTTTTTGTTTGGTTTGGTTTGTTTTTTTCGCCAACAATGGATCTAGAAAACAAAAAATATTGACATTTAGAGAGGTGTACCATTTTTGCAGCCTCAACTGCATTGTTTTTCCCCCTCGGTTATTTGTGCTGCTGCTCTTGATTTCTCCAGCTCTCCTTTCACTCCAAGGAGCAGCCCACAACATGATTATTTGGAGAGTATGAGAACAACACATGAAGGCCCTTGGGAAAAGCACACGTGCCCCCTTTAAGAGGTGAATTGTACTTTAGGGACTAAATTACCAGTTCTGCTAAGAGCATGTTAAAAATGGGCATGAAGAGCTGGAACTCCAAAGATTTTTATCTTTAAGGTCCAGGGATAATCAAGTAAACAGAATAACTCTACTTCTCCTTGGCATGTCATCTATTTACTAGTTTCCTGTTGATACACATGTATGCCTATGACTCTGATTGCTACAGAAGATAAAACTGAAATTTGCTTTCTGTGCCACTTGTTGGTTTTGGGGTTATTTTTCTCTTGGAATAAAATTTATGTTAGACTCAAACTCAGTTCACCATAATCATAAAGCCCATAGGATCTGAGTTCCAACCAGGCTCATAGGGAGCAATTTCACTTCACAAAATCAGCTTTTAATTACCTAAAATTTGCCACAGGATATTACTTTATGGTTTGGGGGATTTTTTTTTTTTTTTTTTTTTTTTTTAATGCTTTCCTCTTTAAAAGAAATTGACTGTGGAAAGGAAAGTCCAGATTTAAAAAGCTGAAGGTTGGTTTTGCTGTTTGGAGGAATGGATGGAAAGAGAGAGAGGCTCCTACAGTACAAAGTCTGGCATTGTGTGTGCACAGCTCCTCTGTGTATTTGCAGAAGAAGTGGCAGGACATTTTCATTTTCTTTGTCTCAATTCCTGGATTTTCCAAGTTAGTTTGTCTCTTTTTCTCCCCAGACAGCAGCCAACCAGAGATGAGATGTTCATGCTGTATTGGGAAGGGTTCTAATGATGTTTTCTGTGTTTTTTCTTGCTAGTGCAGCAAAATTTTCCCCGTGTTGTGACAAAAAGCTGTGCTAATGACAATACACCATAGTTCTCCTCACTGCAGATGGCTCAAAGGTTAATTCCAACTGTTCAAGTAATGGGCACATCCAGAGAAAGCTTCCGGCCACGGGATGTTTTGTAACTGGCATCACACTGTTCAGTTTGTCTCTCCAAACTGAGTCTTGCTGTTTGGTTGTTTTTTTTTTTTTTTCAGGGCACCACATGTCAGTAAATACAACTTTGTAGGTGTAGTAATTACAACAACAGTCAGGGTGAACAGGATAGAAAATCTTGCCATGACTGTCAAAAGATGATATGAGAGGGTGTATCATAGTTAGTCAAAGCAACAAGCTAAAAAGAGTTAAAAAAAAAGGAAGAAGAAAATAAAAAGGAGGGGAGAGAAGAAAAGATGGAGAGAAATGTTCTATTTCACTTCCCCTGAGCAAACATGTAATTTCCATGATTTCTTTTTAATGACTCTCTCCTGAAGCTGGTAGGTACTGATTTATGAAAAGCTGTAAAGGATCAGGTGGAGCCCTGCAGGACGTCGTTTACAGCTGCACGGACTGCAGCCCGTCTAATTTGTCTGCTAAAGTGTGAGCTCATGCCACACATCACCCAGACCATAAATTCCCTGTTCAGCCCTTCTGTCTAGGGGCTGGGACAGGGGAAAAAAAAAAAAACCTGCCAGGGTGTGCAGATGCTCTGCAAGCCCAGCTTTCCCCTGGTGCAGGCGAGGAGACAGCACAGACTGTTCGCAGCGAGGCCAATTCCTGCTCATTGATAAACTGTCCAGATGTCCTCTCTGAGGAGGAAAGTAACTAATTTTTGTTTGGAATCCTGCAAGAAGAAAAATGATACTTTACAGTGCTGGTTACTCTGAGGTCACTCGCATTAAAATTAGGTCATATTTTTTGTCACGATGATACTTTGATCCAAGTAATAAACATAAAGGCTCTTTTGGGCCACTCTAATTCCTAATCCTAGAGACCTGTTCTATTTCAACTTGTTTATACTTTTTTTTTTTCATTAGTGATTCTTGAGTCAGACTTTGTTTTATTAGACTTAAGTTAAAAAGGTGCAATAGGCTGGGGGGGGGAAAAAAATCTGTGCTTTATCACTGAGAACACTTCATAAATACTCTTAATTAATATCTTGGGATTCCAGACACTGTACCCAGAAAACTATAAATAAAAAACCACTGGCTCTTCACAAGACAAA
Organism: Vidua macroura; assembly: GCF_024509145.1. Classification (NCBI taxonomy): domain Eukaryota; kingdom Metazoa; phylum Chordata; class Aves; order Passeriformes; family Viduidae; genus Vidua; species Vidua macroura. Next base: position 114,679,895 of record NC_071572.1, on the reverse strand, counting down.
CAGTAGTCAGTGAAATCCAGGCCTTACAGCTACTGATTAAAACTATCTTGGGCCTGATGATCAAACTTTAAAGCTGGGTGTCATGTAGATGTCTAAGATTTGGTTTGACCATGGCACCAGCACATGGAGTGAGCTGCTGTTCTGGGGACAGAGCAGGTTTCTGGTGTCTTCTGTTGCTTTTCTTCCCATGGGTGGCTGTTCCCAGCATGTGAAGTCCAGAGTTGGTGTCAGTGGTCACAGTCCTTCTGGGCTCTGGAGGGAAGGTAGCCAGGCAAAAGCTGTCCCCATCAGGGACATCTCAGCTCTGGGACCTGGTAAAAACTGATTGTGTGTATTTGGAGTTAAGATTTTCAAGCATGCAAGTAGCTCTTTAATTATGCCCTGCGTTCCCAGAAGGGGAAAAATACTATATTAACCTTCTGAGCCTGAGAGAAATCAGCTGATTGATAACAATCATGAAAATATCAGAGTAAAAGGAGCTGTTTCAGTTGTGGCCAATACTAAAAATCATTGTTCTTTTCTTCAAAAGTGAAAGGTAAAAGTCTTGATGTAACTAATGTTTCTTATGCAACTGATGCAGTATCCCCTGACTCCAGGGCAAGTCAGGTGTACTGCAGGGATGTGATGTTGTAGTGCTGCTGATTTTGGTGAAATTTAAGACATACTGGAATTGAGAAGGATTTGGATTTTCTAGGCTTCTTATGAGGTTAAAGTGACTATGTTTAAATATGTGGTTCTCTTGGTGCCTTTAAAATCTCCTCCTATTTATATTCGTTCCTGTGATAAACAGAGATGACTTGGGTTTGGAGTGAAGAGAGTGTTTTTTACAACCCAGATCAGTTCTCCATTTCCAGTAGCTGTCACCTACTTGTTGCACTGTGTAATCACTGCTTTTAAATTATGCTTTCAGTCAGCCACCTCTCATTTTTCACTGCTTTCAGGGACAAAAGTCACTTCAAATGGGTTCAACAGCAGTAGTCAGACTCCTGTGCAGGTTACTAGAGGGAAAAAGAATTCTGGGGCAGAAAATAGACTGTGAAATTGCAGAGATAACTGCTTTGAACATTCTCTAGCTCAGTATCAGGTGCAGCACAGCTAAGCATATGCTTGGCTTTAAGTCTGCAATAAAACAATAAAAATAAGGTACTTTGCTTATTGTTGCAGCTTCTAACCTAGTAGGAACATTTAGGATTTGTCAGTGGGCCACAATATTCTGATCATTTGATATGAGCAAATTTCTACCAACACACTCAGCTTGGAGCCTGGAGTGTGCATCGTCTGTGTGATGTTTGGGATGAGGTGAATCACATAAATACAACCTAATTTAGTATTTTTTACCATTAAATTGTGAGGTACCTGTGCACTTTGTGAGTGCTGCAGTGATTTAAACACAGGCATGGGAAGCTGGTGCTCCTCAGCAGGATGATTAGACAGCATTTGTCAGAGCTGCCAGCACCAGTCCCGTGGTGGCCTCAGCAGCTGAGAACTCCCACAGACAAACAGCAAAGCCACATCCAGCCTGGATGCTCCTGCCACTGCTGAGTTCAGACACAAAATAACTCTGTTTTTCTCCCTGTTCCCTAAATTCCATTGCATTATTCTTTCATTTCAGGCCATCAAATCTCCTCCTGGACCAAAGCAGCGTTGACATTTCAGCCTTCCGCACCACGGGTGATTGGCTCAATGGATTTCGGACAGGGCAGTGCAAGGACATCTTCACAGGGGTGGAGTACAGCTCCTGTGACACCATAGCCAAGATTTCCACAGAGTAAGTTGCAATCTGCTGGGGGTTTTTCATCATAGCTACGAGTTCAAACATGAGCACAAAGGTAGCACTTCTATCCGGCGTTTTTCTAATCCTTAGCTAAAATTTCTTACATTTAAAGAGACAAATGGGAATTATTTGTTGCAGTTGAAATAGCCATGAAGGAAATCTGTGTCTGGTGACTGTGTGAAGGTCATGCTCCCACAGCCTTTTCTCACTAAATACAAGAAAATTCCCAATTTTTCCAGTACAGTAGCACCATGCATCATCTGGTACACTAGCATCACTTCCTTTCACTGAAGTTTCTCAGTTGATTCTTTAAATTCAGTATTTTACATGGGAGTTTCTCTACAGCTGGCACATTGCCAGTCTTTCCCTTTATTGCCCATCCCATATTCCACCAAACCAGGTGAGGGGGCAAATGCTTTGTAGCTGTTTTCCTCCTCCATGCTAATAATTACTCAGGGGCTGAACTCCCTCCTGCTATGCTTGGAAGTGAGCAAATGGCAAGTTTATTGCATTCTAAATGCAATCCATCTTTGTTCCAGTGACAAGTAGGAGTAGGGTAATGTTCTTTCTGCACCTGAAAAGGCATCAAGTACAGTTAAAAATTTAATGCCAAAGGAAACCTTAATTCCCAGTTGGGCTGGCTGGATACACGACAAGTTATGGAGAAGTATTCAGCAGCTGTGCTACCAACAATTAAACACATCAATGCCATTAATTAGTGTATTACTGCATCTATAAAAAGGGTGCTAATGGCTTTTTGTAACAATTACCCTTTGGGGACAGTGTAGAAATCCTCTAGGAATGCCCAATTTCCTGTGAGCCCCTGGTTAATTAGCCCTTCACAGGTGTTAAAGCACCTCTGTGTTGCACAAGGAACAATGAGGCTGGAGATCCTGGACAAACAGGAGGGGAGAACCAGGGGAGACACTGGAAGCTTGGCCATGGACTCCTTCACCTCAGTGCTGATAGCAGAGTTCAGGGGACCTTTCACAGGCCAGTGATGTGTCAGCACTGCCCAGGAAGAGCCAGCAGATTGGTGGGGGATGGAGGTGTTAGAGAGGCTCAGCTGATCCAGCAGTGACCTCCATGCCCCAAAACCCCAGTGCTTGCATCACTGGAGAACGATTTCATTGCCTTTTCTTCCAGGTAAGCAAACACAACGAGGCTAAATGAGCTTTCACTCTATTTTTTGCAGCCCCCTTGTGTTTTCAGACAGTTGCTCTCTGGTTTTTTCTGCAGCAGGGCTTGTGTTTCAGCATTGTCCCTGTACCTGGAGGCTCCTGCAGTGCAGCAGTGTGAGATGGGCAAGTTCATTGCTGTTTGCTGGGATCAGTGCTGTGAAATTCAGTGTCCTCACTCTTCTTTTTTCCAGTGACATGAAGAAAGTTGGCGTTACAGTGGTGGGCCCTCAGAAGAAGATTGTCAGCAGTATCAAAGCTCTAGAAACTCATACAAAGAACAGCCCTGTTCCTGTGTAAGGTACCAAAATGATGTTGCTCAGAAGAGGAAAAAAAAAAAAAAAAGGAGAAGAGTTGCATCGCAGGTGAAAAGTGATGGCTGGCAAACGGCAGGATTTAAAGGAGTTCTTTGCAACAGCTTTGGAAACGCAATGGTTGAGATTTCAAACCCACAAGACACTCAAATACTGAGTATAAATGCCTTAAAAATAGGAGCAAACTTGTTTTCTATCTGTTAATCCTAAAGGGTGGGTGCTCTTGACTGACTGTTAATGCAGATAGTAAATATCAAAAGGAAAAAAAAAAAAAAGTGAAAAATCCTTCCAAGTAAAAACCAGTGTTACTAAAACCTAGAGCCATTTGAATATTAAGTGACTGAATAACAGAAAAAACACATGGACATAAAAGCTGTGTATTTGATCTATACAGCAAACAAGAAGAAAGAAAGACTTGCAGTATTTTTATACAGAAGAGATCTGTAACAGGTATTTTATTTCTTTAAAAGCAAGGAAAATAGAGGACTATACCTCACAACCTGTCTGGCCATATTTACTATAATGTCATTGTAACATGCTATTTCAGCTTCAGGAAGGAAGACAGAAATAAAGTTTGTAGTAACTTTGAGTTAGTTGACAAAAGATTTTCAACATTATGTTATCTTCCCTAACTGTGTTCATTTAAATAGAAACAAGTCTTAATTTTTAAAAGGCTTATTTATTTTCTTGGTTTGTTTTTTATTTTTTTCCATTATTGTTTATATTTATGCTTAAATACCTTAACCTGGCTGTATTATTGCCAAGTGCCAAATGTTATCCAAACTTCATTGGTTCAACCTGAGAAATTGTCTGAGGGTTAGTTACTAGATAATTTTATACTCGTAGCATCAGGCATGGAATACAGAAGGAAAGAAAGGTGGTCTTTTTTTCCAGCACTAACACTCTGAAAAGCATCTAGACTTTTTTTTTTTGCAAATGAGATTTCTTCCATTTGCTGAGAGTGGTATTTTCAACCAGGCTGGGGTTTTGACAGTGGTGTGTGCATTGATCTTTAGATCAGGATCTGCCCCAAACAGCACATCCCATTTCCTTCCCCAGGGCTGCTTTCCTGTCACAATAAGGAGCCCTGTTCTTGGGTGGTGCTCAGGTGAGAGATCTGCCAAGAAAATATAAAAGAGGACCAGGGTTTGTTGCATCCTGCTTTAACTGATGATGATTTTTGAGTTCCCTGGGAAGTGACCCTTGTTTAAAAGGATGACTTAAGCTGTGAAGGGAGGCTTTGGTGTGGAAGTTTTACACATGCCTGAACTAGAAACCCCCCTGTAAAGGCACTGCCATCCTGGAGGGGACCTGAACTTTTGGCACAGCTTCAGTGGGTACCCGTTCCTTGAAGGAAAGCAGAAGGGAGCCCAAGTCTAGGAGAACATTCACATCTCCCACTGGAAAAAGGAGACTTGAAGGTGGATTCTGGGGGCCCTCCACCATTTTCATTGTCTTCCAAAGAGCTTCCCAACTCCTAAGTTTTTGTTCTGGAGCACATCAGTCCCAGTTCTGAGCAGACACCACCCTTTGCTCTGAAAATGAGTGGTTTAAAACACAGTGTGAGCCACTTCTTGTGCTTCTTAATGCTTTAGATGTGATGCCAGGCACACAGAGAGCAGGCCTTGGTCACCAGGGGAAACCATTCTGCTTCCCAACTTGACATTCTGGAATCCAGACCTGATTCTGGTGATGAATCCCTGAAAGTCCAAGACTGTGTGAGAGGCAAATGAAAAAATGGCACATTGTGTTTTCTCTGTGCATGCAAAAGGAGGTGACCACTTGTGCTTCCTTCTGTTGGCTTGGGTTTTGAAGCTCCTTGGTATATAAGTGAGGAAAAGAATCAGTTTCTAGGGTTTGAGGGGCTGAAACTGTTCTGCATGAATCCAGGCACAACATTTATCACACATTGCTAAAGAGAAGTGTTAGAGGCTTTTTCATGAGTGCTGGTAGTAAGCACGCTGTAAAGGACTGGGTTTGAAAGATACTCACAGCATAATAATTAGTAATTCTCTCTGAAAGAGAAGTGAAGGGGTTTTAAAATTGAAATTAAAAAAAAAAAAAAGGAAGAAAGGTAAAATAAAGCACTTAACCTGTAAAGAACACTTCCACTTATCTGCCCCAATCTATCATGAAATGCAGCAAGCTGGATACAAAAGCTGTTTTGTGTTGCTTAGTTCATTCAGAATCAATCTTTACTTTGGGTTGAGATTGCTCTAAATTAGACACTGTTAGTGAATTTAAGCCACCAAAACCCAGTGGCAATCACTGTCTGTGTGGGGACAGCTTTTTGTGACATTTCTCCTCAGCCTCATTCTGCTGCTGGAGTGTGGGGGCAAGGGGCTGGGGTGATGGGGGGTGACCTCTGGGAAATGCTTCTGGAGACACAGAACCAAGTTCTTAGATTTTTAGACACTTGAAAACTTTGCACCAACCACCCTCAGTTTCCTCCTGCCATGTATCCTGTCGTGTTCCTTGCCCACTGTTCAGGCATGCTCAGCATGAAAGATTCAATCTCACCAAGGGAAAAAAAAAAAACAAAAAACGAAGCAGCCGGGTTTTGCTTTTCTGTGCTGTTAGGAGTTGAGAGTTCTTAAAACCCATTTGGTTTTCTCTCCCTGTCAGAAGTTGATTTGTACTGTAAGTGGCCTCTGTTGCAAGCATCCTGTACTCCCTGTCCCCCTGTACATATGTAAACATAGCAGTGTACAATTCTTCAGTGTGGAGTAGAGAAATAGAGGTCGTGTGGCCATCTGCCTGTACAGGTTATGGACATCAAGCAAAATGCAAACTGCTCATAAAATGACATGCCATATTATTGGGTTTGTACCTTTCAATATAGTTTCCATTTTATTTATTTCTGTTAACATAATCTAGTTTTTGTGCTGTAACTTAGCATCCAATAAGCAATGTATAGATGTGATTTGATTGGCAATATGTATTTACTTTAACTTGTATTTCAAAAGCATTACTTACTCATTTAGATTATATATTGTGCAATTGTAGATGGCCTCTTACTAATGTAAAATGATTTGTAGTGGAAACATTTATATTTTTATAATAAACATAATGAAAGTATTTTTTACATACTGAAATACTGAGGTGATTGCTTGGAGGACAAAGTAAATTTATTTGATTAGTGTGATAAAAATGTAATTAAATATGGATAAATTCTGAGTGTTAAAGCATGGGTCTGGAGTGAAAGCTAGATATTACCTATATTATCTATTAATAGAAACAAGCAGTGCAGGTTTTAACTGAACAGACCAGCATTTGTGCAAAACTGACTTACATCAGTCAAAGACTTTACTTTCTCCATGGATACTGGAAAACTTCATCTTCTACAGCCTGCTTATGGGATATCGAAAAAAGCTGTCATTTATTTTAGTTGTGTCAAGTATTTCCAAACTTTTGCTTTCTTTCCTCCCTCTCCAGTGAACCTATTTTCATCTTCTTAATATGTTGAATCCAGTCAAAGATGTACTTTTTTCAACAAAATAAAATAGCCCACCACGTTCTGTAATTTCACCCCATGATCATTTCTTGCCTCTGAGTATCTGTATTAGATAATATTTTGCCCCTGTTTTGTTATGTCCCTGCCATGTTGTTTCTGTGTGCATCACCCAAATACAGGGTCTTTGAAAATGCCAACATACACAACTCAGGAATCCTCTTCCTAGGAAAATAGGAATGATTTTGATGCTTGCCAGTTTCTTGAATTTTACAGGTTCTTTCTGTACCATAACTGATTTTGCATGCTTTTGTATACTACTCTGCTTACTGGTGCAAAACAATGAATGATATACCTGTCCTGGAGTCTGTAAGTTGATAAACTTTATGAATGTGGATGTAGCATACTTCTTTTTTGGGGTGGGGGTGGCATTCTGTCTTGGTGTGTTCAACAGAAAGGGGAATCACAGAAAAAAGTCACCCAGAGCTGGACTTGTCCTTAAATGACCACGGCTGGACTGGAAGCCCCTTGTCCTTCCTGCCACCAGGATGCTTCGTGCTGAGGTGGATAAATGGTGTCATTTTAGCTTCCAAACAGGGGGGTTTGATGCTGTGCTTGAGCACCAGGGCTCTGATGGGATCTAATCCATGCAGATAATGGTGCAAACCATTTTCCCTGTGAATGGGTTTCACCTCAGCAGTTGTGTTACCCCAGCTTGTGTCTATCCCTTTGGCATTGCTGGTACATTTTATTTGCTCTAGATCCTAGAGGGCACGATGGCTATTGGTGTTTTTATTGATTTTACTGTAAAATGGTATTAATTTAATTAATTAATGTAGCCAGCTCTGGAAGGGCAGCAGGATGCACTCACTTAACAACAGCAGGGCAAGGAATTGCTTGGCAAGCCCCCACCACCACAGAATCCCAGAATCCCAGAATGTGCTGATTTGGAAGGGGCCCATCAGGATCATGGAGTCTGGAGAGGTAAATTGCTGATAACCACGTCCATAAATTCAATATGCCTGTCGGGGTTTTTTAGTGCTGCCCAAGTGGTGTTTTTCCACTCTGCATTTCTTCCCAAGGATGATGCCCAGACCCAGATACCTGCACCCTTGAAAGCCCAAGCAGTGCCAAGTGAAATCAGAGCATTTTTTCTGTTGCCTCACACGTGCCACCCCTGCTAATTCATATGGATATCCATGCTATTGGCTTCCTTTCATTTTCTGAGCTGCTCTGATTCCTCAGATCCTTTCCAAGCTATCACTGCCTGGTCTGTAATTCTCCATTTAATAGGTGTCCACTTAGTTCCTTTTTGAGTCCTTGGTCCAATCCTTTGGGATTTCTTAATGAATTTTACTTTCCCAATTAAAAAAAAAAAAAATTATTTTGAAGATATTTCCCTCAGCTTTGATTCATTCCCATATACAGACAGGCACATGGTGTTCATGAAGGTTGCTCATGCAAAGGTGAACAGCACCAAACACAAAGAACAGCCTTCCCTTGGCTTCCTCATGATCCTTTTCAGATGGCCAGAGAACCTCTGGTAAATGAAGAGTACTCAGTACTTGGGATTTTTCAGCTCACTCTGCTTTCACATTAAAATGATTTCATAATAGCCCATATTTTCCCAGTTAGCTCATGAGAATGTCATGGGGGAGAGCACCAGAAGTTTTAGTAAAGACAAGATAAATCACATCCACTACTTTTTAGATTATCCTGCCACAGAAATAAATTAGATGAGGTTGACAGGATTTGTTTATTCTTGACAAATCTGAGTTAGTTTCTTAAGACCTTGTAATCCTCCAGCTGCTATATATATATATATCTATATATGTGTAAAATCTTTCTGGGTATTTGAGGTTAGCATACCTGCTCTGGAATTGCCTGGCTCTGCTTTTCTCCTCTCTTTAAAACTCAAGATGATCTTTGCTCCTCTCCAGTTGCCTGGGCTCCAGGACTTCTCCAAGAGAACAGCCAGTACTTGGACCAGTCCCTTCTTGCTGGAATCTATGCTATAAATAAATAATAAATATAAAATATATAAATATAATATATAAATATATAATAAATGCTATCAATCCCACAGACTCTGACAGCCTGAATGCATCAATCACTTTTGACTGGTAAGACTCCTAATTATGAAACAGAAATAAAATGCACCCAGACAAATATTTTAGTGCATGACCAGGTTCTGCTTTGAATTTTTGCCATCAAGCAATGACTTAGAGTCATCATTAAGGGAACATTTGGTTAGCAAATTTCATAATTAATTTTTAATTAGATTCAACAACTAAGGTTCATCACTGTTACATCACTTTGAAGGCAGTTGAGCTTAATTAGAAATCCTTCAATTCGCTCTATTGCTCTCCAGGTAAGGGGAGAAATATCCTTTATCTTCACTCCTCTTTTATCCAGTAGTCTTAGAAAGCTCAGTTTTTAAGTTTCCTCAGTAAAGCGAGTGTCTACTCACCGTGGATTTGTAATTAATACTGAGTTTAGCTTCCAGCCCTTTAAAGAAGTGTATGTTTGCAAGAGAGTGTGAAATAACCAGAGCTTTTTATTTTTAATTTTTGGGGATTTGGGGAAGCAGGCTTTTGGCTTCTTCTCCTGCCTCAAACCCTGTAAGGACAAAAAAATGAGTGTTTAGTCTCAATATGTTCATGGGAGCATAGAGTAAAACATTTTATTTTAAGGCACTGAGATGAAATGAAGCCAGTAAAAAAAAAAAAAAAAAAAAAAAAAAACATAAAAATGCTAAACCCTAATTGTTTAAATGAAAAAAAAAAAGAAAAAAAAGAAAAAAGAAAACCAAAAAACAAAGTTGTAGTTTTGCACCATAGCCTGACCAGGGATTCAAATAAACATCTCTGCTGTCAGTTTTCCTGTCATTCCCCCTCCCCACCCAGCAGGAAACTGTCCTTAGGTATAGTTCACATTTTATTTGAAGCATTTTATTTTCACGGGGTGGTTCGCTCTTTTCACTTTCATTACTCTCAGAGCTCGTGCAGCTCAGCAGAGGCTAAAACTGGGCTCAAACCAGAGAAGTTTTGTGTGGCAGAGCCCCCTCCTCCTGCAGGCTTTCCCTGGTACCTGCTGTCCCCTGCTGTCCCCACCAAGCATCGTCCTGACCCTTCCTCCCCATCTGCTGTGTTTTACAGCCCAACCTCCCAGAAATCCCCCCCAAAAAAGGATGGGAGATGACTGAGGAGATATTTTAGAGTCAAAGCAGTGTTTCGGTCGTTGCACTATTAATTGCTTGCCTTGCTGCACTTTCCCTTTCTGTGCCATCCAAGTTTAACTCTGTGAATCCCATTTCGATTTGCCTGGGGTTCTTTCCCCCATAAATCACCTTCAGTGTGATTGAGACATTTTGTCCCCATCTTTTCTGCATTTTCTGGGTGGCTTTTTTGCAGATCCAAGCTGGATATTTGCTGCCAGGTTTTTGACCTGCAGCTTCCCCTCAGGCTGGTTGTCAGCTAATTACCAATAATTATTCCAATTTTCAGTGTGCCCCTTTAAAGTTGCATCACCTTTTATTATTTAAATATTTTTAATCTTTTTCTTTCACTCTCATAAAGCTTTTTTGGGGGCTTTAGTTTAGAGGACTAAGTCACAATTCCCACTTGGATATACTTTATAATAAAAATTGTGCCTCATTTAACTGAGTTAATAGTTGCCTAATTGTAATAGCAAAGCAATAAAATTCAATCCCTACAACAATGTGATGCTGTAACTTCCTTTCCTCTCACTGATGGAGCAATGGGCTACCTGCCAAGGAAGTCAAATGAAAATAGGAAACAATATGAACAAATAAAATCTGTTTCTGAGATTTGGATAGAGATATTTTCTTGAGTTTTTTGCTTGGTTTTGTTTCGGTTTTTTTATTTAATATTCAGTTATTACTTGGTTCCATTTTTTACTTTCTGTTCCCAACTTCTCTCATTGTGCATGTGGGTTTTTGGAGACAAAGCAAGAGTTGGCCCACAGAGAAATTTATTTTCTGCCTCTTCCTCATATATTAGCTGTCCTCTCCATATAAGGTTCTAGAGGGTTTTTGTGAAAAACCAAAAAAAATCTGTAAGGGAACACCTCCCCAGCATGGGCTCTATAAATAACTGTAATTAAGCCATTCTATTCCTTCAAACAAATATAAAATAAAGATTAAATTGAAGTAAACCTCTGTCCCTGGCACCAGCAAGACTTCAGAGCTGTAACTCAGCTTTACCAATTTCCTGCTGCATGGTAAGAGATCCCATCAGAAGAAGAACAGAAGGCAGACACTGAAGCACAGGGCTGAAGAAATCAGACACCTTTGCTACTCTTAACAGCCAAAACTAAGTGCATTCTTTCTCCCTTCTGTTGTAATTTCTATTCCATATATCCTCCGCTGAACAACTACCTTAACCAGCTAAATTATGCATTTAGACTGTTAAAAAAAGATATTTAATAGCACCCACAGACTAAGCAGCTCCCCCATGGTTAAGATGATGTTGGGTGATTGTGATGCAGCTGTCTGCAGCGTGTAGACCAGGCTCCATCATCTCAACATGTGTTTTGAGGCATAATCAATATAAATTTATATTATTATAAACATCATGAAGACAGGCAGCTCTTTGGCCCGTTCTCTCTGGCTGCCACAACACCTCCTGCTGGTTTGGGTTTCAAGCACTCCGTCTGAACTGTATTTTTGTGTTTCTAGTTTGTTTTTAACCATGACAGGCACAGCACCAAAAGAGCCCTTTGCTCCCAGTCTGCCTGCTTCGATGTTTTCACGGGGATCTGTTGGGTGCCTTTTCAGAGGAACCTCTTTCACAGGATTTCTTCCCAAGCCTAAGTCTTTACCTTTAGTACAGGTAATCACTGGCTGTTCAATGGCCTCCCAAGGAGTCCTTGCAGTGATTTTGGCTGTGGCCTTTTGTTGCTAAGTGCCTGCTAGAAGGGTGCTAAAATTACAGAATAAATAATTTGCTGCTCTCAACAGGAAGACCCTGTGGATCACAGTAGATAGTGCTCCTTGAGAAGACAGAACAAAAGTTTTCCGTCTTGTGGGAAACCACTGGAACAACCAACTTGGATATTTTGCTCCTAATCCTTTGGAATTTACAATCTGAAATTTAGATCACGCCCTTTTTTCATCCATATCCTCAGTGTCTGTGCAGTATCTGACTGAAAAGGCACAGAGCCAAGTGAACCAATGGTCAAAAATGTCTCAGTGGCTTCCCAAAAGGGAAACTTTCAAACTTATCTGCTCCTATTCTATCATTTTATCAACAGGACTTCCTTCTCAAGTAACTATTCTTGTCACACTGTAAAACACTGAGTTTGCTGTGACAGGTCTGGCTGTGTGTAGTTACTGTGATACTGAAGCTATAAAACTTTTGAAATATTCTTGAAATATTTTTAAAACATTTAACGATTAAAAGTTTTATGGGCTTGGATCACCAGGTATATGAAATCTGCTTGATGTTTTAGGCTAAATGTTAGTCCTGTATCTTGAGGGAGTGGTTGCCATTACTATGCAGACAAAAACTATATCTTCCAGTACAAAGGAATCTGAAAAAGCTCAGAAGGGTTGTCAGAAATTTCACCTACAGTTTGTGAAAAGCTGATTAATTTTCCAGCGGGAGAGTGAGAGGGAAAAAAATAATAATAATAAAAAAAGATCTGGTTTATTCCCTGAAATACCAAGCTCAGTAATATCAGAGGCAGGAGCAGAGGACTCAGGGGAAGCATTCCTGTTTCCTTCATTTAGCCTTAGCAGGGTTTGGACACAGGGCTAAAGTTACCCCTCTCTCCAGAGATGCTGTGCAGGGCCTTGGATGTGGAATGGGAGCAGTGCATTATAAATCTCTTTGCAGAACATAAGAGTGTAAGGTTCTTGGAAGAAAAATACATCGGCTCTTGTGTCATTTGAGGGTTGTGGCACTTCCAACCTCTCAATAATTGCCTAGCTCTTTGCATTTGTGAGAAAGCAGAATGAGATGCCTTAAAAGGGGGTTCTGCATATTGTAAAAGTCCAACTGCAGCTCAAAGAAGCACCCCTGAGACTTATTGCTACCATTAGAAGCTTAGAGTAATGTGCACATATTTTTCTTTTTAGGCCATGCACACTTTATCCAACTCTCAGAGGTAAAAGGAAAAAAAAAGAAAAAAAAAAAAGAAAAGGAAAGAAAAATGAAAAAAATGTTCTGCTATGTATGGGGTGGTTTTTTTCCTTTGCTTTGATCTTGCCACCACATCCCTGGTGTCACACCCTGTGGTGCCAGAGTCCCTGGGGATCTCCTGAAGGCCACAATTTCCCTGTGGTGCTGTGATTTCCAGCACTGCTTCTCAGCTGCAGAAGGGTGTGAAGCAGCAGCTATGGGGGGAGGCAGGAAGGGAGGGGATTTCATTCAGTCTGGAGACCCCAAAACTCAGCTCCAGGCTTCCCTGTGGGATACCAGCACCTGGGACAGCCACTGCCCAGCCCTTGCTGGGGCACTGCCAGATTTGGCAAGGCTAAATCACAGTGGAATACTTCATTAAGGAAAATTCTCATCATTGGAAACTCATTGCATTTCATTCTCTGTGTGTATCTGTTCTGCCTCAGCAACAGGGGAGAGCCAAGGTAGAAGCCTGACTTTGTAAAGTGCCTCGTTGGCTTTGGTTCTTGTTGGGTTTGTCATTGCATTTTAGAAAATCTCAGGTCTACTTTGTAACCTTAAAACTGGGAATTTTCTCCTTTCTACTGAAACTTCCTAATGTGCCTTATACACATTATAAGTGTATATTATGTATTATACACATATATACTTTATAAGAGTATAAACTATTTTATACTCTTGCTGGCAGCAGTCATATTCCTCTTCTTGGGATATGATTCTTATACAAAACAGTGAGAATTATTAAATCATAGCAAACAGGAAAACAAACACAATGAGGGGTGTAGCTATGAAATAATTCAGACGTTTTCACTTGGACAGCTTTGCTCCAAAATCAGCAGCAAAAGCAGGTTTGGAACCTTTGTCAGCAAAGGCTTTCAAGGAAATAATAGTCTGTTGTCTCACAGAAATCATTTGGAATGGCCTGAGGTAGAGAAACCTCTCAGTCTTTTTGGCTTCAGAGCTCATGATTCACGTGGACTCACACAGCTTTTCCCATCCCTATGATGCCTCAGGTTTTGGCTTTTCTATTTTTCACATTCTGTGCTGCTTTAGTGTGTGGGTCTGGGCTTCACATTAGGGGATGCTGAGCTCTCTGCACAGAGCAGGGAGACAAAACAATTCCTTCTCCAGCTGGGGACCAAGGACAAATGACCCAAAGCTCAGGCCCAGGAGCACAAACAGCGTGGGCTGGAGAGAGAAAAACAAGCAGGATGGGAGTGCATGGGCTAAAGCTGGAATGGGACAATGAACTGCAAGGTGCAAATGGAGCAGAGCTGATCCCAGTGAGAGCCCCCGGGAACGCTCGTGCATTTTGGGACCATTTTTGGTTCATCTTGGGTGCAGCCCTGGCTGGGCTCTGGTGCTGCCCAAGGTGGATCCATTGAGGCCTTTTAATAAATCCCTGCTTTATTCTTTAGCTCTGCCCAGCCTCTGCTCTAGGTCAGCCTTCACAATGCATCACATACACCTGAAAAATCTTTGTCCTAAAAGACAAATCCCACTTTCCCCTCTCCCGCGTGTGCCGGGATGACAACACTGTCTGTGTCTGAGGCAGACATTAATATTGCTGCTCCCCTGCATCAGGGCTGTCCCCACCCAGCCTGGTCCCTCTGCCCTGCCTGTCCATTGTCACACAACCCTGACACACCGTGAGAGCCTCAAAATGGGGGGAAAAGCCCCAGAGTGCCACGGCTCCCCTGCTGCTCATCACCCCACGGCTTTTCCCCAACTCTGCACCGCTCCTCCACCCTCAGCACTCATGAGCAAGAGAACAACCTGTGGGAGAACAGCTCACACAAGGACAATTTCCTCCCCTCTGTTGTTGGACATGACCTCCCCTGGGTAGGTGGGGATTTTGGCAGCCTGTACAAAGGCTAACAGAGACTGCAGCAGGAGCTGGAATAGAGCTGTTATGGCTTGACAGCCCTGTTTTGTAATGCACCGGGGGGGTTTGTTACAAGTCAATTGTAGCTTCAAGAAATTTAAGAGTATGGCATCAGCTTATATGATTTTTTTTTTTTTTAATGTTTAATACATGAAATTGCAGTAGATTTTAATGTGGAGACTATGGCTGCAGCAGGCCCAGATGACTTAATAAAAAGTAAAATCAATCAAACCACGTGATTTTGTTGGCGAGTTTTTGCTCTGTAAGTGGAAATAAATGTTTTTGCAACCCCGATAATTTCATTCTCATTTCTTCAGGCAGTGCCAAAACACTGGGTTTATATTGTTTGCTGAGTGTTTTTTTTTTTCCCTGAATTTGTGTTTAAAGTCTTCTCTGTTAAAGATCATTTAATGTAACCTTTGTCACTGCAGTGTCTATCAATGATGACCAAAAGCATGAAGGAGTCCTGTGGCTTGAGAAAAGACTTTTCACCTCCCCACTCTCTGT
Organism: Vidua macroura; assembly: GCF_024509145.1. Taxonomy (NCBI): domain Eukaryota; kingdom Metazoa; phylum Chordata; class Aves; order Passeriformes; family Viduidae; genus Vidua; species Vidua macroura. The sequence goes on along the minus strand of NC_071572.1, from coordinate 114,664,643 downwards.
AACCTTTATTTTGCTTGAATAAACTAAGGGACATGATCAAGGCAATTAAAGCTTCAGATCACTGACTCCATGTGGTCACAGTAGAGCTTATTTTTATTGTTAAGATAATGATTCACAGTGAGGGAAGGAAAAGGGGTAAAATTTTGAACAAAAAGATGCAAGGAAGGGATTTTAATTTGATTTTAGTGGGAGCATGGTGAATAAAATTACAGAAATTATATAAAGATACATGGTGTTTACTCCTTGGTAGACCAATGGGAGGTAATCAATGACCTATAATTGGAAGAATATTTGGTTTGCATCTACTCTCAGCCCTTCCCTGGGCTGAAAAATCCCATCTTTCAAAACTAGGTAGTTAAAATACCCATTATAATCTCATTTCAGTGCTGCATGTTGAGCTCTGTACTTTGCTGTGTTCCCACAGAATTTAGCTTAGTCCCCAGGCCTGGCTTAGTACCTATGTGCTCTCATAGAACTTCTGACATTTGCATTCCAAAGAATCTCACTTAAAAAAAAAAAAAAAAAAAAAAAAGAAGAAGAAACAAAGAAAGTGTTTCATTTTAATTATCCTGTTCTGAAAAAAAATGTCTGTGTGTGCATTTGGGCACTCAGAGTAGATTTTAATATAATTCAGAGATCAAAACAGTGGCACAAATGTTAAAAATAAACCATGTGGGTGTTTTTCTGGTGTTTTGGGGTTTTTTTTTGCCACAGTTAGAAACAAGACCTCTTTAGTAGACACAACCTTATAAAATATTTTATACTCTTGCTGGCAGTAGTCATATTCCTCTTCTTAGGATGTGGTTCTTAACCACCATTTTAGAGAACCTGTTGTAGCAGCTGTCCAAAGCACGTGAAAATTAGAGGCGGTGGCATCTCCAAAACCTGAAAGTTGCCATCCAGATAAATTAAACTGGAAGAAGGCCACGTGTCCTATTGCTGGGGGTGGAAAAAAGATGCCAAGGAGGAACCTTGCACAGCTGGAAGGCACAACCACCCCACCAAGGGTGCTGCTGAAGCCAAAGGGAGGTGGAATCCCAGCCTCTTATCTTTTTTTCCATTCTTCAATGAATGGTTACATCTAGCTGTGGATTCCACAGCACTACCCCTGGAGGATTTTTTTTTTTGACAATCCTGATTCTCAAGGCTTTGGGGGTTTTCTGGTCCATGGAGCATAAAATCCTGAGGAGGCCAGAAAAAAAAACCAGGATTTACAACCCTGCTGAAGATTTGAAAAGACCTTCTGGGATGGCTGCCTCCACACACGACTCCCAGAAGCCCAAAAGAGGAGAGTTTGGATATCCATGCCCACCTGCCAAAAAATGGGAAATTTCTAGGCTCAAGCCAGATGTGTAGCTGGAGTTTATATGACTTCCTGTGCTCTCTCAAATCCGTGGCTTTCTGCTCTGAGACAGTCCTCACAGCAGAAAAACTGAGCTCAGCACATCTGTAGACTTATTAGCTGCTTATCGGGTTGCTTTGGGGATAAATATTTTTAGATTTTTCATAGAATAATTGGAATTTCCACAAATGAGCATTTTTCTGCCTAGAAAGTGTTCTCTTAATGCCAGCAGTCCTGAGCAGCGCAGGTGCAGCCAGTGGAGAACTGATATTTTTAAAGAACTTTTTGATGGATCAGCTAACAAATTCAACAAAATCAATCCATTTTTCTAGGTGGGCATCTTAGGGAGGATTTTGTTCTCTCCTGGGTGCAGTGTGCAGAAAAAGACTGGTCTTGTTAAAGCCTCTTGCTGGACAGAAGGGCATGAAGGTTTTATGTCACCTGTGCAAGCTTTGATGTCTTGCCCTGACCCTTTTTGTCCAAACAAGGAATTTCTCGAGCTACTAAAATGATAAAAACTATCCAGAGGCAAAACATTTCTCACGTAGCCTTGAAGTCCTTTCCTCCTCATGAGTTTTTTTGACAAAGAGGCCACAAAACCTTTATAGCACGGTAGCCCTTGGGTGTAGGGTGGCCTCAGAGGTTGAACCAGAAATACCATCAGCAGTGTGCTCACACTGCAGGTGTTTCTCTGAAGGTCTTGTGAAATCCCATTTTTGCATCTCTGTGGTCTGGATTGCACCCCAGTTCTACCTCAGCTGCAGTTTCTCAGGGAAAATCAGCATCCTGCTTGTTACCTGTGAGGGGCTGGTGCACTGCACAGCCACGGCGATGCTGAGAGCATGAGCTCCTATTTATTAACTGAGTGATACCACATGTGGAGCCCCTGGATGTTTACAGAACTGCCTGGGTGGGTTGATCAAAAAAACAGGGCTTTTCCTTTGGTTTAATTTCTGTAAACTGATGAGAGTGAAAAAAAAGCCCCAACAAATCAGATCAAAACTAACCGGGTTGCATCCAAACAAACAAACAAAACAAAAAAAAAGATTATCAAATTGTATTGTGCTTTTATCTTATTTATTTGAGGCTTGACTAGAGAGATGTTTGTCCTCTTTCTTGCTATTCCAAGCCTGGGAGGAGCAGTGCTTTGCAGCCTGGCACAGCTGGAACCCCGTGTCCCCTCGAGACACCTAATGACTTGGGGATTTATTCCAAGGCAGTTAAGGGATTTACCTCCTTCCAGAAACTGCTGAGGAAATGACCATTTGATACTGAAGAAGTGGTTTAATGTAATGACATACAAGAGAGAACTATGTCATAGCCTCAGGGGCCCAAAATGCATCTCCCAGTGATCCAGGTGGATATTCCCTGGTGCAGGATGTGCTCTTCTCCTAGACCCTGTGGCCATCAGGGAGCAACACTGGAAACCTCAAGCAACCAGAAACTTGTCCTACTGTCACAGAAACCTCTCTTTTTGTTGTAAGAGCTTAACATTTGGCCTGTGCAGCTTCAACTTTTTCCTTTTAGCATGCACATATCTTTAGGGGAAACTGTGTGGCTCAGTTTTTAAATGGGATCAGTAGCAACTACCTGCACCTGCATCCATCTGCAGTGAGTTAATAAAGACAGCTTGCATTCAGATATAAAAGTGTGTATTTTCCCATGCTGTAACTTGATTGTCTTCCACAGAGTTACACGAGGGACAGATCTGGATAAAAGTAAATCCAGCCCAACCTTTTACTCAGGGCAAAACTTATATTGGGATTAATAGGCTATTCTGGTGTTCTGTCCTGCAGAATCAATTAAAAACATTTAGAAAGGAAAAAAACAGACCACCCCTGGGGTTAGTGCACCTATTTTTTTATGGCCTTTTATCATGCATAGTCCTCAGCACCTGTTTAAAATGCTGTGTAAGCTGAAGAGAGCTTCATTGCTTGGGTGTAAATGGAGGTTCCCCTGTCACAGCTGTGCATACTTAAAGCAGTGCTTAAAGCTACTCAGGCCCAGCGTGTCTGGCTCTTTCTGATGACCAAGCACGCCAGGGCTTCCTGAGGGCTGCAGTCTGCTGGCTGGCAAAAGGTAAAATAACCCCTGATATTGTTGGTTTTTTTTGTGCTCTCAAATTTGAGGTAAACCTAGAGCTGTCTTGAGTTGGTTTGCAGACTATCACAGGTTAAAATCTGGCTTGGAAGAGTTTTCTGTGGCAGCTGAGAGGGGGTCCCTGGTGTGGCTGCTCTGCTACAAGTGACCTGCGAGGCCCTGAGAGAGGGAAGGAATTTATTTCTCTGGAGAGCCCCTTGCTGTGGGTGCCTGGCCTCGCGATCTTGGGATGCTGTATGAGCTGGGAGCTCTGCTGTGCCTTGGGGTGATGCAGAGATTTCTTTTTTTTTGTGTGTGTCTTGAGAAGTGAAAGTTGGTGGACTGAAACCAGGAATGGTGGTAGCCTTGGTTTGTGCCCCTGCTCCTGTGTGTCCTGCTCACCTGGGCAGATATGCCCTGAGAAAGATGCTTGGCTCTAGTGCTAGCTAGACCCAAGGGCTTCTGCTTTTATGAAATGCATTATAAACCATAAGATTTTCAGATGTGGTGGCATGAGTACCTTTAAAAAAGTGATAAAACGCTCTGTAACATTTATTATCTGCCTGGTGGAAATAGAGCTGCCTTCTTTCCTTCAATTCCAGGCTTCCTCTTACCACCCATTCCTGAGCAGATGGATACTGGGCTAATTTACCATGAAGATGCTTCCTAAATTAAAGATTTATATGATGGGAGGGAGGGAAGTAATTTTATGCTTAGGGACAGGTTAGGTTTTAGAGGCATCTGAGAGACTAAACCAAGCTTGGAAAGTGGCAGCCTCAGCCTATTTTGCACCCTTTGAGCTGCAGATCTTTTGCTGAATTTGAAGTTTTTGATACAGATGGATTTACTTTTATTTTATTTTGGTTTTTTTCACTCGGGGTTGGGGAAAGGAGGTGATTGTGGTGGAGAAGAAGCAGTGGCCATTGCTCGGCTGAAGCAGCGCGTTACCCAAGCCGCGGCTGCGAGCGGGGAGCATCATCTGCTTTATGCTGTGTGTGTCAGAGCTGTGGCTGCCAGGCCCGGGGCTCAGCGAGGAGCTCCCACAGTCAGTGGTGCTGGCAGACAGCAGGAGCAGCTCCGTGGTGCTCAGCCACAGGAGGCATTCCCCGGGGAGCTGGTGCGGGATAACCGCGCCGAGGATCGCTTTCCCTGCGGGCACCGCCGCTGCCTCTTGGCAGGACGCTGAAATGAGAATTCCATCCCAGGCCTGAAACTCAACCTCCCACCTTGACAAATTGGCTGTGAGCTGAACATGATTTGAGGCACTCCAGTGCAGCTTGGCTCGGCATCACCCCTTGGTGCCCTGTTAATAGGACGTGTGAGCATCAGACAGCTTGGCTAAAGGGTAAATGCTGCGGAGCACGCGGCCAGATTGTCTCCTTGGTGGTAAATAGATGGTGAATAATTGAATAATGCTGTAATAGTGGAGGAAGAGCTGCCTAACATAAGGCACAAATTATGCTTCTCTCTCTCCCTGCCCCAGCTCAAATGTTTCAGAATCCTTTTTCTTTGCCATAATTGGACATAATCAGTAACACAGTCAGTGACTAAAGGCTGTCTGGTATCAATTCCCGTATTCAGCAACCACAACATCTAGATTTTGAGAGAGTTAATGTTCTCTATTAGTTGATTAGTTCAGTTAATTTGTTGTGTCCCACGGTGATTGTAAAGTAAATACAAAAGGGAGCTCTGTTTCAAATGTTTTCCTGCAGCTCTGTGTGTGTTATGTATGTGTGATATATGCATATGTGTGTATCTGCTCGAAGGTGTGGAGAAATGCAGTTTTCCCTCGCTTCAGAGGAAGCTTCTGGCTCAGCATCTCCTAAAGAAAAGTTGCCCAAGAATATTTCCTCTGGGCTAAAGGGAAAGACTTGCTCAGAAAGAGAAATGTGTGTGACTTAGGAATTGAACTCAGTTTTACTTCTAGATGTAGCCTGTATGTCTTGCCTTGTTTTCTAATGGAAATTCTTTGGGCAGGACTTCTCTTCCTCAGGAATGTGACCTTGTGATTAATTAATAAGCTTAACACAAATCATCCTTCCCCTTCTCCCCAGATAAAGCTCATTTCTGCTACTGCAGATGCAAATGTGACTTCTTTAAAGTATAAACCATGGGTAGACAAATAGTTGTGTGTTTTCCTATGACCTAGTGGATTAGTTATGGATTTCTGAAGTGGTTCTTTAAGTCCATCCATGAAAGACATTGCATCTCACTGCACAAATGCTTCTGTTACCTCTGACAAACTGGTGATGCTGGAAAAAAAAAAAAAGTACAGAGTTTTTGCAGTGGGAAACTCTGTGGATGTGGCAGGTAGGAAGCTATCCTGTGGACAAACAGCTTCCTAGGGTAACATTTTATTTTTCTGAGGTTTCAGAGTGAACTAGAGAGAGAACTGTGAACCACTTTGGTTTTGTACCATGGAGATCCCTATGCCAGCAGTTCTGCATCTTCAGAGCAAGCTGAAACCCTCATGTGGGGAGGTTTCTTGGATATCTGTGCTCCAGGACCATTTGCTTCCTCCTCTGTCCTGGTAGGCACCAGCAACTTCCCTTGGCTTCTGTATTAATCTTCATTCCTGAAAACAGGCAGAGATGGCATTTCCCACTCTGTGACAGCTGTGATGAGGCTCATGATGATGGGCCCAAGTGCAGAAGAAGCTTTCAGCTTCTGGGGAACAGCAGCTTGTAACAGTGCCATGATTAAAGTGTCAGGTTACTGCTCTTTTGTATATTAGCTGCAGACTGCAAAAGATTAATGCAGGGTGATTTATCTTCTCTTGGATTTGCTTGACAGTCAATGAGACTGTAACAAATTTGCCTGGAGCAGGGGAGCTCAGAGTAAACCCTCAAGGTTTAGAGGGGTGGACTGGACAGCCCTCTGTGCCCTTCCTTGTCTTGGGGAAGTCACTCATGGAAACCTTGAGCTCTATGTGGTCACTTGAACTCTTGAACCTGAGTGCTTTGAAGCTTCATATCACCTTTTCCACAAAGCAGAATCTCCCCAGACCAGACTTCAGTGTGCCCACACTCCTGCAACTCCCCTGTTACCTGCATTTTTTATCACTGAAAGATTTCTGAATGAAAAAAAAGATTTGCATTTTCTTTTCTATTTGTGGGGTTTTTTTTGGTCCTGGGTCTAAAATTCATCCTTAATCCCATGAGGTGTGGAGTGTCATGGGAATTTTGCTCCTTCTGGGCACTTGCAGTCTCTAGCAGTGCTGGGGGAAACATCCTAAACCTGGCTGGTGAGCAGGCTGTGAGCACTGCTGCCTGCCTGCTGAGCCTGTTTTGTCCTCCTGGTTGTTAAATTGGGATGTACAAATGCAGCTGCCGAGTGGGGAAGCACTGCTGATTGGCAGCCAGCATTAGCCCAAAGGTCAGTGCTAATTACTCTGCCTCGTTTGCATGAGAAGCTTTGAAAGGTGGAGAAGAAAGTGTCTGTGGCATTTTCTGCCGAGGAATGACTCTGCTGACAGGAGGATGTCAGTGCTCATCAGTGCTGATAGACTAAGAGGTGGTACTTGTGCAATTAAACAGGGTGGAAATATTGCCTCAGAGAGTTAACTTTCTGGGAGTAATTACTGTAGGTGTCAAGACATGATCCTGAAAAGGAAGAGGATGTATTTACTAAATATGTGAATCCAGATTATGAATGATTAGTCACTTGTTTGAGATGATCGCCTCTGTCTCCAGCCTGTCCTTTCTTCCTCTTGTTTTGGCATGTTTTTACTGCCAATTACACCGTGGAAGGATAGAGGGCCACATCTACACTGATTAGGCTCTGCTGATCAGAGTTTTGACTGTTTCTCATCTAATTGAACCTTGTGAGCTTTAGTGTGAAAGATTAAGGTGTTTTTTGAGCCTTGCTGTACAGACATACCCTGCTGTTCTGGTAAAGAACGGAGCAGAGCTGAGGTTGAAGCAACTGAAACAGTAGCACAAGAGAGGTCTGGAGGAGCTAAAGGAAAATCTGACTTCTGGAAAAATCTGAAGGCAGGAGGCCCTTAATTAACAAGATCAGTGGCTTTGAGTGACCTGGGTTCTGCATGTCAAATTTCCATTACCAGAATTTCAGTGGGGGCAAGGAAACTGGGCAGTGGAAACAAAATCCCTTAGGAGTGTCTGTTGATTACCTGAAGGTGAAGTCGATCAGGACCAATTTTAGGATGTAAAAACATTACTTCAGATGAAAGCTTTCATTCAATAGCATTGGTAGCATGATGGGGCTTGGCTCCAGCAATTAAAATATTGCCAGAGATACGTCCTAGAACATGCCAGGTCTGGTCTATGTCTGTGTCACCTCTGTGTATCTGTGACTCTGGGAAACACTGCTGAGCCTTTGCTGTTGAAGACCCAGCATTTCCTTTGGTGTGAATTGGGCAAATTCAGTTATTTAAATGTATATGCTCTTTTTATTTTTCCTGAATAAATCAAAGCAGAAAATAGTAGTAGCTCCTTGAATTTGTCAGTTGAGCTGGCATATTTTTTCCAACCCTGTCCCTCGCTTTTCTCTGTTATTGTTACATATTTAAACTGGCTTCAAACAGCCTGCCTACCTAGTTATTAAGTTACAGAGACTTCAAATTCTGCAGAAGCCAAGTGCCCAATCTCTGCTGTCACTGAGTGAGAGACGAGTGCGAGTCCTTTATGCACCTTTGTGCTCGTCCCGTGCAGAGGACACCAACACCAATTCTAAAACCCACAACAACCCCCCTCTCACAGAGTGGAGCAGTGGCTGTAGCCTCACATAAATCAGGGCTCAGACTTACCCTTTGCATAACAGAAAAATACCCAGAGACCAGGGGCCTCGGAGACAGAACGATTTGTCACGCCTTAGGCTCCTGTGTGTGGCCAAAGGCAATGCTCAGCAGAGCAGGCTGATAAAAACCCCTCCTGCTGTTCTCCTGGGGCACCTGTGTGCCCATGGATGGGGATTGCTCTGTGGACTTTTATCTTCTCCTTCTGGGTGCCATGGGGCAGGTGTGGCATCTCCTCTAGAGATGTTTTGGGGGCATCACATGAGAAGGGTTTGCTGCACCTCAGACCCTGCGCCTTTTCTCTGGCGCAGCAGCAGCACTGTCCCGTGTCACCAAACCCAACAGAAGCCAAGGTACACCACTTGCTTCCTTGCAGGAAGTTTCACAGCTGATTTAAATCCTATTTCAATGCCTGGATAAGCTGCCTTCTGAGAGGAGCAAAAGCTGCTGTCCCCTGCAAACCACCCTTTGCTTGGTTGCATACATTTTGTTGAATGTTTTGTTTCATAGTTGTGACATATCAGACACTCCTTGTGTTTAGAAACTGAATTCGTACAAGGTTTGAATTGTAGGGCAATGGGGTGGTCTGAATGGTTAATTCAAAGTAAAAAAATATCTCAGATGGTGGAGGGTGAATAATGGGAGACTTGAGATGAAAGCTTGGAGCTGGGGCAGAAGTAGGAGAGCACAGTTGTTGTCCCCAGATTGGGATGATAAACTGTGAGTAAATAAAATGGCAGAAAGAGGAGGCTGAGGACAACTCTTGAAATAAGCACTAGGGTTAGAGAGGAATACCTTGATAGACGATTTTACACCTTAGTTTACACAGCATTTTGGACTTTGACTATGCTAAAGCTTGCTAAAGACTTCCAAAAATCCCCTGTTTAGGCTTTTATGTTTGGTTTTCTGATAAACATAAAGGTGAAAGAGAGAAGTTTACAGCAAGAGATAATTTCCAGATGGAAAACCCTCCTAGCTCAACTGCCTGAGAGGTCTGTGAGGTTTTAGTTCAAGTACCTCCATAAACTAAAAGGTGCTGCTTACAGTATGCTTATTTTCATATTTGATTAGTAAGCACAGTAAAAATGTAGCAAAGAGCAGGACTCTGCAGGGAGGCCATTTCTCTCCACGCCGTGCTATCATTTGTCACTCAGTGCTGTTAAATTAAAAGCAGCGTGGCTGCAGCTCAGCTATTACCTACAGCCACTTAAAGGCCAGCAGTTTCAATTTTAACATGTTTTACATTTCTGTGAGTCTCAGTAACACATCTTCATCCATGACTGCTCAGCTTTTTATTGACTCTGAATGAAAGAGAAATGTGAAACCATTCCTGCTGTGTGCCTTGAAGTGCCAGGAAAAGGGAATGTGCCAGTGTGTCAGGTCTATGTCTGGTTTTTTTTAGGGCTGGGGGGTATTTATGTTTTTTTCCTTCTTTTTCTTTGGAGTAGAAGTGGGGATGCAGGAGTGCCTTGAGTACACAGGAAATTGTTCCCTGGTGGAAATGCGGTGCTGGAAGGTGCCTGAAATGTCTGCTACACCTGCTTGTGTTATCATGAAGCCACTTTGATTTCTTTGCCTCTGTAAATGGAGTGATACTTTTGGTTACCTGAACTAAGAAAATTAGGGTGCTGGTAGGGACAGAAAAAGCTTCATAAAAGGGAGATCTATAGAAGGTTGATATCAGTCTTTATCTCACCTTTTTTTTTTTTTTCAGTTTATGTAATAATTCTTAGTTAATTCTAATCAGTAACACCTGATGGGGTCTGAAGTTGTCTGCCCAAAACCTTGGTTACCTGCATTCAATAATGGCTAGAGAGGGGAAAAAAGATGAAAATCCTGCTGGGTTACCTTTTCCCATTGTTCTATATGTCCCTAGTCTCTCAGGGTGAACAACCACAAACCAAGAGAATAATTCTTTATAGAGCAGAAACAATTGCATTGGAAATGTCTCATGGCATGGCCTATTTTAATGTGCCACAATGAAACTTATGAAGAGCCCATTACACTGGCAGCTGAGAGGATATGAGGAAATATTTGATATTTATGTACTTGAGGACAGAAAGCAGTTTGCAGACACATGACTTAAAAGATCTGATACTCCTGGACGAGGAGATCTCCCTGAGTTTTACACTTCCAGTGACTGGGAGACCTCGCAAGGTAAACAATTTTCATAAATTATCAAATGTCACTGTATTGTAATACTGACAGACATAAAACTCAGCAGAGGGAAGAACAATCCATCTGGCATTCAGATGATTGTGCAGTGATGCATAACTTTTCTATTAAGAGCAAATAAGCCTTCAAGGTAAGGGATACTGGTGGAATTGGGGAAAGTAGAAAGAGGATAAAACCTCAGACACAGTTTGATAGAAACAGTTGTGCAGCCCAATTTCCTGATATAAGACTTTAATATTTTTTTTTCTGAGGTGTATTCTATGAGAACAAGAAAGATGATCTAACCACCCCCCCCTCAAAACTCATATTAAGGCAATCATCTGGGGATGGATGTGAATTACTTTATCTAACCAGTAAAGGAGTGCCTGAGAGCTGCTACTACATTCAACTTCAAGAGCTTGCAGGTCTGCTCTGTAAAGAAAAAACTGTTTGCTGTTTCTCATGTGCTTTGCTCAGTTTGAAAGAGGATCCAGCTGATCTTTGGATCTGACCATGGGCTGGTTGCAAGGAGAATTGATCCTGGAGGTGGAGAAAACCTGAGGACATTAAAGGTCTTTAGAAATTTAGACAGAAGTCTCAACATGAATGTTTACATCTCCTCCTGCCAGGATTATGTCACTGTAGGAGGCTGTTGCCATCCTGTACCACTGATTTTATCCTTACTAACATATTAGGAGAACAGCATCCATCCTGAAAGGGAAGCTTGAGGGTAACTTCATAACTCAGCAAATGCCACCAGAGACAAAAATTAATGTTATGTATTAAATTATTAATTAACCAGGTACTGGTGGAAAGGTCTATCTAGATGCTGGTGCTGTATTCACTGACAGCAGACACCTGACAGCTGAGATGCTGGAAGACACATTGCCAAACTCCTTTGACTCATTTGTACTGTGCTGGCATCCTCTGGTTATCTGCAGAGCTCCCAGCCTGCTGAGAGGGTTTCTGCAGGGTTGTGACATCTTCTGGAGTTAATATTGGCTTTCTGGTGCTGCTGCCTGCCCAGCCTGGAGCCACTTCTTCAGACAGAGAGCTAGAAATGGGAATTGTGAAAGTGTAAAAGTGCCAATTCGTGTTTGAATGTGGAAGAAAGCTTAATATAATTGTGAGATTGGTTCAGCACAACCTTAGACACTTTATAGCTACACTGCTCTCAGTTAAGAAGAGCTTCTGCATTGTAAAATAGTAAAAATGAAAATCAGTCAAAAGCTACTTTTGTTTTACTTGGTTTTGATTTTTCTTTTAGTTGATTGGTTGTTTGTGTTGATTTTTTAAATTTGTAGTTGTTTTTTTGGAATGAAATGTCAGTGATGTGGAAGCAAATCAGTAAAACAAAGCTAGGGAAACTAAAAGGGCCATGAAAGGGATCTCCTTGCCATGAAAGGGATCTCCCTACCACAGCCCCAGGAGTCCTAACCTGAGAGCAGAGTCTCTCAAAGGAGACACAAGGCACTGAATTTCCTTTAAAATAGGCATTCCATGGTCCAAAGTGTGTGTTTGAGGGAGGGGGAGCAGTGAGCACCCCTGCTTTGAGAGAGAACTCACTGGGCTCACAAATCTGAAATGGTTGCAGAGATCCCTGAATTGCCTTTAAATTGGAATTTAATGTCACTATGTTCACAACAAACAGCTTATTTTTTTTTCTTTTGTTTTCCCCAGCCTCAGAGTTTGATTTCCTGAATGTTTTTTGTATCAGTTTGAGCTGTTGTGCTTTTGGCTTCACTGCCTCTGAGGCTGCAGAAATCTCTCTCACTGTGGGGAACACAAAGCCCTGAGTACTGTGGTGGGTAGAGTTGCCTCTGCTGCCTCTGACTTTGTGATAAAACAGGAAAAGTAATTAAAAACAACCCTAAACCCACCAAGAAAAAAAAATCCTAATGTAAAATGATCTTATTTTGTGAGAAGTGGTATACATCAGCTTTCTTTAAATGAATATATAAGTAGTTCAGAAGCCAAAGTTAGTTGAGAGTTTTTTGTGGAAGGAGCCTCTGAAAGCACATTCTGCTTTCTCACATCACCTTCCCCCAAGGAAACCACCTGGAAAATCTTTCTCAGTGCTTCTTCCTTCTAAATAAATCCTTCCTTCTAAATAAATCTCTTCTGTGAGATTTATTTTTGCTGACCTCGGTTCTACTGGATCATTCAGGCTAAAGCTCCACCACTTACTAATGTTTCAAAGTATATTCAAACCTCTAATTAGCTGGGAAAAAAAAAGGAAGATATTTAGCTCATTATCCTGTTTCAAAATTCTAATGGAATGGCACTGCTGCTACTGTGATACATTCCATATTCAGAGAAAAAGTGAATGTCTGAGACATGAGAAATGTAACATCCTGTCACCCTTTGGAGGGCAAGAATCTGATGTTAACACATCTTTGGAGAAACCAAAGGGGGGAAAAAATTATTTTGGCTGCTCTGCAGTGATGTGAGTGGTTTTCCTTCTTTAAGCCTGATACTATTAAACCTGACAATATTCAGGAAAAAAGCAAACCCCATAGCCCAGTAAAACCCCCCAAAAGACGTAGAAAACCCAGCCCTAAACATCATCAGTAAAAATAATTATTAGTTTTATATTCCATATAAATATACATATATATACACACTCTGAGAACATGGGCAGGGAACCTTAATTTAATTTCCTGCTAAAAGCTTGTGTCCTTGTGATTGCTTCAAAGACCTGTACTCCATTTTTAAAACTTCTTGCAAGGCCTGTTAGGGCAATGCCTCTAAAGCAGGCACACTGCAACTTAAAACTGCTTTTTTATATATGGGGAGGGGCAAAAGAGACAGAGAAAGTGATTATCCTGCTGTTACAAAAGCAGGTAGGGTGGGAATGCATGTGTTTCATCTTAGAGGTGTGCAAGTGTTTTTTGGTGCTTTTTGGCTTTTGGAAAAACTGAGCTAGAATCCAAACGGCAACATTTTGAGTTATGTGATGAAAAACACAAAGCAGAGATTAATAGTGAATATTTACAACACTGATGGCCTCAGTATAGCTCCAGGCAGTTATTAAATAGCAGATCTTCTTTCTCAAATTAAAAAAAAAAAGGGGGTTGTTTTCATGTGTGTGATAATACTGTAAGCAATGGATTTTAGCCTACACGACTTCAGTGTTTAATGCAACGTTTTCATTGAGTTTAATAAAATGTGTTTGTGCCCTATGTGTGACTGACAGCATTTAGGGAGATAAACAAAGAAATCTCACATTGTCACAACCCCATGTGACATTCAGATGGGGATGCTGGAGGAGCCTGAATAATTAGATCCAGCATCCAGAGGCCCCAATATACCTTGAAAGGATATTGGAGCAACCTATGGATTTTGTGCCCTGTTGATGTGCAATCACACTTTGGTTCTTTGGGAACAGAGTGGGAAGTGTTATAATTCTCTGCAAAGCCAAAACCAACAGAAAAGGTTATGGAATCATATGATCCATCTACAGTGACTTCCTCCAGACATCATTTTGGTGTCACTCACCTGGAAAAGGTTATGCCAGCATTCCCAGGGACAAGGTCTTGATCCCAGTGCTGGAAATCAAGAGTTCCATTGACTGAAGCAGGAGTCTGTGATCAAATCAGTCAGCTATCAGCAATCTCTTCCTGATGAGTTCACAACCACCCTAATTGTGCATTTTTAGACACATCTGTTCGATAAATATAGAACTTTATAAAATAAATGAGCTTTTTGATCAGGTTACACATCAGCATAATGCAAATACAAGCCCTGAAAGAGCAGCATTTAAACATTTCAGTTTTGAAGGATGACAGTATGTAAGTACCCTCCCTGAAGATTTTTTTCTTTTTTCTTTTGCCCCATGATTAATTCTCTTTCATTTTCTTTAATCTGTTGCCATGTGCAGCAAAAAGACAAATTGTGTTTACATTACCTTGGTCCTTCCCTTCATTTCCAAAACAACTGCTTTTATGCACTTCATGCAGCTCGAATCAGGCCTAATTACCAAGCCCTACATCTGCTTTCAATCTGTGGGCTAGCACACAAAGTTGCTCTTGTTTGGAGGCTTGCACAGTGGTTCAGCTTGTTTATGTTTTGCTTCAGAAATGTGTATCTATAAACATCCACAAGGACAGCAACATCCTAATATTTGACATCCATCATGCAACAGCAAGGGAGGATTTCTACCATTTCTACTTGGGTGCTTTGCTGTCTCCTCAGGACAGGCACAATGCTCTAGACTAACCAAGCTCACTGAGTCCATATTGAGGGTCATTATTATTCTCTTTTTGTTCCTTTTCCATCAGCTGCCTTTGGTTAACAAGCTTCTTAAAGACTTTAATAAAAATTTCCATCTCCGCCGTTTGGGTTGTTTCCCTCCACGACAGAAAAGGTTTTGCTGAAATTAAAGATACCTTCTAAAGACCATAGGGAGGAAAGAGATCCATTCTGCTCTGTGTTGCATTCATCTCAATTTTCCTTGGAGTGGTTGTGCATGAAACAGTAGAAAGATGGTTCTGAGAATTTCTGTATTAAAATTTAGATTAAGTGAATGGCACAATAAGCTTGAAAAGGCAGCAATTACTTAGAAAGCCATTCTTGCTACAAGCAACAGCATGTGAGTCCGTGATAAGTTCACTTTGTGCATGAGAGCAAATATAAAATTTATTTAATAGAAAACCAGGATTATGTGATATACATTGTATCGCAGGCGGTGGTGGGAAATCCCAGGAAAATACCAAAAACTAGAACCAACAAAATCTCAAATTTCATGTATGATCCAGACCATGACGTGGAACTACTGTTGATTTTTTTGATAAACACTTTTCTTTTCTGGGGCACCAGAAATGATGTGGGATTAATCTGGGTTGAAGTACTTAATATCTTATCTCTTACACTCAGAGGAGAAAGGAGCAAGTAGCAAGCCCAAGGTGAGATTTCTGTCATAAAATGTTGTCAGGATTTTGTTGTATTCTGCCAACATCCAAACCAGTTCTATGCCAAATGAAATACATATACATTGCATGCAGGTGCCCTCTCAAACCCTAAATGAGCCACCACTTATGTGTTGAATGTTCTAATTTTTTTTTCTCTTTCCCCCTGAAGGTGTAAAGCCTTTTAGGGCGTTTGAATGTTTGGTTTGATCTCATTTGATTGTTTGATGTATTTGTGAGCATCAGTGCCAGTATTCCTTCACCTTAGTGAGCCATTTGTGTTTGTTTGGTTTTTTTAAGTGCATATCATTATTGATGATATTATTACAGAGTGCATCTGCTATAGAACAGCTCTTCTATATCTGTTTTATGTTGTGTATTATCTTTTACTATGTAATAAGAATGAATAAAATTGAGAAGGCTCTTTTGCTCCATTCAAATTACTCTCTGTCTTGACATCACATTCTTCATTTCCTTCATTTCCTCAATGACTTAATAAGTACTTAAATTAAACAAGAAAGGCGTTCTGACAGAGGTGAGGAAATCCAGGGTTAAAGCTGCTACTCTGCTCTTAATTCACCCAGTGGTGCAGAGGCACTCTATTAAGAAAGCCACAGAACAGCAGGTGAGCTTTTATCTCCTGCTTCTGCAATGTATATTCCATATGTGCTGCACAGGTCAGTGCATATGCTGTGCATGGTCACCCACTGCTCTGGACCCCTGCTGCACCAGCCTACAGCCAGGTGATGTAAGAGGATGAGGAATGACTGCCTGATTAATATATTCCTGTTTTGCTTGATGATCTCTTTGCTCACAGCACATTCTTTTAGTGGAATGGGACCCAAAACCATCTTTTCTCTGCCCTCTCTGAAGCCTCCTGTTCTTTCTTTCACTGCTCAACTTGTGTAATGTGTGGAACCTCTTGTCGTGGTCTTCAGCTTATTAGAAACAGAGGCCCTTTCCTCGAGTGATAAAAGCTCAGGAGCCTTTTTTGGTTTCCCAAATCACTGTTACGAGTCAAGCAGTGAGTCCTGGCGTGTGCCAGCTTTCATGTTGCAGAATGTTCCTGCAATGGCATGGACAGGGAATGTCCAGAGCTGCCTCACTTCTCCTCTACCCAAGTGCATTTTACATTCTGGGTGAAGCTGATGCTTTCCATGCAATACCTTCTGTAAGTCATCACACACCTAATGCTTAGTTGTTGGTTAATGTAATTCTTTCTGAGGGAGCTTGACAGGATGCAGGGCCTTAATCTCCAGTAATGCCTTCTTAAACACTCTTATTTAGACCACAATTATTCTGTGGGAGGCTGTTTTAGTCTGATTCTCCAGCCTTGACTCCTCCTGAGCCTGAAGAAGCCAAGCAAGTGTGTTCTCTTTCCTGCTGCTCCATCCCCAGGCTGCAAAATGCCACGAGGCACACGAGGCAAGGCTGGCTCTCTGCTGCGTGCAGGGCACCAGCAAAGCTGTTGAGCATCTGTGGTGCTCCACGTTGCTCATTCCTAAGTCCCTGACTGTCTTCTGAGACAGCAAAAGCAAAGGGGAGAGGAGGGTGAAGTCAGAGAAATTCCTGTGCCTGCACACTTTGGGAGCTGGCTGTGAAATGTGTGTAGACACCCTGCAAGCTGCAGCTCCCCTCGTTGTGGAAATGCACTGATCAAAGGCACTCTGTCAGTATCTGATTAAGAGCCATGTAAGAGTGCTGAAGACATTTCCTTCTGGCTAACAGCTCTGATTACAGGGGGCTCCTGGAGTGAATTTCCCTGCTAGCAGACAGCCCTGTCTCCAGGCTCCACCTGACGCTCTAGGGTTTCTCAATGCCATGGCTTCCTGTTGTTGAAGGCTACTATTCATTCACAGCTTGTAAATCAGTGGCTTGTAAATCAATGGATGAAAAAAACTACTGTTAGAGAAATGTTCCTCAGCAAATTCCTCTCCCTCCCCCAGATATTTGTTTTCCCAGGGTGTACAGTCCATGATCATGGAAAAATATTTTAAAATTCAACATCTGTAACTAATGATAGAGGTGGAAATGAAGGGCCATACCTTCTTCATTACCTAGGAAATTTGCTGTAACTACTTTAATGTGATTTTTATTTTATATTTTTTTTAATT
This sequence comes from Vidua macroura, assembly GCF_024509145.1. NCBI lineage: Eukaryota > Metazoa > Chordata > Aves > Passeriformes > Viduidae > Vidua > Vidua macroura. The sequence continues at coordinate 114,647,291 of NC_071572.1, read as the reverse complement.
TAGGATTGGGTTTATTTTATAGCAGAGCCAAATTAACTTTTTTATTGATAACAAGCAATAGACTCATCTTTAAAGTAACCTTCAGAATGGCTGAAAGCTTAATGTAAGCAAGAAACAGAGAAGAGATTTGGGGTTGCTTAGCACTGATTTTCCTGCAAAAATGATTGAAATAGTGTTAAGGAGTTCTACCCTGATGAATGCAGCCAGGTGAACACCAGCAGCTGCTACTACTGCAAAGAGCACAATACATCCAGTGAGGATCTCTCTCAGGGGCTGGAGAACTCCAGGAAGCAATGATAATTAGAGGATAACATTTGGTAGCCAAACCTCAAGAAACACACACCCTTGGAAATAGAACAGGCTCAAACTGAATTACTGCCAGACATGCTGCTTATCTGGTGTAACACTGAGAAATGTGCTGTGCATGTCATTTTTTAGTGTTAGCTCCTTTCTGTGTCAGCAGGCTGGTGGTCTGCCTGCAGAAATTTTACTGGGGCAGATTTGAGGAGATCTCAGTATTTAATCCTAGCTACAAAGCTGAGTTTAGGGCCTCCCTGCCCCTCAGCCCAATGTGCTCCTTTCCTTACCCCAATCAAAGCTTCTCAGGAGGAGAACCTGGACCTCTGTGCTGTGCTCACCTCAGGCAGTGTGCAGATGCAATCCTCTGCAGGTCTTCAGTGAACTCTGCAGCTGGTGTTGCCAGCTTCCCTTTGCTTTTTAGCCACAGTGGCCTATTCCAGCCACAGGAAAAAAAAAAGAGTGGTTTTCATTCTAAGCTCATTTAACATGTACCAGATGGGTTTTTTTTGGTACTGAGCCCTAGAACAAGGCAATGACTGGAAGAGGGCCATGAGAGAGAGATAAAGAGAAAACTGCTGCAGCCACAGCTCTGAAAGAGTCCATGGGATTTTGTAGGGGGAAGATGGGATAAAAATGGCACAGAGATCTAGTGAAGGAGCTGAGGCAAGAATTGAGGGAACATATGAAAAGCAGTAAGAACTGATGTAAGAAAAAAATTTAAAAAGAAATATAATTTCTCATTCACTGAAAATCTAAAATATGTGATTTACCTTCCTAAAGGGCAGGGGAGCAAAATCCTTTTTCTGTCAAAGTAGATGATACACCAGCCTAGGAAACATCTGAAAATGTGTAGGGCAGGGGTAAAAAAGTTATGGTCAAGAGATTAAAATGTAAAAAAAAAAAAATAATTCTGCTTTTATTTTGACTCTAATCATCACACCATTAATTCTGAATTTAGAAAATACTTGCTGTGTTATTACTCTTGATGACGTGGTTAGCTGGTTATGCATGTTATGTTACTTGTTGCCACGAGAAAAATCTGGGAGTGTGCTTTGAAGTAAGAGCTGAGATGCAAGAAAATGTGTTTCCTAAAATGTACTGACAGCTTGCAGAAGAGACTGGGCTAACAAGCAAACCTCAGCTATGGAAAGAATAATGTGCTTAATTTCACAGTTCCTGGAAGTGTTGTCTCTGAAAGAACTTTGTCTGTGCACAAGGATAACTTATATGAGGAGAGCATAAATCTCTTTGGATTCATGTTCCTAATAAAAACAGGTCAAAATTATTTTCTTAAGTGAAATCAGAATTGAACTTGACATATAAAATAGTTGCATGAGGTTTTTCTGTTCTCTGTAACTCCTAATTTTTATGTTCATTTCCATTTCTTGGTTTTAATGGAGAATAAATACAGAAATGCTGAAATGTCTTAAATTAAGGGTTGCATTTGTAGTATTTCCATTAGAAAAAAGATAGAAATCTGGTGGCCTCTCCAGCTCTGGGTAACCAAGAGGGTACCTCAGCTTCTGAGTCTCCACACATACAAAAATCCCAGACTCTGAGGTTTTCCAACCACTACAAATTGATAGAGATGTCTTGTTTTCTAGTTTTCTCCACTTAGCTTCTCAAAACTTCTGAAAACAGTTCCTTTTGTTGCTTTCACATTTAAGAGTAAAACTTCCTTAGGTTAGGTATTTAAAAATGCAGCTGTAGAGGAGTTAACCATAGGTTCTGTGCAATGCTGCTCAGATGAGCTCAGACTGCAGGCTCTGTGACACCTGATCCCTCAAGGTCTGCTGATTCACCTGAAAACGCTGACTTGGAACCAAGCCCCTTTTTTCTGTGTCTTGCTGTCCCAGTGAAATGCTTTGCTCTTCTCAGGAATGCTGCAGCTTCTACCTGAAGCTTCTGTTGCTTTTCAAAATGGAACCTTTGGACATAAATTCACATAGAAGTAATTTATTACAAAGCCATTTTAATAGGCTTAGTACTAATTAGTTTCGATTTCTTGATTACTGTCTTTAATCATTTTGTGGCTGGTCACTTGACCCTAATGACTCAATCTTTCTAATTTGATTAGGAAACTATGGGCACTGCTAGGATGAGTTGCCTGGATATAAACTGTTTCTGGAAGAACCTTTAGCAGAAATGTCAGAAGAATAGCTGCTCAGATCCATCATTTCCCTCTTATTTGCGCTTCGTTCTTTCCTAATTTTGTAATCAAGGGCTTGTAGGAGACCTGATGGATGCTCCTTCCTTTTTGATGTTGTCTGGGCACGGCTGGAACTTCATCACTGAGAAGGAGACCTGCCTGTAATTACTGGGCCTGTCCTTGTGATGAAATTGTCCCTAGAAAAGGACCTTAAAACAATAAGACAAGCTTAATATCAGTGAGCAACTCTGGTATGTCCATTCTGTTCTGAGACTCATGATGCAAACTTCATTCTGCTCTGTGTGACTGGGGAAGAATTTAATTTTCCCCTGGTTCCTGCTGCATCTCTTATTTGTGTAAATAAAAGGCACAAAAAAAGCCCAGTATGTAACATTATTTTTTTTTATCAAGTGAATTGATTTTTCATTTGTGTTTCTTCCAATTTTTTCAGTTTCCTCCTGTATGTGTCTTTTGCTTTCTCGTGTCTCTGTTTCTTCCTTCTGTCAAGCACCAGATTTTTGATTTGTGTCACATTTCCTTCTCCCTCCTTTCCTGCCCTCTGAAGTATTCACTGCTTTTAACCAGGGTCTTGTTTAATCATTGCATTAGTCTCTGCTAAAACTGTAACATTAATGGCAAACAAATCCTGTGATGTATCCCACTTTCCTTTTCTTTTGCTATTGGAGCTTGGATGTGCAAGGGTTAGAAGGCATTTACCCCAGAACATCTTGTGCTGACCTTGCAGAAGTTTGATGAATTTAAATGTATTAGGAAGTGTTTAAATCCAGGCAAAGCTGTGGAATCTAAGCACTTGTTAGAGACACAAAGAGTGCTAAAGCCTTTAATAAATTGCTGGGTTATTTTTTAATATTATCTCTGGAATGTGGTTGATTAGACTCTCAATAATCTTTTAATAAGTCATTTTGAAGCCATAAGTGGCTTTTCAGATTTTTTTCAGGAGTACCAATTGCCTTAACTTTTGTCCAAATCTCTATTTAAAATGTTAGTGAAGAACCTGAAAGCTGCACATGGAGACATCTGATTTCTTTGCTTCTAGTGGTGTGGAGGCAGTAATCTCTGAAAGCAGGGTTGAGGAATTATTCCACAATATAGCTAAGCTTAACATCTCCCCAGTTCTATAAGGAAAGAGATACAACCATTAACTGTCTAGTGGCCTCCGTGGTGTGATAGCCAAGATGAAAAACTGATTACAACTGCAAATTGGTGTTGGGAGGTATAAAACACATCACAGTTTTCCAGGGTGCACAAGGATGTTTGGGCAAGGTGTGTGTGAATATATATTTATCCATAGATTTCCCCCTCTAGCTTTTTTTCTGTCTGAAGCTGGATCAGAAACGGTGACGAGAATGCGACGAAGAAAACTGATCAGTGTTCATGGAACAGAGTTCAGACCATTGGGACTCTGGGCACTGGGTTTTGGTTAAATGCAGCACCAGTTGGAACAGGCTTGTTGGTCCTGTAGGAAGCTTTAGGGAAAGCTTTTATAGGGAAATGCTTGCTAAGTAATTGGTCTATGATAAAACATCCAAAAATCTCTGCTGTGCACTAGAGAGAAAACCTCTGAGGGGAGGAGGGACACTTTCAGTCACCTTGGATGTGTGAAATATTAATGCCTGATATATAAAGGACACTATAAACGTTGATAAGAATTCATGAAGGCAATAAGTTTTCCTTTTCTATCATATTCTATCTAGATAAATAAAAAACTATTGTCACACTGACAACAGAGTTTCCTCTATAGGTTACTCATGCTCTTTTCAGTGCAGAATGTTTATCTCTGCAGTTGCTTGAGGAACAATCTCTTGGCTGCATCAGGCAGAGTTCTCCCCTCTCTGGAGCCTGCAAGTCCCTGCACAGCAAAATTTGTTCTTCAGTTGCAGTCCTTTCACACCCCTTCTTCCTGTCCCCAAAGGCTTCTTGGCCTTTTTTTTTTTCCTCACCTGCTCCCCTATATCCCCTCATGAGCTGTGTATACCTTCCAGTAGCTGATTGATTATTTTTTTTAAGTGGGAACAAAACTCTTATTCAACATATTTCTAAATTAGGTCATCGAAGGAGGAGGGGCAGGAATTTCCAGCTACCTATTCCCAACTGAAGTGCCTTTTTTTTTGGTGTGCATGTGTAAATTTAAATGTCATTTATCTGTAGAGAATTATAAGAAAGGGAGGGCAGCTCTGCCTCTAGGGATTAAAACAAAGATTTTAAATATTTTCTATACTTTTTTTCTTGCATAACTTATATTTGTTCTGCATTTTATTAATCAGTTGAAGATGTTATAGCGAGACAGTGAAGAAATCATTTGAGTTAGGTCTTGGGTATGTGAAGTTTTCTGGCTTGGCTATAACCTGTTGTGTGGCTCCTCACAATTTATTTTGCTTCCTTGTGCATGTTAGAATCATCATTTCACAATCTTTTAAGGTTTCTCTCTGAAAGTATATACTCTGAAAAGTATATTCAGTATAGAACCTGCATGTTGTTATGAGAGAAAGAGAGGGAGTGACAAAGCTGAAAAAGACCTTCAGTGTTGGGAGCAATGAGGGTCAGCATCCTCTTTTCACAGAAGGATGGGGCAGCTATTTGTATAAATTTTTTGGTTTGATTTTTTTTTTTTCTGTGTATGCATGTTGTCCATTCTGTATTGCCAAATTTAAAATTTACCATCAGCCTTGTTCCTAAATGCACTGATAGCAGTGCTTTCAGTTGTGGTTTGTTTGTTTGACTTGTGGGTGAAACAACAGGGAGCCCACAGATGGCATCTAATATTTAGGCAGGAAGAAGTCAGCACCAATGTCACAGAGGAAAGTGTTATAAATAGAAAATGTGTCTGCAGAAGAGCTAATTAATTTACAGTGAAGACACTAAGCAAGATGACTGCTGCCAAATTCACGCAGGAATATTTTAAACTGACATTTCTCTCAGCCTTCGGAATAACTTGCATGCTGCTCCAGCATGAGGGAGTGTAAAGAAGCTGTGGGAAGCCTGGTGGTGTGTTTTCAGCTTTTCTCTGAACACAAGTTCTGCCAAATGACACTCTGCCTCAGTGGTACAGCCTGTGCTGGCAAGGGACAGAACCTGTTCAGCTGTCTCATAGCTTTTGGTGGCAGAAAGCATCCCCCTCACTCTTGGGGAAGTGCAGGGATGCAGTCCTGGTGAGAAGTTGCAGCACACTGCAATTCCTTCAGTGCTGAGGTGGGGCTGTAATCGAGTTAACCAGAAACAACAGATGGGTTTGTTCACTTGTTGGTTGGCTTTTTGTATTTTTTTTTTTCCCCTTGGCACGTTTTAAGACCTGGATTTAACGTCTCTGGTTAAATGATACTTCACCTTCCCTCCCACATCTGGCCCTTCCCTTTTGTGCCCTGGGTGCAAATGAATGGCTTGTCTGTTCCCTGTGCCTCGCCTTGAGCCTGAGATCTGTGGCATAATTTGGCTCCAGTTTGATAAGATGCAGACATGAATTCAATCTGCTGTAACTAAACCTCACCATTTATAAATCTCTTGATGATACTGAGGCTTTAAGCAATTTTTCCTCTCTCTCTGATAGATGGGGCAGAGGCAGATCTGGTGTGAATGCCAGCTAAACTGTGAGAATGCAGCACAATGCTTGGGTCGGGTGCTTGGTCAGTTATTTTTTTATATTTAAGTTAAATCAACACAAATTTCTTTCACTTTGCCAGTGCTCTTCATTTTTATGCAGTTAAATATTCCTTTTTCATGTTGACTTCAAGTATCCAGCTTTAATATCTAGAATTTTTTAATTCCCTATTTGGTAGTGGGAGGCTCTCAATACTTATTCAAGGTATGGGTTACATGATTTTGGAATATCTGGGGAAACTTTTCAGAGCAATAAATCTCTTTCTGCTTGGAATAAATTCACTTATGGTGTATTGTCCTGGGTCTTGCAACAACACAGTCTGGTAGCTCTTGAAAAATAGCTGTGTGAAGTATACAAATAAAGAGACTAAAGGACCTTGAAATACAATCTTCCCAATTTGGCCTTTAAGGATTTTTTTATTGTTTAATTTTCTTGGTCACCTGACTTCTCCAGCCACTCTAGTGAGCACGGTAAATGCAGTACCAGTCCTACTCTCTCTCTCTTAGCCCTTGACAAAGTTGCTGTCTGTTGGGCTTATCTCTAGAAATATCATTCAGGCCTCCTTATGCAATAGTCTTGCTCAAACATATATTTTTTTCTCATAGTTTTTAGCCTCACTGCAATTTTTCCCCTTCTTCCCCCTCCTTTGCCTCTTCCCCACCTCCATCCCCAGTCTAAAGCCATATGGACTCCTTCACTCTGAGCACTAACCTTTGATGAATATGCCCTTTATTGCTGCTCACTCCCAGAGTCTGCAAGGAGCAAGACTGATTTTGCAACTGGTTTATTTCATATCCTAAAATCATCCTGGGTAAGGAAGGATCACAGAAGTTCTGCATCTGAAAGCTGTTTTTCACCCGATGAACAAGTTCAGCAGAGTTAATCTCTTCATAAAGCCCAAACCATTCCTCACTAATGAGAACCACTTGCACATCAAATAGCACAGGTCCTGGAGAAAAATACTTTGATGCTCCAAATACAGAACGTCTTCAGGTTAAATGTTCCAGGAGACCCAGGGTGGTGGGAGAAAGTGGAGGTGCAGAATGGAAATGGGGTTTTGGGGATCAGCATCAAAGTTGTGTGTGGGGAGACAGGAGCGGGTGACAGCTCAGGTCCTTGTGCAGGGGCTTTGTGCTGAATACAGCCCCAAGCTATCACCAGAGCAAGGATCTGTAGAATTCGTGTGAACTGTATCTTTTCTTGGCTAGCACGTTGCAATTGGAGGCCAGGAAAAATACCAGGGGTTTGGGGAATTGCTGAAGAAATGTTTCATACATAATCTGAGTTTTGAGGCGCTGTTAAAGCTGATGTCATCACTTGTGGTGTCACTCAGCTCTAGTTTCCTTTCAGAGTGTGAACCAGAAACAATCCTGCCCTCAAACTGGAATGATTGTTTGGAGGAGTTCAACCACCTCTCTGTGTTTGAGGGGGACTGGCCAGGGATGGGGGGAAGGATGGAACACAGGAGGGGAAATCACCACTGCAAGCAGACCACGTGCTGTGGCTGGTGGGTAAATGTGCAAGCTTCTTGTGCATTTCTAACCAAGACTAATTACACCTGCTCTATCACTCTCTGTAGCACTGCAATGAGCACACAGCTTCACAAGTTCACCATTTGTGCATCTGTGTGTTTACATGAAATGCTTCAGCTTTATTTCTTGCAGTAATTATTCTTTCACTTCTAAGGACAGCTCTGACACTTATGTCTGTGCAAAAAAATGCACTCCCATTTTCTTTCACTTCTAACAGTTAGACCAGTAGCTAATCTGTATCAAATAGTTCCCTGAAAATGGATCACTTTTCTGCTTGTGTCCTTAGCTTTTCATGGGGTGACTTCTGAAGTTCCTGCCCTCACATATCAAAGACAAAAATAACTGTGTGGGTGAAAATGAAGTATTAGGGCTGAATCCTCAGATACATTAGAATACAAGATGCACATAGGATTTTAAAGGTGCCTTTCCACTCTTGCAGGTATTGAGAAGCCATTAGACCCCTGCATAAAATGTTGCTGGTGGTTTTGTTTCTGAAAGGCTCTGTCCAGCAGACCAGGGTTACCAGCACACAACCTGTCTGGCTCAGCTGTGCCTCGTTCTGCACAGGGGGATGAGGGTGTGGATGTGGGGAATATGTGCAGTGCTGGGGTTTTTTGGACTACATTCAGCTTGGAGTCACTTTTTTTGCTGCAAGGTTGCAATGTGTAGTTACCCCAGGTCAGGGCATGGCTGATGCTGTTCTTGTGAGCCTCTTCCACCTTCCTGTCTCCCTGCCTCCTGCCACTATCAGTCCACCTAAGGGAAAGAATTCTGTTAGCTGCAGGATCCTAATCAGAGCCTGCCCTTCTGCCGTGTCATAGCTCTTATTTGTAATTGTGCATCTGTAGCTTTTTTGTTTGTTTGTTTTAATCAATAATCGAGAGGTCTTGTCTCCTTCTGATGCCTTGCTGTGTCCCCTCCTGGGCTGGAGAGAGTTCATGTTCCAGAAGCTCCACCTGGAAACCATCCTGCTGCTGCTCCCCCTGCCTGCCCCGTGGGGAGTGATAGCCTAATAGTTTACACGTGTATTTCAATTATCTCTTCCCTGCTTTCCAGGTCTGGTACCTGCCCTGCATCCATCACTGTGCAACAGCAGCATTGGGTGTAGCACCCAGGCTGCATTAAAGCCCTGCTTGATAGATTCCTTGGAAAGATTAAGGTTGCTGACATTTTTGTGCCCTGGCTCAGAGCACACTGGCTTTGATTATTCTCTGTTCCACCCCAATATAAATCTGAGTCAGTGGAGTTATGCAGATGCAAGGAGAAAATCAGATGTGCTGCCCAGGCCTTTTGATGTCACCAGCTGCCTGCTCTGATTTGCATCCATTGCTGCAGAAGGAAAACAGGAGCTCACCTTGTAAGCAATCACCCCAAATTCAATAATTAATCTAAGAGTGCACAGTCTCTGTCATAGCTGGAATTATTGTGCCAGGTTTCATCACTCTGCCTTGCTTTGTATCTCCCTGGTAACTGGCTGTGACAGGGGATACAATCAGTTGGTTTTCTTAACCAAAATGTTAAAATGGGAAACACATTAAGCTTTAGGTGCTAAAAGGGTTTCTGGGGTGAGATGGGGAGGAGGAAGGGTGTGGAAGCCTTGAACCAGTGATGCTCACTTTGACAACATTGTTTTTATGCAACCAAAGCCCTCCCAAACTCATTTAATACTTTTGCCTTCCTGCTACCACAAATAATCAATTTCTTTTTCTGTCACTGCCCTGTGCTATATAGAAGGGCTTGTTCTCCAGCTGCAAGAAAACAAAACATGTTTTATTGAGCTCCTCAGTTCAAACCTCTGCAGGGCTGGCCCAAATGCCACTCTGGCTGTGGATCCCAGGCAGAATACTCCTGCTGCTATTTTCCCCACAAAACATAAAGGGGGTCACCTTTTGTGGCCCACGGAAGATCTTAAGGAGCCAAAGAAGCTGAGGGTTTGAGCCACAGGGAAGTTCAGGCACTGTGCCACTGACAGTCCTGGTTTGAGCTCTGCTGTGGCTGTGATGTCTCCTGGGGACTTGCAGGGAGGTCTAAAATGACCCTGTGGTGTAAAGAGGAACAATACTGTTCAAAGTTTGGAGAGAAGAGGCAAAGGTCTGGTCTAGGACCCAGTGGTTTTGGTCCACTCCAGTTGATTCAAATGTTTCACTTTTAAATAATAATAATAAAAAATATCTATATCTATATATCATGGGGGTTTTTTTGTTTGTTTGTTTGGGGTTTTTTTGTTTTTTTTGGGGGGGGGGGTTTGTTTTGTTTTGGTTTTTTTTTTGTAGTTTTTGCTGGGCTTGGTAAATTTTGTTTTGTTTTGTTTCAATAAAGTAGTAGCAAGGAACCAACTTCTCTAAAGACTGGGACATCTCTGTGTGTGTCCAAAGGTATAAACATAAGCCTCTATAGGATTTTTCACTCGAAAACCAGAAAAGGCTGGGGAACTGAAGCTCTTGTTGCTTGAGCCACAGATAACTATGAAATTTTAGGCCCCCAAGTTAAATTTGGTTTGTGGGAATTTAGAATATGACTTAGTTTGGAACCTGGGTCCTGAGGGTTGCAGGAACTTGTGATATTGTGACTGGTGAGTGAGCAAAGTCTGCCTGTTTGCTCAGCTCTCCCTCATCATGCACCTTTCTCCTCTGTCTTTTCTGATTCATGTTTCAGACCACAAATCATACAGAAAGATGCCCTCTGTAGGTCACTTTATAGAGTAGTGATTTACTTGCAGATGCTGCCCCAGGTATTTTTCTGTCAGTGTGTCTTAAATCTCATGTCTGTAAGAGCTGCAGGCTTGCAGCTCACCAGTTCCCTGCCATGGGCACGTCTGAGGCTTCTGATTATAAACCTGCATTACCATCTTCTGTGTAATAGTTGCTTTTCATTATCTCTTTGCAATTTTCCAGCCCTCTACCCACCAAGAGAAAAAGAAAAAAAATCAGGTCTTCATAAATTGTGAATAAGCTCCTGTCACTTGTGATCCATTGGTTTGTGGAAAACCATTAATTGTGATTCCTCCTCATTAATTCTGGCTATGAGGATCATGCAGAGCCCAGTGTTGCATTAAGCTTTTTATTGTTGAGAGACAGCAGTAAGCCATGACCTTATAAAGCCTAGCAGGCAGTATTTTTATTAGTATATAAGATATGATGCATTATACCTGCCATTTCTGTGATTTTCATGGATGGTTCATAGCTCTTAGGAACTTGGTACTTGACATTTAAGATGGATACAACACCAATTAATTTAAAAACACAAACTTCCTGGCTATTCTCATTATTGAATTAGCACAGTATTGTGAACCATTTGCCTTCTGTGTGTGAGAAACAATTCATGAGCAGGACATCGATGTTAATGCTGCTTTAACCTTTGCTGGTTGGCTTAGGGATGGAACACTTGATGAGGTGCTTACATCTTCTACAAAAGGTGCTCATTTCAGCCAGCTAAATTGGCCTGCTTACTGGTATAGTGATGGGGAAAACGTGCTTTGGGCACAGGTTATAGCCTGAACATTCTGGGATTCAGACTTGCTTGGAAAAAGCAGGAACCTGGTAGCAGGAATGGGGCCAGGGTAAAATCTACCCCTAGCCCCAGCAGCTGGAGGTTAGTGTCAACTGAAAGAATTATCCTGTTGCTTAGAGAGCATACTTGGAAATGTGATTAAAACTCTCAGCTGAGCTGGCAGAGCCTAGACATTTTTTTTTTTTTAAATTTCTTTTCTTCCAGTTTTGCCCCAAATTCTGCAGGAACCTGTTATTGTTCCCACTCTTGCCTGAATACAAAAAGTTCTCAGTACTGAATTATGTCCCCTCAGAGAGGACAAGCAGCTGCATAAGATACCAAACAGCCAAGAAGTTTTACCTCTGTGTACTGTGCAAGAGAGAAAACAGCTTTGACGTACAATAGATAAGAGGGAGATTGGTTATTTTACTGTTTATCTTTGAAGCTGTATCAACAGCCCAAGAAAAGTTGACTCTGCTCTCAGAGTAAGCCCTGCAGCTGCAGGCTTCATCCTTGGAAACCATTATGGGCTTTACCTTCTCTGTAGCTGCTTGTTTGAACTTCCTAGAAATGTTTGAAGGTATTGGAGGGGGGATCTGGTGCAGAATTTCACAAACTGACCTCAGTATCTGGAAAGCTGTCTGGAACTGGAGGAGGAGCAGCAGCAGAATTTTCAGACCTGTGTTTAATTGCGTTTACTTTGTGGTATCTTTATCAAGAATGAGACCCATTTTGAAGAATGAGGCTCCATTATCAGTCATTTCATTGAAGTTTTCGGGGTCAGTGATCTGAATGCTGAAATAAAGTAGTTCAGATTCGGAGATCAAGAGCACAAACTGCTGTGGAAATTGTCAGATTTGAACTGATCAGGATACAAACACTGTTAGTTTGAAAACTAAATAAAGGTTAAAAAAGTGCATGCTAAGCCACCAAGCAGGAATAACAATCATAAAGTGGTATTCAAATAGCTCTGCTGGGGGAAACTGCTAATTGTTCCTCTTGGGTAAATAGGTAAAAGAAGACAGCAGCCTCAGGCTAAAAATTTACAGCCTTAAGCCAGACAGAGAGAGACCTTCTGGGTGTCTCAGCAGCTGCTGTAGGTTTGGGTTCAGCAGTGCCAAAAGGACAGAGGGAGGGAAGGTAGAAGCACTCCGGGCAAGAGACAATTCTGATGTCCTTAAACTACAAATAGCTTGAGAGATCCTGCTCCTTGACAGCAGGCTGCTCCTTAAAATTGGCAAATAAATTTAGTTAACATTATCAGGTGAAAATGTAAGCTTTCTGTCATCTTTTGGTGTCTCAAAACCCTTTTTGCTTTTATTTTAAAAGGAAGACAAGGGAAGAAATAACTTCTAAGAGAGTTAGCGCTGTCTGTGCTGAGCAATGTAAAAGTGCAAGATCTATTATATCAACACTGCAAGTTTGGCCTGCTATGTCTCTGCCTGAAAATTCAGTCTAATCTGGTATGATGTATTCCCTAGATGCCATATGAAAAATGAAGAATTTGCCTCTTTAGAAACTGCTTCAGTTCTAAGCCAAAATATCCATAAAGCAGCAGCTACTGTTTATCCACTTGCACAGAAACCTCCACAATGTTTTACACTTTTTGGATCCAGTTACAACAAATGTCACAAGCTGAATAACAAACCTTATTCCCAGAGATCTGCCTCCATTATTGATGGTGCCTTTAACAAACAGGAAAACAAGTAAAGAGGGTGGGAGTCTGACCTGCACTTTGATCTCAATGTGCAGTGAGAAAAAGCATCAGCCAAGCAGAGGGATGGATGGAGGAGGACATTGACAGGACAGCTTCTGACCTTGTGTCCAAAGACTGCCAAAACTCCACAGTTTTTTTGTTGTTGATAAATGAAATAGCTTTTAAATACACTGCTATTGCCATTTATTCCCCTTGCTGTTGCCTCATACCAGAATTGTGGCAGCTTCCAGGTGATTTCTCTCAAGCAGTGGAGGGGAGCTCTCTGCTGACAAGGAAATCTCTGCACTGATTAATTCACTGTAATATTCATACCCTTCTGATCCTCAGGACTTAAATGGACTTTTGCTGGCTCTTCAGCCACAGAATATTGTGTTAATCTATCAATCTAATTAGTACTTTATATGGAGATTCTGTTTGGGAGCAAGGAATAGAGCTGGGAGTTGGACACAGAGCTCATTCAAACAGCAGAATACCAAGCTTTGCCTGTTCAGGGAATATCCTAAAACACCCCAAGATGTATATATGTGGGACTTGGTTCATGTCAGACAACAAAACTGTTCTGGCTTGGAGAGCAGCAGGTGCAGGGATTGCTATTCCTGGAAAACTTGATGAAAATGTAGGTTATCCTGATTTCATCTGAGAAGCTGACACCTGAGCCTGTGAGGGTTGGTCTGCAGATCCATTTCTTTGCTCTCCTAGGAGGTTTCTACTGTAAAAGTGTGGGGTTGGCTTAGCACTATGTGCTCTTACCCTTCTGGGCCATCTCTATGTAATACTTGAACCTTTTGGGTTGGGAAATATTGCAAAAGCCATACAGGTATTTATGGCCACAGTGAGCTGCTGATTTGTCTCTTCTGTTTCAGCTAGAGCTGTCTCCATGGTGCTTACCCAGACTATTGGAACATAAAAGAGTTGTGTCTTCTATTTGTTGCAGCAACAGGCAATTGAAAGACTAAAATAAGTGTAATATTCTCAAAATAAATCTAGGGGAAACCAACAGCCTATCTGCAGCATTCTGGCAGCCAGTGTTGTATTTGTTTTTCTTTGCTCTGAGTCAAACTGTGACTTCTCTCCGCAGAAGGAAGCCAAAAGCATATATTGGGGTGGTTCTGTGAATAGCTGAAGCATTGATGGCATTCAAATAAGCATGTTTTGCCCAGCTGTTTAGGGGAATATGCTGCATAATTGGTGTACCATAAACAAAGTGATTATTGGAGAGCACAGCTGTCATTTCTATAGTCAGGCTTGATGGAGAATCTGGGAGTCACATGCTATGAAAATCTGCTGGGTCTGGTTTGTCATTCTTAATTTGTAGGCTTCCAGAAGAATCTAGAAGATTTCTCAAGCATAATGTGCTTGTCTTTTGTGCAGGAAAAGCTGTAATCACTTTCCTCATTGAGCTACAGAACTGTTTCTTTGTGGGTGCAAAGGGAAGTTATCAAAGCAAAGTTAATCAGGGCTTTTGAATGTGGGCTGGGGATTTTTGTGGGGATTTTGGGTTTTTTTTTGTTGGTTTATTTGTTTTAAATGATGATAGAAAGTAATTTTTAAAACAAGCAAGTAGCTTTTTAAAAAAAATTATATTCAGTAGTCACATTTTGAAAACTTAATGTGCTGAAAGGACCAGAAATAACTTTTTGGTCAGAAATAACTTCATTGCCAGATATGAGCTACTTTGCTGAGGCTGTGAAATAATAAGAAACTGGTTCAGGGTAGGAATCTGTCCAGTTGCAGGAGCTCTCTAAACAGATATGTTGTCGAAATCCCAATGGACTTCTTCTGCTGGTGTTGTGATCTTCCAGCCAGAGAAAAAGGAGAGAATTTCTTGACAGATAAACATTTCATCAAGGGATGGGTGGAGGAGAACTGACTGTTAATGGGATGAGGCTCTTCTGTCTTCAATAAAGTCATGTACCACTAACACATCTGGCCTCTTCAAGAGTCTCCCAGTTAGACAAGTTTAATTTTTGGGTAAGTGTAGCTTGAGCTCTGTTAGCTGGATGTGCTCAGGTGCTCTCCTGCTGTGAACTCCCCAGGGGAAATGAAAAGCTTCCAAAAGGAAAAGATAAGGCTTAACACTTTGTAAATCCTTACCAGGGTCCCTTTGTGTCCAGCTGAGACCTCTGCTGGCCCCAAAACTACAAGTGACATGGGGAAAAGGGGAAAGACTCTTCTCCCTAGGTTTCTGTCTAGGGAGGGAATGTCTCTGTATTATAAGGACCATGTAACAGAAATAGGAGCAGAACAACACCAGATACTGTCCAGTACAGTAAGAAATCCCAAATGAGGATTATCTTCAGCTTGGGAAGATGGCTGGGGGGATTTTTGTTGGATTTTTGTGGAGTTTTTTAAATCAAAGACTAGAAGAACTTGTAATATGAAGCTAAGCTATGACTTTTTGTTAAAAAAAGAAAACAAAAAAAACTTCACATATGCCCCCAAACCCCCTGAAAATTTGGAATGGGACTGTGAAGAATTTTAATGCATTAGACTTCCCCTGAAAGCCCACAGGCAGCATCCTAGGTAGCTGTGGAGGAGACCTGATGAGAAACACGTGAGGTGAAGCTCTTTGAATAATGATGCCATCTGCAGGAGTTTCCCAGCCATCAGCCCTTGTCCCAGAAGACCATTTGTACTTCACAGCATTAATATTCATTAGGTGTAACACCATATGTTGCACAGCAGGATGCATTGCCAGCAGACTGTTTGTCATAAAGCCAGATTTAATAAAGCATTGTAAAACAAACATTATGATGATAAATACAAAATGACAGGCTAATTAAGAGAATCTTAATTGCCATTTTTCCATAATAACATTTGTTTAGTGTGTATCTGTCTTGTGCTGGTACCTTCCTTGTACAGCTTTTCACTTTGTATTAGCTCCATAAGGGAATCTGTGCCCTGGATGTTTTAAGGCACTTAATGTTCTGTTGCAAGAAATAAATTCTAGATTAATGAATTGTCGCTAGGCTATAGATGTGCATAACCATAGACCTCCAATCTGGATGAGTGCAAAGAAATCCAGGCCTGAAATGGAGGTTTCAGAGGGGTGTGAGTTTCCTGGGGACAACTTAATGCCCCCTCTTGAGGGAATCATTTGGCAATGCAGCAGTGGCATTTCTCTAGACAGGCACCGTGCAGTCCTTTTACAGGAGGAGTGCTTTTCAGGGAACAGCTTAGGTGTCCATGGCAATTTTCACATTTCATTGTGCAGACTGAAAGGCCTCTTTTTTTTTTTTGCCTCCTTCACTGGAGTAGAATTTCATTATTGCTCCTGTGCCCTACACTGGTGACTTCATGGGAGAGGAAGGGATTTAAAGGATGTGAGATGATATTGTGAATTAATGCAGGGAAGCTACACCTATTTTTCTTCCTGTTATTACCTTTTTATCATAGCAATTGCTGCCAGAGTGTCAGGAAATTAATATATCCATCTTCAAACCTGTCAAGGTGGCGAGCTAGAAAACTTTCAGAAACTCTTGGAAAAGGAAGATGGAGAAATAAAATCCTGTACAATGTGTATATTCAGACAGTTGCCTGATTCTGTTATATGATGAAGATAAAAAATCATGACTTGAGAAGGCCACAGCAAAACTCATATGGGAGGCTTGCCCATCATAGTTGGGCTTGTAATTGGATTTTAGTGTTCATCTTAGTGAGGTCTTCTCTTCCAGGGGTGTAATTTTTGCTGTTATGTAGATTTGGGGTTTTGCCTCTGTGTACAATTTTGTTGTTACCATAACCAAAACCTGAAAGGCACAAAACTGAAAGCTAGGGGAAGAAAAACCCCAACTCTTGGATTATAGTGACATACTTTGAATTTTACCACCACATCTTTCTGCATGGATACCTTAAACCTGTGACTAATTTCACAAAACAAGCTATCCTTAGGGAAAAAAAAAAAAAAGAGAGTGAAAAGTGTCCAAAATATTATAATTCATTAATGAGAAATATTTATCTTGCTCTTGTACCTCAGATGGAATTTTTCATGTACCCTGACTTGTAGATTTTGAAACAGTAGTGTTTCAGAAGCTGGATGGTGTGTGCTTTTTTGAGGTTTGGTTTGGAGTGTTTTTGCCTGTGCTATTAGCATTTTTTTTTTCTATTTAATTTGTGTTAAAACTGCAACTGAAGCACAGAATAAGTGTGACAAGTCTCGAGTAATAAAAGAGGATTTGTTGTTTGTTTTTGGGGTTGTTTTTTTTTTTTTTGGTTGGTTGGTTTGGAGGTTTTCTTCAATACAAATAGGTGAAAAGGATTTTATTCCTTCTGTGAGCACCTCCTGGATGGTAATTTACAGTCCTTTCCAGTCTCCCACCTGGATCACCTCCCAGCAGCACCTTATATAGTGTGTTACTCTTGGTTTTCTCACTGAGTACTGCTTCTTTCTGTACCCTTGGCTTTTGACTACACTGCTCAGGTTTCGTTGTTCTCCCCTTAGCACACATAAATCATCAGTGAAGGATTTTCTAGCTTTATTCTGTTTTTTTGGGGGGGTTTAACTACTTTGACTCTAGGTTTTAACCTTATTACAACTATTACTCCTTCTCTTTGCTTGCTGTGCTAGCTTCAGGTGGCTGCTGGGTGTTTGACATTGCCTGTGATGATCAATTCACTTTACATCTTCCAGAGTATGAGGTGAGCAAAATGTCCACTTCCACCTTGTGTAGTCTCAATAGATCTCATCACAAATGAAGAAAAAGCTTAAAAAAAATTATTTAAAAAAAAATAAAATCCCACTGGATGTCAAATTTGTACCACTAGGGAAAAAAAAAAATGTGCATAGGCTTTACTTGAAGCTCTTCTGCAAGAGGCATTAAATGGCAAAGAAGCAAATCATGGTATTTAAATCATCCTGGGGGTGTGGGGAGAAGTGGGATGGCCAGGACCAATTAATAATTAAAGAGTGCTTTCCCTTCCTCCAAAGGATGGCCAGGACAGTCATACTCTGAAGCAGGAAAGATGAGGAACAGCAGCGAGGTGCTGAAGCAGAGGGATTTTTAGGAAACTGGAGATGGAATCTCAAGGCACATAATGAGCCATCTGATCACCTCAGAAATGGTGAATGCTGTGTTTAAAATATGCATCCTCACCTGACAGCTGTAAAGATTTTCAAATATTTGTGTTGTGATGCTTTTATAGACATATTTTATCCTTTATGACATGAAAATCTTCATGGCCAAGGGGCAAAAATGATCGAGTCACAGACTCTGGTTTAGGAAAGTGGTTCAGCACCTTGGGAGTTGAGTGGTGAATAAATATACTGAGTTCCTCATGTGGTTTTTTTTTGCAGTTCTGCTAGTCTAATTTATTCCAAGTAGCAACCATACTTTTTTCTGTCCTCACACTTTCCTCTAGTGATGTGATCAAAAATTGAGACAGATGTTGGATTTAAGGTGCTGTTCTGGCCCTTCTGACATCAGTGGGAGTTTTATTAGAGGAGGGAATGTGTACTCATATATTGTGGGCTGGAAACTTGTTTTTGGTTGTGGCCCATTTGTGTTTTGTGTGTGTTTTTAGCAGTTTCACATTGAGAAATCCCAGTGTGAGTTTCCTCTACACAAAAGATTATCTGTCTGTGAGTGGTGAGTTACCAAAATCTTCTCAGTCCTGACCCTGCTCAGTAATACCACATGAAGAAGAGACGTGTGGTTTATGCTAAGAATGCGTTCCTGAGAGCTTTTAGACAAAACAATTTCAGTAGATCAGTGTTTCTTGTTTGTTTTGACACTTTTGTCATCTTAATCTCTTGACTAAGTAACAGCAAGTACAGCTGATTTTTTCATACTTTAACAAACCAAAGCTTTCAAAACTGTGATGACAAAAGAAAAAAAAAAAATAGTTGTTTGCTTTTCCATAATAGGCAAGTAAAGTTGTGCTCCATTGCTGAATCTGTCTTTGGCAAAAAGATTTTTGACAGAGTGACTGAGGATAATTAAAAAATTAACAACTGGGTACATGCAAGCATATAGGGCCTGGACAATAAATAGCCATAAAGAAATGAGGGAGGACCACAGCAGCAGTGATCCTGTTCTTTGGTTTGTGGCCTCAAAGTTCAATAGATGTGATTCAAAAAGAAACACAAACCCCAGACAAATAAAAGCCTAGATAAAGATCAGAGCTGGATACTACTGGAGTGCTGTGCATGTCTTTAAAAAGAGTTGACCTTTTTTCCCTCATAATACTAATGTGTGTTGTCATCTGGGCAGCTCTGAAGAGCACAGAAATGTCACCTCTCTTCCCCTTTGCTGCTGCAATGTCTGTGACATCCAGGCTTCACACCAGCACAGGCTTCACTTCCAGAGCATGTGGAAGTCTTCATTTGTTAAAAGGCATCCAGGAAAACCAATATAAAATGCAATTTATTAAGTCAGGCTCAGAAAGTCTGGGTTGCAAGCAGGTGGAAACGACAGGAATTACTGGGGAGACAGGAGTGGTGCTAGACCCTTATTTTGACTTGGTGCTGCTGCTCTGGCACAGATTAATGGCATTGGAGAGCTGTTAGATGGCCATGGCTGGCTGAGCTGGTGGTTCAAAAGCTCCTTTTCCTCCCAGCTGGACTTTTTGAATGGAGGAAGAGTGGTCCTGGCTGAGCAGCCCCCCAGGGCTCACCAAGGAGCGATGCCCTGACCTCTGGGCAAGCCTTGTTGGTCAGAGGGGAGTCCCTTCCACCTTTCACTGCCAGCTTTTGTCTCAGCACAGCTTCTAAAACACCTGGCAGCACAAGCAGGCAGTGAACCGTCCTCCAGATTGCTATTTCCAAGGGCTCAAAATATAAATCACCTTTGCCAAATGAGATTGAAGTGAAACATGATGAAATGGAGAGGTATCTGAAAAGATTTTATAAAGATCTTTGGGTTATTTATTTTCAGGCCAGCTGAGGAGGCTGAGAATAAAGCATCCAGCTGGGAAGGCTAAGAGAATAAAGCATCCAGAAGTCAGATTTAGGGTTCATAAACATGTTCTGCTGTTATGAGTTTAATCCTAAAATAATTATCTTGAACATTAGCAAGGGATTTGCACTCAGAGAAGAGAAGTAGTGCTGTAAGAAAGCTTTTCTGAGTTACACTAACACTTCATACCATCAGGAAGAAATGCCATCAGTTTGTGACTAGTTTTCTAAATTATTCAGGAACAGTCATGGGGATTTGGATTAAGGTTTATACACAATGACATTCTGTGCTAAATTTCAGTCTTGGAGGGATTGATGTTAAAATCAAGCCCTGTGTCATGTGATTATAAGACAGGAAGATGTGTGCTAGAAATGGAATAAGCAGAAAGATAAAAATCATTATTAACTTTGGGAAATAACTGAGATTCAGTGTCTACATGCAATAAATGAGGTGAGGAAGGAACTAGGAGGAGAGGCATAAAATGGTTAGATGCAATTACAAATTAATGTTAAATGAAAACATTTAGGGTGTCAAATGGTACCAGTGAGATCCAGACTATCCTGTTTCTTCATTCTAAAATTATTTATACTTTATACACATGGAAGACACTTGCTTCATTTTGTATTTCATCTGATCTGGTAACATTGTGCAGCAAGAAAACAACAAGTCTGTATTCTAAGCAGATCAGTAAACAATAAATTCATTACAAACAAAAACTCAGCTTAGAATAAAATAGCCTAAATCCTAAATGGACATTATTCTCAAATTTATCTGTGATTACTTATGCTCTCAGCATCCTCTTGTGCATTTGCTGGAGAATGTCTGGCTAGGTGTTTTCACATCTGTCAGCAGAGCCAGCCCCTAAATGTAGAGTGCAGCACTTGGGAACACTTTGCAATGATCCCCAGAGGACCTCTGGCCTGCAAAAAAGCAAAGAAAGGATTAGATGGACCCACAAATGCATTACTTTATTTTCATCTGCAAGAGGAACAGCATTGCTCCAGCTTGGTCCCACGTGCTCCATCACTTTGGACAATGATCTTGCCAGACTGTAACTACTGCTGTGTTTGAGAGGTAAAAGTGTTATATTTAGAAATCCTCAAGGCAAAGTCAGAACTTGAAGGATAAATTGTGAATTACTTTAGTAAATATTTTCCTTCTGTTGTAATAAATGGAATAAAAAAAAAAAAACAACCAACCAAACAACAATAAAAATCCTTTAAGAAATGGCTTGGAAGAAAAATCCAAAAATGCACTGCAGAAAGGAGAGGCACTTTGAGCATGGGTGGTGCTGCAAAGGATAGAGAGAGGTTTAGCAAAACTGGACAGGCAAGGAAACCTCTGGAAAACAACACCCCAAAATAATCATTGTATGATTTTATATGTGGGAACTTTTAGGAGTTCTTTCTAATAATTTTCTCAATACCGATATCTGATGTGGTGCTGCATGAGAGAAGAATTCCTTACAGTGGGACAGTTGTCACTGTTAAAAATATGAAGTGGCTTAGATCAGAGTCAGATCCTCAGTAGGTAATTAAGTCTTTCTGAATTGAAATATGGTAACAAAAATTAAGAAGCCTCCAGACTGCACTTTGAGTTGGAGATCTGGTTCTACTTTTTTTCCCCACTCTGGGTGACTTCAGAGGCTTCCAGATAAAAGTTCAGTGTCTTGCCTAGACAATTGTTTCTTAAACAAGTTATTGATGATGCTTTAAGGTTTATACACAATGACATTCTGTGCTAAGTTTTGAAAACTGCTGGAACTCTGATGCACATGTGTGATTTTAAACAGAAAAGTTAGCAAATATGAACTTAGTGTGATGGCAATAACTGGGGGAAGCTTTGGACTTGCTGAGCTACAATACTTGTTCTTTATTCATTCATATAAATATTTTGTTTAGTGTCTACTTTGAAAACACTGAGTTAGTCTGAAACAAAGTTGAAATATTTTTAATGCCTGTGTAGATCTCCATAGTCAAAAGGAAAAGTTTTGGGGTTGATTTTTAATGGGAGGAAGGGGATTATTCAGAAACTCCCCCACATTTACACGCTGAGTTCCTGGGGAGACCTGAGCTTTAAGGGCACTTGGTTACATGAATAGGGGGAACACTCGGCTGGCTGATTGCTTTTCTGTAAACTCTGCCCTAATTGCTTTCATTTGCTGTTTAGTTGTGAATTTTTCATATATTTGTTGCCACTAAAGCCAATTGTCTTTTTATGAAGGCATGAGAGCACCTTTTCAACTAAAAAGAGGAAATTCTGGGCTTGCCTATTTTTTTTTTTAATTTATTTGAGGGGTTGGTTGGGTTTTTTCATTGGGTGCTTTGTGTGTGTGTGTTTAAGATTTGTTTGGTTGTTCGGGGATTTTTCCCCTTCTTTTGTGTGTATTATTGAAAAATTACACCACTTAAAAGCACCCCTGGTAATTATAAATTTCAACCTTTTCCTTCCTGTGGCAGACAAGAATGAAATACAAGTCTACAGGTAACAAAACGTGCCAGTAACTTGTCGGTGCACAGCACTTAAAGAGCTTTCATTGGATATCCATCTTCAAAGTGCCTTGTAAACAGTGACAGGCAGAGTGGTTGCATGAATTCATCACTGCTGAGAAGCATTGGCTTGATTAGATAATCATCTCGTTTCTTTTATGCTACAGGGCATTTCACCTTTAGTCTTTAGCTGTTGGCTTCTGGAGAGAAGTATAAATTACTGGGCTGTGATTTTTCCCACATATATTCATTGTGGTCCCTGATAAATTTTCTGAACCTCCTTAACTCCCTATCTGGCCTCAGGTATGCTTCTTTTCCATGAAAATCTTCAAAGATATATATATATTATTTTTTTTTCCTTTTGTGGAAAGGAGAGGGAGAAGCAGAATGAGCAGCAGTGCTGCAGCATCACCTTCCCTGCCAGGTGTGTCCTGCAGGTCCCAGCTGGCAGAGGCACCAATGCAGCCTGGGCACAGCGTTTGTCCCTTGTTCCCAAGGTGCCTCTGCACCACCTGCTACTGAGATTTATTGCTCAAAGGGTGGACTCTGGTCCAGGGGCTCAGCATGGAGAGTTACTTATCCAGGAATAAGTATCTTATCCCAGTGCCTGGGGAGTAGTGGAGGGAGCTGGGTTGTTTTCCCAAGCTTGCCCCTTTTGACCACAAAGCCAGGCCCCAGGGAGATTTGTTGCTCTCATATCTTGTGCTAAGACTCTGGAAAGTTTGCCAGAAAAAAGAGGTAATACTTTTTTTTTTTTTTTTTTTTTCTGTGAGAGCTGCCTGGAGACATTGCTCTTTATTTCTGCTCTGCACCCCTCTAAACAAAGCAAATCAGTGTAGTATTGTGGGAGGAAGAGACTTCTGCTGCTCAAAGCCTTCCTACTCCTTGGCTGATTCCCAGGAAAAGAGCCAAGGAGTGTAATCTCACATCTGCAGTGGGGACAGTGACTTGGAACCCCTTTACAAGAGATGCTGCTGCCACAGTGGGTAGAGCCCTAGGGCAAGAGTGTTTTCCACAAAATACTGGTTCTGGGACCAAGTGCCACTCTGTCCCTGGCTTCCTAGAGGCTGCCAGGTCATCTCTTGCCATCCATGTGGGCTCTATTGTTTTCCAGCAGCAGAAATTACAATTCCTCTAAGTTTGCTCTTTGGGATTGCTTTGCCATCAAAAGGTTTCCTCTAAAATTCTCCCAGTTGCAGACTGAGACTTGTCTATCTCTCCTCCTGTCTGCAGTGAGTTTGGCAAATGAACTCTGTGCCTCCAGTTTCCAGTAAAACCCGATGTGGCAATAAATAATGATCCATCCCTGAAGCCAGTTAAAATAAATACATCTTAAAATGTCTAATTAAAAATCAATCCAACAGTTCATACCTGCATTTATTTCTTTCCAATAGATCCAGATTTAATCTCTAGAGCATAAATAATCTTTCCTCTGATGATAGAGTAGGGCATTATGTATATTTTCTCTGAACTATGTTTCAAATATCAGTGCCCACCCCCCATATCCAAATATCGTGTGGATGTATCACCAGCAAAGGTAGCAGCAAGCAAAGTTCATACATTTAAGGAAGTAATTTTAGGAGGTTTTTTCCCTCTAAAGGTAATTCACATTGTCCAATATTACTAAAACAAATGGGCTAGAACTCCTCACAGAGGGGCATGTTTTTAGCATTTGGCTTTCAGGGAGGTTCCCAATCGCTTTCACATGAAGTCAGCATCTCACTCTCAGCTTTTACAGATGGAAAAGCTGGGATCCAGAATGGGAAGTGGCTGGCCTAAGGTTTCTCCAAAACCCTTGGAAAGCCCCTCAGTTCCCCTCCAGCCCATTAATTTCAGGCAGCTGCCTAGCACCAGATCCTTATTTGTGTTGCAGCAGCACTTAGCAACCTGGGCTGGGGTCGGGGCTGTGGTGCTGCCCCAGCCAGCAGTGACCATCCCTATTTGTGTGCCTTGAACCCAAACAGCTGCAGCCAGGAGCCAAGAGAGGATGGGAAATTGTTGAAGTGGCATGTCTAAAACCAGACCTCAGGGAAGTAAGCAACTTGAGCAGGAAGTCCTTGAATTTCAGCCACTGGACGATGATTTCTGCTTTGGTGTTAGGAAAATATCCCTCAGCTCCCAGGGGTGAGCCTGCAGCTCTCAGAGAGCTGGGGGAGGCAGAACAAACTCAGGGCGTGCTGCTGGCAAGAGGGTGCTTGTTCTGGTCATGAATTGCCTCAGGAATTGGGTGTCATGTTCCAGTTTATCACAGCATATTGAGGTATTTTGTTTTCTTTCAATGGTCCATGTGTATTGTATGTGCTAAGCTGAGAATTGTTCCTTGGAATAAATGCAGTGATGGTTCAACGCAACAGACACCAAATGTTGTCTGGAAAAGAGAAACTCCCTGATTTTTTACATCTCACCATTTCTAGCAGCTGATTTCTTTTCTTTTGTTTCTACTGTCACAAGACAGTAACTTATTTACCCTGGAAATATATGTCAGCTCAGTGCTTACAATCCTTTCCTTGTAATTTTTGAAAAGTAACTGATCCAGTTTGATAAAAATTCCCCATGTTCTAATGAGTCAAAAATAGTCCTCTCATCAGACATGTATTTTTGGATAGCTCTAACCATGACTGAATTGGTCAGATGCCTAACTGCTAATTTAAATAGAATCATGTCCTTTCAACATCCAAAGTGCAGTAAGTCACTAAAAGGAAAAAAAGAATTTGTCTTGAGTGCTTTGCAGTAAAAATAAAAATTTGAAAAATTTAAGAGCCTTCCATTCCCTCATGGAATCAGACAGCAAAATACTCTGTCCCAGCATTTGATAAGTTTTTTTCCTTCATTTGTATACATTTTCTTAAAATCAGCTGTAGTTGTGTTCTCCCCTGGACTGGTGACCACCACTTGAAGCTAATAAGAAAACAGACGTGTTGGACAGGTTTTATTTGACTGATGTGGACATTTGCAGTGGAATTGAAATAATGAAAACCCTGCTCAGGCATGATTCCACCATTTGATGACAGTTCTTGCTTTCCTGCTTTGTCAGGTTGCTTTTACACAGCAGGGAGGGGCTGGCCAGGAGCAGAATGGTGTTTGCCAGGTGAGGTTCAAGCTGGACATTCCCCTTCTGGCAAGGTGCAATCACCACTCTGGTGCCTATTTGTATCAACAGGAAGGGCAGGTCAGGCAGCAGGAGTTGTCAGAAGGAAGAAAAAGGTTCTTTCCCAGTTCTGTGACTGAGGACAGCCTGTCCTTTACAGATCTCCCTCTCCCCACCTGCATTCCCCCACAGCACTCAATTACCCATTAAGGTTTTTAAGAGAAACAGAATGGCAATTAAGCCCAGTACAGCAGTGAGAAAGCAGTGGAAGCTGTGGGCTTGCTGAGAAATCTATCCATAAATGAGTTAACTGCACAAATAATTCCAGCTAATTAGAGGTGTGCATTCCCCAAATAACTTGATTCTCTCATTTACTTAATTGAGTTGATGGCTGCTCTGGGATGGAACAGCAAACTGTGCAGTGGCTATTACAGTAAGTATCACTTTGACTAAATCTGTTCTAACAGTCCAGAATTTTTCTGTTTACTTGGAATTTGCAGCAGAATTAAGAAAACTGTTGCTTTGGGTTGGTTTGTTTGTTTGTTTTTAATTACATTATTGTGTTCAATATTTTAGAAGATGAAGATAAGGTAAATTCCATTTACAATTCTCAAGTTTAGCTGAAAAGTAGGGGCTATAAATAAGGATTGTTGGTCAGAGAAGTGGGGTCTTTGTTTCTCACTTCAGAGAAATGCTGACAGGACTGACAGCTTTCCAAATGATGACACAGATCAAACTGCTTTCCTTGGATAACAAATCCAGGTATTGCCTAGGGTCCAAGCAACTTCTTTGAGATTTAGATAATTTGGGATCTTTCCCTAGATGGAAAAATGGAAGAGAACCAGCAAGCTTTGCTGGTGAGATGATTTCTCCCTAAATGGTGAGAGAGGCTTCAAACAGCCTATGATGTTTGTTTGTTTGACTTTGTCCCTCCTCTTTTTTAAATGACCACTCAGTCTCAGCATCCAACTTCTGTTCCATGTTCTAACAACTTGAAGAGGGCCACACCAACCACTGGGCATCAGTAAAACATCTTTCTTTTGTGTTTGTTTCTTTGCTTTGCTTTCTTAATTATATAAAAGAATAAGCATAAAAATACCGCTGGTACTGAAAGCATCCCTTTTCAAGGAGAATAAATTTCAATTCCTGCTTTGTGTTAGGACCAAGTGAGAGGAGACTTGACCAAGATTTTTGTTCTCTAGTGTAGTATTTGCTGGTCAAGGATTTCCATCTTGGCACTCAAGGATTTGGGATGTTAATGAACACTTTTTTAAAAAGGAGAGAAATTAAAATATGAGTAGCAAACCTGAAAGAAAAAAATCAGTAGACACCTTTTCCTTTAGGAGAAGTAAAGTTGGAAACATGCTCCTGTTCTCTATTTTCTTGGAATCATTAAGTGCACTGGTCTTTTGCTAAGGAAATAATTTAAGTACAAGGTAATAGCCACAGTGCTGTTTGTCATTAGCTTGTACCTGCTAATAAACAGGGAAATCCATCTGTAATGGAATCACTTTCCTAATGGACCTTCAAAGACGTGCTCCACATGTCAGCATTCACAGGGAAAATAAGGAGATTGCCAGGCCACCCAAGCCCTTTGCAAACAGAAGATTTGTTCAAGGAAACCTCAAAAAAGGCCCAACACAATTTCTTTCTATTGTGTTATTACTTTACCAGCAAAACCTTTCCTCTGTTATTTTGATTCTCACCCTCTCCCAGCCTTACATCCTCATGGAAATTCCATTTCTGCTCAGTCCTGCACTTATTTTTCTTCCCCTTGTTGTTCTTCCGCTGTTTATTTTTCTTTGCACTGTTGTATTTCCTACTGGCACTGGTGATGTAAATCAGTGGGTGGGTTTGAGGCAAGGCCATTTTGTATTCTCATGGACATGGGAACATTTCTCTTCAAGCAGAAGAGCAGTGTCGCTAATTTGGCACACTGCTGAGACTTTAGTTAGTTTCTAGATTTTTTTTTTTTAATTGGATTTGAGATTCAGCAGATGTTGGAAAGCAAATAAACCATATGCAATGGTTGTTAGACATTACTCATGGTGTAATCCCTTTATCCAAATACAAAAGTTAGACATGTGAAACCATATCCTTAGATAACTGCAGAAGTTCAGCTCCTACTCAGCCACCACCACGTAATTCCCTTCATTACTTGGTGCAGCACATCCTCTCTGAAGGAAGGTGGGCAGACAGGGGGAAGATGGATTCATGACTGTGCTTTAAAATAAATGTCAGCTAACCACAAAGGGTCAAATTCATTGCTGATGTAACACTGCTGACTTCAGTGGATTTGCACTGGGGATTAATGTAGTCCTTCCTCTAATATATATGTTCAGGGGGGAGGAAGATGGGTTTTATATAGATTCAGCACAAGATCTGCTGGCATAAAAACAACCCAAACAGAATTGTTCCCTTCTCAAACATCTGCTAGCATGAATGTCCAAATCCTGTGTATCTGCCACAGGTTGTTATAATCGAGCTGCATTACATTAACAAAAATACAATAACCACTTGGTCTCTACTTTAAACAAGAGCTTATGAAAATGGCTTTCAGGTGGAGGGAGTGGTGATTTGGCAGACTTCTCTTGGCAGGGCTGTGGATTGCACATGAGGGAAAGTTGTTTGGTGGTAGAGCAGACAAATTGCTTAACAATTAATAAAAATAATGCCTTGTGTTTCTGCACGACAAGGTGCTGTGTAGGAATTCTCCTCTCCCCAGCTGCTCTCCACTAATAAAACATAGTCAGCTCTGTAGGCTTTTAAATCACACACAATGAAGTGGAGCAGTGCTTTAAAATGGGGTAACACTGGATATTTGCACAAGCAAAACTGGATTTGTAACATGCGTTACAAATCTAATTTCTCTAGACTGCCCTGCTTTCAAAACTCTTTGCAGCCCCATGTCAGACAGCACGGTTGCTTTTGGGTTTTTTCTGTTTTATTTAAATTTCTAAGAGTTCTCTCCTAAGTAATTAGCCAACATGATAGTGTGTGTGGACAATTATTACAAAAATCAGCTGCATCCTTTTAGGAATTGTATGGGCATATTTTCATCAGAATCAGAGCAGATTTAATATCTTAAATCTTATTTTACAAGGCAACTGAGACTCCACAAGCCAAAGTGTGATGCAAAATGATAAAAGGCTCAAGAACATCTTCTTAAAATCAGATGCATATTTGAAAATGTTCTTTTTGTTCTGAACATATGATGGGGTCTTAATTTTGAGGCTTCTTATGGAAGAGACAAACTTTGTCAGCCAGGCTGAAAATCAGATGGGGAAAATTTTGCCTTGTTTTCTGTAAAGCAGCATTCGGGTTTATTCTGCTGAAAGTTCCACGACCAAATCTCCTTCTGGGAGAATGTCACATCAGCTGCTCTGGGGTTGTTTGCTCTTCATGCTCTTGGCTCCACTGGGCCTCTACAATGTCCTCTCTGAAGTACAGCAAACCAATTTTATTCTCTTACCAAAAACACTTTCTATGTTTTCCTGAGTTCTGGATGTTTTCCTTCCTGAAACATTTTTTTTTTGCACCCCATTTTGAAAGTAGAGATTGTTTTCCCTGGGAGAAAACAGAAATTTCTTGGAATTGCTGCACTGTTGGCAGATGTCAGCTTGTTAGAACAGAAATCCAGGTTCCTGGATGTAATTTTCCTTCTTAGCTTAGTGTGTGTGATTCTCATAGCACTGATGATGTTTTATCAGTGGTAATTAGAAGCAAGATACTGTGTGAGGATTTCCTCTTTTTGGGAAGATATAATTGAATATTTGTACAACACACTCAGCATTTTCCTGGAATTAATCCCCAGTGTTTCACACTTGAAATTATCTTCTTCTAACAGCTATTTTTAACTTTAAACACATAGGTTTGGGGCAATATCTGTTACTTTGCTCAGAGTCCAAAGTCACTTCAGACTAAAGCTCTAGAAATGTGCTAGAAATCTGAGACTCGACTCGACATAGAATAGAAGCTGATGAGACATTTGGTTTGGGCAAGGATTTTGCCTTTTGTAGCACTTGAAATCAGTAGGACTGGGATAAATTCTCCTATTGCTGCATAAATATAAAATAATTATTTTGGTTCTACCTTTCTCATATTCTCATTGGTTGTCTTGATTAAAATTATTGCCTTGAGTTTGGTAAATTAAATAATTTTAATCATTACTTTACAAGATGCCTTATCTGTACCTATATAGCAAAGACTGAATACTTCAATTTGGAGTTCATAGAACCTCCTAACTGCAGAATTTTTTCTAGTTGTAGAGAAAACATGATCAGGTAGGTCTTGAATGATGATCTAGTAAAGCTCACATAAATTATTGCTGAAAAACTTTGAAGGAAAATAAACAATAAGAACAACTTCTAGGATGTGGATTAATGTAGGAATTAATATGTCTCCAATTAGTTAACAGATTTGTATCCACAAAGGATGAATTACATCTTGTTTAAGCGATTTTTAAATATATATATTTGTGTATATATGTTGACTTTGGAGAAGTTTTTATGTTTTAATGCAACATTAATAAACACAAGTTTGCTGGTACAGATACAGACAGTCAGAAGTTGTCAGTGTAGTCTTGATTTCATACTGCTGGGTTCAACATGGTGTGCTCAGGTGATGTGTTCAAGAAATCTGTGTGATGATTTGATTTGGTTTTTTTTTTAAATTAAAGTTTTATTCTCCTTAAATGCTTCCTTATTAAGATTCTTGTAAATGAAAACATTTAGGTGTCTACTAGTCACCAATAGCAGCCAATATATTTCTCAATTAATCAGGTAAAGCCTGTTAAATGCAATTTAAGGGCCATTTTATGGGGATTGTCAGTGACACCTCTGCAAATGTACTTGAGTAAACTTTGAGACCTTACCAGGGTGCTTGGGCAAACAAAGCTTCACTCCTCCAACTAATAACTGCCTGCATTGAGGGCTGTGCAGCATTCAGAAGCAGTGAACCTGTAAACTTATTGAATTTACTCTGTTTTGCAGCATAGAATATCCTTGCCTTCAGTGGTTTCCTACCTGCTCATAGGGAAATGCAAAGAGATGGAGTAGAGGGGCACTACTACCAATCCCCATTCCTAAATATCTGTAGAGATACTCAGATCAAAAGGGGGATACAATTTATTTTAGCTAATTCTTCTTTAATGCAGTCCTTAACCAAAATAATTACATTGCTGAGCATAGCAAGACTTAAATCTTTCACAAGGATGAAATTTTCCAGTTCTGTGGCCCAGAGGTATTCCCATGAGATGCTCTCTGTGCAGTCAGTGTCTATTCTTTTTTGGGGGCTATAAATCCTCTCAAGTATTTTTAATGGTGTATTAGCTGTGACTTATGGAGGGGACCTGGGTTTCATTTGCCTAGGAGCTTTCATTACAGGTGCCTTTGGAAGGTTGATGGCTGGAGATAGAATCAAAAATAGAGGTGAAAAGGAGTTACTGCTTGTCAGAGACCCTTATTTTCCCTGCTACTCTGCAGGGCTCTGTGAAATGGCCCAGATTACAGATCGATAATGGAGTGCTTGCACTCAGCTAAAACCAAAACCCCATAAACTTTGAAACACAGAATCAGTGCTGGGCAGGGAGCTTGCTGAGAGCTGAGCTTTACTGCTTGGCTCATCCAGCTGAGATCTGGGGAATATTTATCTTCTCGGTGGTATCAGTAGAGGCTGAGCTGGCTGCTCTGGCAGTCCTGCCATTCTTCTGCAGTGACATCAGTTAAAATGCTCCAAAAGATTCTGCAAATGCACTGCCTTCCTACCAGCTGCTGGAGCTGCTGAAGGATTGAACAAGGATTGTCTTCCAAGGGAATAATAGCACCTCAGAAAATGTGCTTCTCCATAATGCCTGCCTTACCTTTTTGAACTCTGCAGAGGACACGTTTTCTTGATGGTGACATTAGCACCGTGTCTGGACAGCAGTGCACATCTATTTTTTTTTTTTTAAATTCTGCTTTTACTCGAGTGGCCCTAAGTGTGGCAGGTGTTTCAGGTTCTGACACACAGCTCTAGGGGTGGGTTCTGAGGAGTGTGTGTGTGTGGTAGTTCTTCTAGAGATGCTGTGTTATTCTCCTTATTGTTCTCCCTTTGTGCTGTTTAGGAAATGTGTATCCACGATGCAGCACAAGCCAGAAACTGGAGTGCTCCAGCACAGTCTGTGCCCTCCCCAGCCTGGATGAGTGCTGGATGGGCAGAGTGGGGTGATGGGGATGGGGTCCACCAACAGCTCCTGGTGCAGTAAATTAAGACTTGCAGGTGTCCCAGAGGCCCAAAATGCTACATCACACAGAAATATTGTCTTGTACCCCCCTTTCTGCAATATTTATTCTTTTCTATCATAGCTTTATGTGCTACTGTGGCTGCTGTACTTTCTCTGTATTTGTTAGGCTTGACTGAATTATATTATATAAATAATACCTTTTCTTAGCCCTTTTTAAGTGCTCCCTTTTTCCTGTCTTTGATTGTCCCTGCAGGTGTATTAACACAGAATTTGTACCTTGATACATCCTCGCTGCAAGGTGTGCGTGAAAATCTCACACGATAGCTGATGATCTCTTTTGCATTGCTAAGTGGTGACAGCAGGACTTCAGGATCATAGGGGAACAGGCAAGAGAGTCCACTGGAATATTTATAATGATCTCTTAAAAGCTGTGTGGAGCTTGAAAAACTCATGAGAGAAACACCTGTGGGGCAAACATGAATTTTCATGGGATCAGAGGGCAACTGGGTTTGCAAGGGAGCTTGAGAAGCCTCTAATCCAACTTCCTGCTCAGAGCAGGGTCAGCCACGTGTTCAGCCCAGGCTGCTCAGGGCTTGATCCAGCCAGGGTTTGAAAAACATTGAGGCTGGGGACTGCACTGGGCAGGAGCTGCTCCACTGCCTCACTGATCTTATGGGGGACAAGATTTTCTGGATTTCCAGTATGAATTGCTGGTTTCAGCTTCTGCCATCATCCTGCTGTGCACCCCTGGGAAGGGCTTGCCCCTGTTTTGTGATGTCCTCCCTGCAGGCAGTGGGGGCAGCTGTTGGGTCACCTCAGAGCCACCCACTGTCCAGCCTGAAGGAGCCCCAGCCCCTCAGCCTTTCCTCCTAGAGCTTGTCCTTCAGCCCCCTGCTCATCCTGGTTCCTGTAGTATGGCCTTTGTCAAAGTCTTGCTGTGTCTCAGGCACTGAGGAGGTGGGGGTGGGATGCAGTGGTCCAGACTCAACCTCACAAGTGTTGAATTTGAGGGATTCCTTCACCACATTCCTCTGCTTTGTTCCTGCTGCTCTTGGCCCTTTCCTGCTTCACGCCTTTCCTTTGGAATTTCAATGCACCTAGACTAGAAGAGAGTTGTTTGCCTTCATTCTTTGAAAGATTTTCACCTCTTCTAAGGTTCGCTTCCACTCACAACAGATTAAAAGCTGTCTGGGAGTTGTTCACTTTCACCAGATACTCCCAAAATCATAGAGTGCCTGGAGCACCACAGAGAATTTGCAGCACATCTCCAGATAGGAGCTGGGTAAACCTGAAGAAAGAAAGAAAAAAATAAGACTAAAAAATCAAAGCTCAGTGAAATTCTGGGCATGAGATTCAGGAAAATTCTTTACTGGTAAAAGGGATTTACTCTGTCAAAATAAGAAAAATTGTTAGAGAAAGCCTTATTTTACTTTTAAAATTTCATATATTAGTTCTGCTCTAAAAAAGATTGCTAGAGAATTCCTATCAGAGAGTAACTGCTTCCAGCTTCCGTGTTTTTAAAAGCTGAAAGTTTATTTTTGGGCAGAGGAACACACCACAAACATCATACCCACTGTTAGGCTAAAAATTAGGCAGCTGTGAACCCAGAGAAATAGATGGGTATTCAGCAGTCATCTGAGCTATTTTGATTCATTTTGCTGCAGATTCAAGTTTTAAGGGGATCTTTGCAGTGTGAACACAAAGTGGGTGAGGTTTGTTTATGAAGGGATGAGGTGCTAATCCTTCCAAACTGATAACACCCGTGTATTTAGGGCCATGTAATACCTTGGCATTACTTTTTTATGTACAGAGGATTTCTGAAAATGGAAGCAACTGGAAATAGTTATCATATTTCAGGTCTCCCAAGCGAGAGTTAAAGCTGCAGGTGATGTTTCAATAGCTCTGAATTAGAGAGTTGCATTTAATTCATTTCAGGTCGTGATGAACTCGTAGCCTTTGGTAAGAAGACTTGAGCCAGCCAGAAAAAGATTGAATTACTTGTCTCATGGGAGGCTTTTCTCTGTTGCTGGAGATTTCAGGCACTTGGGGGTCAATGTGGAACAGCTTGGACAATGTCCTCTTGGCTGAGCCCCAAACCATCAAACCCTTCTCACTGGTTTTCTTTGCCAGCACTTGCTTCACCTTCACCAGTCCCATGATATGCAAAGCCAAATAAAAGAAAAAGAAAAAAAAAATAGTCCAGATGGGAAAAGATGACCAGATGTTTTGGTGAGGTTGGGATGATCCATTACAAAAGAATTCTGTTTTGTTGCCACAAACTTAGACTGTTCTTGTGCATTGAAATACAGAGCTTTCATTATCCCAGGCCTTTGTTCTCCCCTTTCAGACAGATATTTCTGCATCTGCACTCTACTCGCCTTTGCATCGTGGATATAATGGAAAAGAAATGGCTTTTTCACCTGCCTGTAGCAATCATTCCTAGAAAATACTTTCCTAAGGAGCAGCAAGCCTGGCTGCAGTGTTCCTCTGGAAGGATTTAGCCACCGTAGGGCTGCTCCCAGATGATGTGAACTGCGATTCTTACAGAACTCCTGACCTCAACACGCATGTTCACACATTCTCAGCAAATGTTTGTGTAAACTATGGTTTCTTTCTAGTCAAATAAAACCTGTAAATAAGCTGGAGAATCCATAACCCTTGGGCACTAGTGGTTTTAACTCAGTTAATGTGAGGTATGGCTGTGATGTTTAGTTAGAATGCAAGTCTCACACTATGAATATATGTAGACTTAAAGAAACTCCTGGGGAAAAAATAATTTTTCTTAGGTGTCATAACCTTCAATATCACTTTTATTAATAAATGGTAATTCAGCCTGACATAAAAAGAAAGGTGTGCAATTTGTAAAGTCTCTTTTATTCTGAACTGTCAGGCCCCCAAAATACAAAGTTAAGAAGGTACCAAATAATTCAAGAAAAACAGGCAGGCTATGTTTGCATCTAGAGTACCCAAATGTGCTTGAAGAGCAAACTTGACACAAACAAGGCTTCAGTTAATTCATAATTAATTAAAAAATAATTAAAGGTAAAGAGACTAAATAATTGAAGGTGAAGAGACTAATTTGTAAAATAAAATAAATTGGCTTCCCTGGGACTACTTTCTGATTCCACTGATCTGTTGAGGAACCTTTCCTGAATTGTAGTGGCTGTACACATTTAAAAGCAACGTGAGGAAAAAACAGGTTCTTGAAGTAGATGACTGGCTGAAATTATGACTTGACACTCTCAGCTTCACTGTGTTCTTCCCCATGGTTGTGTACTTTTGTTTTTCTGAATGCTTGTGTAAATTCACCAAATTGGGGTTTTGGTTACAGTTTCAATCTCACCTATAATGTTAAGCCTTTAATTCTTACTTTAACAAAAGTTTTGCCTGTCTGTCATCAGAACCTTATTATTTCCACGAGGTTTTGACTACTTCCATAAATAATTGCACATTCTAATACCTGCCCTGCTGCCAGAGCAATGTGGAGGGCTCCAAGCTCAGATCACCAGGATTTCACAGAGTCCTGGGTGTGTTCCATCTCTCAGAGATTTACAGGTCTGGGAGTTTTAAAAGGTTCATGCTCCCAGGAAAAATGCTGTTCTCATGATTGAAACTTCCTGTGAATCTCCAGAAAAAGTGTGAGTTGAGTGTGTTTCACTGAATTGCTTAAATATTGAGTGAGTGCGATTTCAGCTTTTTTTTTTTTTAACCATCCCACACCAAAAGAAAGTGGAATAACTGAAAACCGCCTTGTTCATATTTAAGATTAGTTGGAACAGGAGCCTAGTGGCTTCTTAATGCATCCATCCATCTGTAGGGCCAAAAAAAAAAAAAAAAAAAAAAAAAAAAAAAAAAAAAAAAAAAAAAATCCATCCTCTAGATCAAGGGTGTAGCAGATGTGCTCAGTCTTTTGCCTTCAAGGATTGTACTCGAAGTTCTTGTAGTGGTTTTACCTCAAATTGAACAGCTCAGTTTGTCCGTGAAATAATTAATTACTCAGATGAAATACTCTATTAAGTTTGCTGTAGAGAGGTCTACAAGCAGGGTGTCTGCAGAAATGTAAATGTTCAAGCTGTTCATAATCCTTATGAGTGATATTCAAAAACTGGCATTATTTCCACAAACAGACATCTTTGTGCATCATCAAGGCAGGAAAAATTACAACCAGAAAATTCAAATACAAGTAGATAAAGTATATATCCCTTCTCTTGGACTGTTTAATTTATTTTAAGTAACTAGAATTTTAAAAACTAATTGAAATTTTGGGTTGGTGACAAGCTTGGCACAGTTCATTTTCAGATCTAATTTAAACAAAGAATTGGCTGATTAAGACTCTTAGGCTGCCTGTGTTTTGAAGGCAGCTAAAACATCATAATCTCAGTGTGATAAGGTAAAGTAGCAGATTTGTGTAGGAAAATGTTCCTTGTTCCATTACGGAATGACTTTTTTTAAAAATACCTTACTATTTTATGCTTGTCTGAAGAAGTTTTAGAGAAATTATATATTATATGTTGAAATGGAAAGAAGATTTCCCCCCCCCCCCCCCCTTTATGCAGACAGGGATGTTTGAGTTCCACAGGTGCAACTCCCTTTCTTTCTTTCTTTTTTTTTTTTTTTTTTTTTCATTGGCAGACTTTGGCCTCTTACACCCTTCCAAAAAATCCAACAGCAGCTTTTCCCTCCTGGTTTGGAAGGCTGAATAAAGTTATATATTTCCCATTTCTTGACTGTTTTGGCATTCCTCCCTGAAAGGGAGGAAAAGCCTTACAAAGTTTCCTTTGGCCCGAACCCCAAAACATCTGCTGCAGCTGGGGGAAGCCAGGTCTGGCTGTGGTGGTGCCCACAGTGGGGGCTGGGGGGTGGCCAGCAGCCCCCAGGGCCCTTCCTGAGGAGGGAAGATGCTGAGCTCCTGAGGGGGGATGGCTGGGTGGCACTTTGAGGCTGCTAAAATTAGGAAGGCTTAGGGCACAGAAGCGATAACGTGGAATTATAGCATGGAAGGGACCCTAAAGTTCATCTGACCTGGACACTAGGAGCTGAATCTACACTCCCTTGTGCCTTTGAAGGTTTTGTGAATTTATTCT
The DNA here is from genome assembly GCF_024509145.1 of Vidua macroura. NCBI lineage: Eukaryota > Metazoa > Chordata > Aves > Passeriformes > Viduidae > Vidua > Vidua macroura. The sequence continues at coordinate 114,610,711 of NC_071572.1, read as the reverse complement.
GACTTCAGTTGTTTGGTTTTTTTTCTGAAAAAGCAGCCTGTTGAGCAAGCTAAAAGGCCACAAAATATTTCTAAGGCTTATGGGAACTTGAGAGGGGCCTGGTTTTTCAAAAACCAAATTGCATTGCCGTGTTCAGGTTGCATTGAGCAGCCAAACTTCTGTGCTCATTCTCTTTCAAAACTCTGATGCCCAAGCTCCAGTGGTCCCATCATCTGTCCATGTGCACGCTTGTGAAAAGCAATGCATTCTCTTTGAAACCCACAAGAAAGGGGATTATTTTAATCAGTGTTAGCTGATATTTGCTGAGGTTGTGCACACGGCCCCTGGCAGTTGACTTGGGGAAATTTGGTATGAATGAAGGAAAGTGAGTTTGGTAAGGTGTGAATGAAGGAAGCTGAGTGAGAACCTCAGGCACACACACAGGGCACTGCTTGCCAGCTGCTTTGGAGCTCATGGAATGAAATCCATGAAGAGAGGAAGGCAGTTTGGAAGCACGAGACTCTCTCAGGGCTGACACAGAGTGGGGGTTTATGCCCTCTTGCTTTCCTTTTCCCTGTTCCATGTCCTATAAAACTGAGGATGATAAATGCCAGTTTTTATTTCACTTGGAGTGTCTGGGGGATAAATTCTTTGAGGGCTGAATGCCAAATAACTCTAAAGAGTAAGAATAAGCTACCAAAACCAGGTACCTTAAAAAACTGTAAGCCTAACCAGGCTCCCTCCCTATCTATTCCTGGGTGTCTGGCTTCCTGTAAAACTCCTCTTCAGGTAAGAGGGACACTTCTGTTGTCTGGCAGCTTGGCAGGAACAGCATTCAGGCTCATATCAGCAGGACGAGGATTTTAATTGAGAATAAGGCCACTCAAGCTCATTAAGCTGGTCTTAATTTGTAGCTTAAAGGTAGCTAGTTTCCATTAAAAGCCAGATGTAAATTTATGCACACAGTGTGACCTGATGCATGCCTTGGGTCTTGCTCTCCATCACAGAGCTTCCCGGGGGGCTAATCACCCTCCCAAGGGAGCAAACAAAGGGGTGAGAAAAAAAGATGGAATTCCCACTGCAGAGCTTTTAGCAGGGCCCTTGGTCTGGGGAAAGATTTTTCTTTCCTTCCAAAGGAAAAGACAAAGCTCTGATGCCCCAGAGCCCTTCAGCTTGGGCCAAGCCATGTGAACATTCAGTGAAAGGTAAATATTTTGGTGAGCTTCAGGTCTCCTTCCTGTTCTCTGTCTGTTGTTACGGTGCTGTTTTCAAAATATCTGTACCTCTCTTCTACAACCTTATGAAATTAATAAGAAAAAGTGTCTGTTACTACCCTGAGAGCAACTTGGGCTTTTCTTCTAAGTGTTTGTGGAGAAAACCTTTCTATCCAGCTGGCAGCTTATCTAAATTAAAGCAGAGGACACTGAGGTGAGCCCTGTGACTGCCAGGTGATTCACTGAGAATACTCTGCTCTGTGGCCCAGGATTTATTGGCAGCTTCTTTTTTTCCTTTAACATCCTCAGTTTCTTGCAAGGAGACAGGATAGATGTATTTTTCCAACTGGTGTTAAAAATTCTTCTTTTACTGAAGGCCAGTAGTGATGTTTCTTCTTCTTTTGCACCAAAACCAGTTCTTGAGGTGTGTATTTAAACATAAAACACATAGATGGGATCTTTGGTACATGCTATGAAAAATGGTCCTTAAGTCTTCTGTTTAGTTCATGTGTGGTGCATCTGCAAAATATGGTGGAAGAAAGTTTCTTATGCATTTTTTGGAGCATGCTGTGTAACAGAATCAGTCTTTGGACATTCCCCTCATCCCCACCTCTCTTTCCCCTCACAATTCTCTGCCCCCAGGATCATCTCTGGGCCAGAAAAATGTGTGATTGCAAAGCAGGTAAAAGACACCCTCGAAAGGTAAAATAAAGATGAAGGATAGGTTTGATAAGATTGCTAAAGCAATAATAAATAGATTTTCTGGAAATTTTTAGAGGAAATAATTGTGTGTATAGTTATAGGTCAGAGTAAATTCAAGAAAGTTATAAATTTCAGATTTGAATGTTCAAACTGTCTGATATTTTTCTTATTTTTACTTCACCTGGTTATGATATAATCATGCTTCAAAACGGAAAAATAAGGATGAAGCCTGTTCAGATGTACACCTACACAACATTAATATTAATATGTATATTTACTGTTACTAGCTGCAATTCTGAAGGCACATTTAGAAAACTTCTAAACATTTTCTGGTTTTAGAAAACTTAATGTTTGTTTGCTCTCCTTCTACAAAATAAAATCTGAGTGAAAGAAACACACTTTCATCTCTGATTTTTGTGGTGCTCACACAGTTCTATCTAACCTGGTCTGTGATGAGAGCTTCAAACATTTCTCAGTACACTGCATTTTCAACCTGTTAAAATTCTGGTTTGTGCAGTTAGGTATACAGTTTTGTAATTTGATGCTTATCTCAACCCCCCCCCCATCAAAAAAACCACCCCAAACCAACACCCCCCACCCACCCCCATAATAACTATATATATAGTTATTATATATAAGATAATATATTATATTAAATATATGTATTTATAATAAATAATAGTCAAATATATATTTATATATTTTTGAAGTATATATAAAATATATTTATTAAATGTCTTGATATATTAATTAATATATATTATATGTTATTATTAATTTATTCTATATTATTAATTAATATGATATATAATATTTTATGAAATATAATGTTTAAATATATTAATATTAATAGTGATATCTATAAAATAATAGTAAAAAAGAGAGCCAGTTTAAGGATACTGGATTTATAATTCCCCAGATGTTGGTGCCATGTAGGTGAAAGGCAGGAGGCAGAGAATTGAAAACAAGCATCGACCTACAGTCAGGGAAACTGCAGCCAAATATTATGATGACATCTCTGTCCTTCAGTCAGCATGTGTTAAATTAAAATAACAGTTGATAACGTCCTCCAGAAAGGACATCTTTTCATTCCCTGAGGCTATAAGATACCTGACACCACCAGTGATGAATTCCTGGGGCCCCAGGAGAACAGATTGCCCTTGAATCCCCTCTTCTCCAGTGTCCCAGTGTCTGAGGACACCTCTTGGTTTTCTTTAGGAATTTAAATGGCAAAAGGAACATACAGCAACTCCCCAGCTCCAGATGTGGATCTGTATTTCACAGAGCAGATGCTGGCATGCAGGGCTGTGCCTAGAATGGCACAGCTTCACCCATTTATCAAGGAGAGCTATTTGATCAAATAAAAACCCCAACAGATCCTGACAAGCACCTGGTGGTGTGTGTGCCACAGCCAAAACTATCAACACATCAAGTGGAAGAGCTGATCAGAGCTACAGGCTGAATCCTGCACAGAGTGAGGAGCTGTCTGCTCACATCCCATTTTGAAAGGTTTGCTTTTTACTGCTAAACAGCAGAATTCCACAATTCAGGCTACAATTACAGCTGTGCACTGCCTGACTGCATTCCTGGCTATGGCATTCATGGACATCTTCCATGCAAAGTAGAAATACATTCCCAGTCTTGGTGTGAATGGAGGAGTCTAGAAAGATTTTTTTTAGTTTAGAGGATGGTGCAGGCTACCTTTTATCAAGTATTTCTGCCTCAGTTTAAGGCTGAGTTCTCTAAGGCCTTCATGTATCTGGAGTTCCACCCATGCCACCAGTAGTAACAAAGCAAACACAAAATATTCAATGATTCCGTTCAGTGACAGCTTCTGGAAATGCTGTACCTCACCCAAAATTCTTTGCTGTAAAAAGGAAGTGAAAACATAGGTTGTATAAATTAATTGTTTTCGTATTTCAAAAAATTAGCATGCTGTGTTAAACAATTGAATTTTAAGTAAAAATTTTAACTGCAGAAACATCCAGTTCAGGTTCTTTGTGTGTTTTGTTCTGTGGCTTGGTTACATTCTTTTATTTGAAATGGCTTATCTGCCTGAAAGTGGTTTCATTGCAGCTTATTATTTCAAATGCATTTTTCCTTCAAGTTTTTTTTTTTTTTTTTCCCTGTGGCAGTTTTAACTCCCTTCAGCAGAGATGTGCATAGTCTCTCTTAGATTCAGTGTATGAAAGAAAAAAAATAGTATATCTATTTCATGTCCAAGAGTAATTCCAAATGTGATTTTATTTTTAAGTGAGCACTTATGACCTGCTTTATTTGAACAAATTCATGATTTTTCAGGACTATGTTAGGAATATATATCAAAAACTATTATCTGAAATGCATTCCTTCAAAGACATAAAGCAGGAGCAAGTCCCATCTTTGCTTAAAAACATCATGTTTGACTACTAGAGAGGTTTAAAATGAAATTTCTTTTGGTTTACATAATGAACCCAGAGTAACTCATTTAGTGCTTGCAGAAGTCTGGGCTGAGGCCCAGGTGTCCAGGTCCTTTCAGATAATCAACCTGTCTTCTCTCGCTCTCCAGCATCAGCTCTGCAGGGCCACGATGTAATATGGGAGATTTTGGTGTCTGGGGGAGAAGTCCTCTGGAAATGAAAGCAGCAGTTACCTCTGCTCACTCTGGAGTCTGGCACTGGGCTCTTTTTTCCCCTCCCTGCTGGAAGCATTAGGCAGTCTAGACTTGTCTTTGTGTCCTCCCATCTTTTCATGGGGAAAATGGGGAAGGGGAAGATGGAGAGGAGCAGCAGAGAGGGAATCCACCTCAGGGTGTGCCTCCCATGGCTGTGTCTGACTGAATTTCATCCTGGGTTGTCAACCCTGCCAGCACTGAAGGCTTCTGGTGTCTGACCCAGCACAGACCAGTTTGTTTTGAGGAGGATTTTACATCTGACACTTCCAATACCAAGAAAAAGCATCCCTTCACCTTTTGGATGCTAAGCTTTTTCTCCAGAGGAGTCTAGTGAAGCAGCCCATGTGATCTTCAGTTTCCCCAGACTCACAAAGATGCTGGGGTGTATGGAAGGGAGTTCAGTCACTGGATCCATCTAGAGGCAAAAATAAATCGTTAGAAATTTTTAAATGGTTACACTTACAGTGAAACAAAAGAAAAAAAAAAGGCAGACTCAATCAGAGATCTTTATTTGCAAACTAAACCACAACCAGATCTCAGTTACTATTTTGGACTGATATGTCTGGACTTTGGGGGTGTTAGTCTTTTTTCTTAGTCAGTGTTACTGTGTGGATCCCACAAAACTGAAATGGGTGGTCAGGCAGTGCTTTGACTCCAGGGGAAAGTGGAATCTCAACACTCCACAAATTTATTTCATCAATTTATGACACAGTGTTGCAGAAGACACTTCTGCAAAAGCAAATCTTTGGGACTTCTGTCCGAAGCACCTATAAAAAATATCCAATATCTAGGAAGTCTGAGATGTAACATTCCAGGGGATATTTCCACAGAATGGTAGAAATATGTTTGTGGAAGAGAGAAAGAAATCTATTGCTTGAGAAAGGAAAACTCAAAATGTTTTTCCTCCACCTGTGCATCACATTGAGTTGTGGTGGTTGCTCACGTCGTGGCTCTGTGCAAAGGCTGAAATAGGTGCTGTGAAATAAAGGAAATGAGATGACAAAATGAAATACAGAATATTTCATGTGCTATGAAATAATGAAAATGTCCTGAGCAGCACAGTGAGCCAGAGCAGTGGTCCTGGCATGGTGGCTTAGGGGCAAAGTGTGGGAAGCTGCCACTGATCTAGTTCAGGTTTGCAGGAAAAGGTGTGATGCCCACAGGGTGTTGTTTGCCAGTGTTGCTGCTGGGAACACTGGGCTGCTCTCTGTCACTCCTGCTGATGATGACATTTCAGAATAAGTTCGATAAAATTCCGGAAAATGCTCTGTCAGGAACCCTTTTGACCAGGAATGGGGAAAAACATTAAGCAGTAGGAATCTCAGCCAAATACTCCCATCTCATTTTATTTGATCATTTTAATGATTTACCATTTCCTTGACTGACTTCGATGACAACTTTGTCTTGGGTGTTAAAGTGGTTCTTCATTTATTTTTTAAAATTATTTTTACATGTGGCACGATTTCCCTTTCACATGGGCTCTGAGTAGGGGTGACTTTTCCTGATGCTCACTCACAGATCAGCAGAGACAACTGAACAAAGGAAGTTTCCTTTGATAACTTATGATAATTTAATTTATGATAATTTTCCTTTGATAATTTAGACTAATCTTCCTGAGCAAGCCCATGAAGGAAAGCATGATGTGATTCATTGCAGCTCAGAGGCACTTCTGAAAATCATGGAGATGACAAAGGGTGATCATGTCTTAAAATCCCAAAAATTGGAGCTGGGTTTCTGGTTGGCCTTATCATCTTTACCAGATTTCTCAAGGGGTTTTACTATTATTGTACCTCTTTATTTATTTTTTAATGTCAATATTTGGATAACTAACATACATGAGAGGCTCCCTGTATGTTTTGGGAGATGTCAGAATTTGTACTTTTTGCCTGCCCAGCTGACAGGACATAAAGTCAAAACTGGAGGCTGCATTCAGGATGTTGTGACTGTTCTTTTTGTCTGCTTGTCTGTAAAATGAGGATTATTTTCTGATTATTTTGTAACCAAAACTTATGGCTCTGTGTAAAACACTTGATGACATGGTTAGAATGTTTTTGTGTTCAACACATAAAAAAAATTAATCTGTCCACATGGTTGCAGGCTGACAGTGGAAAAAAAACATCTGAAACAGAGGGTTAGGAAATAATTTTATGAAATTTAAGATTAAAAGTTATTTGAAATTTTATCCAACTTTGCTCTTGGAAGTTACAGAGAGCAAAGGGTGCTTTTATAATTAGGTTTGTTTTTTTTTTTTTAATATTCTGAGTACCTCATTGGGGAGAAATCAAAGGGAACTATAAAAGGTCAGTACTTTCAAAAAATAAAAATTCTTCAAGATCAGCTATCCAAATTTCTTGTTTAAAAAGGGCACTTTGCAATTTTGGTTTATAGATTTTGCCCAACAGTTCAGGTAAGCAAAATAGATAGACACATATTAAAAATTTTGAGAACTGGGCTTTTTCCTCATTACAGGAGAGCAATACTGGTCACCCTGAAGGGGAAATCAGTCAAGGTTAGGAGATGTATCCAGTGGAGAGAGAGGAATGAGTGATGGGAGCAGAATTTCAAAGCAGGGAATTGAGAGTATGAAGAATAAGGAGGCAGCAAAACAGACTCTCAAAAAAAAAAAAAAAAAAAAAAAACCAAAAACAAAAGAAAAAAAAAAAAAAAAAAAACAGCCCACAAACAAATGAACACTCCCTCAAATTAAAAAAAAAAAAAAAAACAATCAAGGATGGAAGAAAGACAAAATATCCCAAGCAGCAATGAGAAAACTTTGAATTTTTCCTGTTTCCATGAAAGCTCTGCCAGCAGCTGAGGAGCAGAGGCTGAAAGCAGCAGGTGCAAGCTGCAATCTAACCAGCATGGGTGCTCTTTATCAGGAGGGCTTTGTTCCATTTCTCTTCTGTGACCCTCCTGGCATGAAGGGCTATTCCAAAGTTGCCTTCCTAATGCAGAATCTGGGCTGGGAGGAGTCTGGCTTGCATCACCGTTTATTCCATGTGTTGACAGGTTGCCATGTGCCCTGAGGCTTTTTTCTCCCATCTCTTCTTTTCTCCCTCAGTTGAAGAATTTTTTTTTACTTATACCTCTATGTGAGAAATTCCTGTGCTCACCACCAATAAGAATACTGTGTCAGGGAAGTGAAGAAAATGGGTGGCAGGTTTGTGAAGAGAACACATTTCTAATTTTAATGTAGCATTAAGATCTTTTCTGTAGTGAAGCTACTCTGTCTGTCCTTATTTCTGCATTCCATCTGATCAGTTATTCGCCTGATAAAATCTTTATGGTGTTTATATATTTGTTTTACAGCAATAACTTGCTCAGGACAGACCTCTTGGTGTGTGGTGGATAAACACATTGTTGACTTTTAATTGGGTGACAGTAGATTTTAGACTACTTAATTCCAGAGGGATGGATGAAAGTAGAGGAAAACAACAGGGATGGAGACACAAGAGGACACTGGTGAAAATGTAGAGGGGAAAAAAATACACATTTTGAACTTAAAATGGTGACAGATTTTGTGCCAAGTGGGCAAACACAGAAACCAGAGCAGCTGCTGAGACGGTAAACCAAAGAATCTCTGGAGAAGAAATCGATTATTCCACTCAGCAGGACTATCTGGATGTTTTGTCCAGAGATGAACTTGACAACAAAGCTGATACCATGAAGGGATATGTTCTCTTTTCTCACAACACTTAGCTCATCCCTGGGAATTCATGTCTGAGCAGAGTCTCTTCCAACAGAAAATTGAAGCATCCCTTAAAGAGTCACTCACAGAAAGATAAAAGATGTATTAGAGCTGTAAGGTTTTCCAGCAACAAAAGTCTTTATTTAGTGGTTGAATTGTAAATCTACAGTAATTTGGATGGCTTGTCAAGTGTGATTTCTTCTTTGCACTCAGTTAAAAACTGCAAACCCCCATGTGATACATGAAAATTTATTTCTTTGGCAAGCAAAGGATGCTTTGATTGCTGACTCTGTTCATTTTCAAAAATTAACACTTTGGAAAGAAGACAAGAAATTTTATTTTCACTGAGAAAGATAAAGAATGACTTTTCTTATTACTCTGATCTCTGTATAATGCATAGCCCAAAACATAGCTGATCCTAAATCATATAAACTACAGCACTGCTGTTGCCATGTGAGAAAAAAAATTACTCAGAAAAGTTTATTATTTTATAAACAAAATAATCAGCAGCACAATAGACAGAAGAAAACTTGAATGTATGTGAATGCAGAACAAATTATTCTTCTTCCTCAAAGCTAAGTCAGAAATAAGAAGATGAAATATAAAATTACTGCCAAAAATGTATGTGTGTGTAGCTACTCATGGGTTGGACTCTGTCCCCAGATCACTGCCTGTGGGTCCTATGTGGCCTCAGCAAAGGTAATTGACACCAAATTATTTAATATAACATTTAAGTTGACTTTTAGGTTTTTTAGGAACTGCTCTTGGACACCTGGATTTCTTTTCCTGTTTCTTCTTTTTTTTTTTTTTTTTTTGTTTCCATTTTGTCTCTGAAGCCTTGTATTATTTTAGATTAGGCCAGAATGAATGATGCTTGTTTACCATATAAAGTCACATCCTTTGCTTGCAAAATCAGTAATTTTCCAACCCAAGAGCAATTTACACAAAGTTTTGCAGTTTTATTGGTCTCCAATGACAGGATATAATTTCAGAAACAGAGAAGCCCTCAAGAAAACATGGATTTTCATATGCCTCACTCTCTAGGACTAAGTAGTCAGTTGGGGAAGGAGGAAGGAAAGGAGGAAGTAAGCAGTTGATATTAATCCAAGCAGATGATTTTGCCAAAACTACCCATGAGACGGCAGTGACTTTTTCTTGAGAGATGAATCAATCTTTCTTTGTGATATTTCAACAACTTTCTTTTTTTTTTTTTTTTTTTTTTTTTTTTTTTTTTGCAAAGGCAATGCTTTTCAAATTCTACAGCACTTGATAGCCCTGACAAAAATGTGTCCCAATTCCTAAAAGGTAGGCAGTGGAGTACAGGGAAAAATCAGTGTGTCACTTTTTTCAAGTGAGAGTTGCAGGGCTATTAATTCACAAAAATATCAAGGTAAACTCCAAACTTGAAGAAACTGGATGCTGTTTGCCCTGTTTTTGGAGTGTGTATTGGGCAGCATTGCAGAAAGGAAGGTAATTTGTTAAGGTGAGAAAATTAAAACAAGAATGAAAGATTTTGTTGCCTGCACTGAAAGGGGATCATTGGCTCTCTTAAGAGTGGAGTGAAAATAACTGGGAATTGGATGAATCTGAGAGGAAAATACTCCAATATTGTATGTTTTGTGACAGCAGCAGCAGAGTGGAAAAACTTGGCCTTTTTCAAAGATGCTGGAAAGAGGAAAAAAAGTGGTGGAGAAGCTGTGCTGAGAGTCATCACCAGGAGACAGCAGAAAAACCTGTGAGCAGTAAGATTCCATCACCTACAGTCATGTAAACAGCAGGGGGGCTGGCAAAAAATATGGGAACTTTGACTGCTGCAGGATGAAGAGGTGGGAAAACACCAGAACTCGTGATGCAAGGGTGTACCAAGGGGAAAATAAACATGATTCAGGAGTAGGGCTGCTTGGGAGTGTTTTGACAGGATCATTTTAGAGCTCTTGCTTCTAATGGAAGTTTTCAGTATGGACAAACTATTATCAGGAAAGTATTCTTTTGGCCAAAATTAGAGCAACTCCAGGGACCAGTCCCAAGATATCTTGCACGATTCCATAGGAAATGCTGACTGGAGATGGGTGAGGATAACAGAACAGGAAAACTGTATGATATTCACTTTTCCACATGTATGAGCCCTAAATTTAGTGTGAAAACATGAAAAAAAATGTGCCCAGTGAGTAGTTCTGAAAGCACAAAAACACTGAAGATAAGAATACTTCTGTCTTGTTGCCTCCTTATTTGGTGCTCCAAATACTCTTGCGACTCTTTGTGTTTTTTGTTTCATTTTTATAGGTTTCTTCACAGAGATTTGTGTAGTATTCTTAGACTTTTTAGGCTTTATGTTTCTTATTTACCCTGCTAAACAAATCAATTTCTAAACATCCTTTTTTTAATCACAAACTAAATGTGCAATTGAACCTGAGATAAAACTGCTCTCATGGCAAGATACTTGTTATCACTCTGGGGGGAAAAAAAACCACAAAGAGGTGTAAAACATTGATTATTAAATTTAGTATTTGAAGAACATTTAGTAAGTTTTAGGGGTTTTGAACCATCTGTCTGACCCAATTTATAATTTCAAATGTCCAGAGTGCTAAGAATGATAGTTGAGACACGTAGGATTTTAAAAGGCTTTTTTTGTTATTTTAACTTCATTATATGTTGCACTATTTCTTTATTAGAATATCTGTTTTACCTGTGTATAGATGCTGGGGAAGTTATTATTTTAAAAGAGGTGTATTTTTTCCACCCAAAAAAACCCTCAAGTGACTCCACCTTAGCCTCACTGACCAAATTTAATGGAAATAACTGAAAGGTGGAGGATAATTCTGTAAATGGTTTCACCTCCCTGTTCTCATGACCACAGCACAGTTTATTCTTCCAGAGCCAAAAGCAAAAGGAGGAAAGACAGCAGCTGGTATCAGTAAATAGATATTGCTGAACTTCAGTCATATGAACCCAAGATCAAGATTAGCTTTGTCCAAAAATAAATTGATATACCTTAAATGTTACACAAATAATCGATTATTAACTTAGCTTCAGCGAGGTAGGTGTTGACCATCAGAAAGAAACTCTCCAATTGTCAGGATTGAGAAGAGTAAGCTCCTGATGTACTTTTATCACATTAAATATACAAGTTTACAGCCTGTTCCAAAGATTAGATGGATGTTCCACTCTAATTCACGGATTAGAAAGGAACATGGGCATTAATGGGGGAAAAAAAGGGGTTAGACAGCTGTGGTGCCTGCTCCCTTGAATATCAAATGCTGTATTTCATTGTTTCTATTCCAGCCAGACCCAGTTTGCAGTAGATAATTGTTGATATAATGGCAGAGCTGAGGCAGAATGCAGCACAGCAATACTCTGAGGCCGTAGGTTTAATTCTTCCCCTCGCTCCTTCCAAACAGCACACGAACATCAAACCCTTGGTACTGCACCAGGTACCTGAGCTCGTTTGTTTTCAGTCCTCTGGGGCCACAGTTTCACTGCAGGCACTGCTGACTAAATTTAAAGATCAGCCAGATGTGGCTGTGATTTCATTTCTGATTCCACCAGCCAAATTGTGTGAGCCACCCCCTGCTGATGGGGTTCGTGCAGCTTGCTGGAAGAACCTTTCAGGCAAAAATTGTCAGCCTGTTGTGATCTTCTTCCTACCTCTCCCCAGTGATTCCATTTAAATGCATCCTGCTTTACAAAGGAAATCAAAGTTGCTAACTCTTAATTAATTCCAAAGATTCTGCAGTAAACTGCAATCAGCTTAGATATACTGAAGGAAGAATTCGTTTTCCTGCCTTGCAAATATTAAAGGCTTTAAATGGAGCCTGTACCCATTTATTTTGAGTTTTTCCCACACAATATTCAGAACCCCCACTCTCAGGATATCTTGTGCCATCTCTGCCTTTTCTGTCCGTGTGTAACTTGACGCAAGGTCTGTGTAACAGTTCTGCCTCAGAAATTCTCAACCAAAATATCAAAAGAGAAAGACAAGGAGCTGCAGGAGAGGCTCCAGCAGACCAAAATCCAGCCACAAAAATGGTGAGGGAGCACCTCTCTCTTGAGGAGAGACTGAGGGAGCTGGGCTTATTCAGACCAGAGAAGAGAACACTTCATTATTGAATTTAAGTATCTCAAAGGCAGTGTCAAGAGGATCATCAGTGACAGGATGAGGAGCACAGGCCATATATTAAACCACAACAAAGTGAGGAAGAACTTCTTCACTCTGAGGGTGTCAGAGCACTGGAAGAGCTGCCCAGGGAGGTCGTGGAGTCTTCCTCTCTGGAGACATTCAAACCCCACCTGGGTGTGTTCCTGTGTCACCTGCTCCAGGTGACCCTGCCTTGGGTGGCCTCCAGAGATCCCTTCCAACCCAAAGGATTCTGTGGTTCTGTGATATTGCACTCCCAGTTAGCAGGGAGAGAAGAAACAAATTATTTTGCACTCACTGAAGGTAAGGTTTAAAGCAGATACAATGCTGTGTTTAAAAATGCAGAACTGTTCAAACAGTCCATATAAATCTTATATCTTTGGTTTGTGCTTTTTATACAATAGTTTTCTAGCCTCAATGACATGATCACTCTGTATTTTATTCTTATCATTATTCATAATTCTAGTCACAGATGGATACTTTCAGTCCCTTTTTCAATTAGCTCCATGACAGACCCACCAAATGTTAGAAAGTGAGTACAAATCCATTTCTTTAAGGTTCCTGGGGCTCTCCTCCAGTGATTCTTCTAGATCCACACCCTTGTCTCCTTTCCTTGCCACTTGAGGATGCAAGCTGAGCTTGAGCTGATGCTGGCATTTTGTTGTTTTTTAATGTTTTCCTTCTCTCTAATCTTTTCCTTTCCCAGCCAAGAGCAGAGTTTGAGGATAATACAGAGTGCTGTGTTTATTTGAAGAAAGCCCCAATGCCCTTGTTGAGGCTCCCTGCTCTGTTTGGGGCCCCCTAAAATGGGATGAGCCCCAGCAGGCCATGCTGAGCCTTCCAGAGATGCCTCTGGGCCTGGTGCTGTTGCTGTGCTGAAGTTCAGCTCGGACAATTCACCCCTTTGCCTGCTAGAAAAATCTCCTTTTTCCCCCCCTGCCTGGATATCTTCAGTTTTGGTGCTTCAAAACACCCCGTGAAGTGCTGAACAGCATGCTGACCCCAGCAAGATTGATATCAGGATGCCAAATAACAGATGCAGGGCTGGGGTTTTGCCCCTGCTGGGAAATGAATAGATTGTGGACATCAAGTAAATGAGAAAGGGAAATCTCATCATTTTCTCCAGCACTCGTAAGTGGGTTCACACCACATGTAAAGCTTTGAACAAAATGGCTCTTCCTCAATTTTCAGTTGGAAATTATCACACTGATGCAAGTGCTCAAAGGGTTTTATTTTTTAATGTGAGATAAGCAGTATTTTGCAAACTAGGCCACATCTCTTTATCTAGAAAAAAAAAAAAAAATCCAAATTTTACTGTGATTTTGATTTTATAAAACTCTAATTTCACTGTGGTATGATTTAGAAAATTTTCATTCTTAGATTGTATATAGCTTAAAAATGTGATGAACAGGATGTCTTTGGGTTGTCTTATATTAATGAGCTTACTCTCTATGCAGAGCAAATGAAAATATAACTTTATGGGGAGACCAGTAACTCCTGCCTGCACTGGGCAGGTCAAAACCTCTGTATCTCCACAGCACTGAGGTAACTGAGGTATTGTTACTTTCTTCCTCTCCTGCTGCAGACAAAGGGGAATGAGAACACGTTTCTGAAAAATGAACATTTCCTCCATTTAATATCTGTTTTTTACTTTTTAAAGAGTGATCAGCAAAAGAGAATTGAAGAGCTTCAGTCTTAATGAATCGTATTTATTTTTCTGTACCAAGGAACTTCCTGAAGTGGGAGTTTCTAGGCAGAGAGAAGAAAAGCAGTACCTTGGAGCACCTTAATCAAGACCCAACAAAAACCATCTTGGACCTTTCTGCTGTCTGAGAGAGAGGGAATCTCTGGCCAAATGAGTCCTCCCCTGTACCTACCACCATATGGAAGTGCTTTTCAAGAAACTGTTCCTTGAGGGGTTGGAAAGCAGAGGAAATGATTTTCATGATTGTTTTAGGACTTCATAAGGATGGAGATAAATTCTCTGCCTCACCCACAACTGACAGCTAGTGCAAGAGCCCATGCCGACAGGAAATTCAAATTTTCTGCTGGATGTCAACGTCATCCCTACTTAACTCTGGAAAGTGGGGTTAAAGGACGAGCTGTGGTTACAGTCTATGGAAACTAAAAGCATTGTTGCCTGAGATGCTGTTGTGAAGAGCTGAGGTTTTCTAGGCACAGAGCCAGCATTTCTTCCCCCTTATTTAACAAACTGGACTCCAGAGATGTTAATAATTTCAAGTGGCAGATTACAGTATGCAGCGGTGGTGAGGCTGTTAGGTGGGTTTATTTTAAGTAGTTGGAGAGGGTGTTCTTTTCTTCCTAACATTTTTCAGGCCCAGATCTGAATTCCCAGGGTTTTAATGCAAAAGGGACTGTTCCATCAATTTGATGGAACTCCTCTTTTCCTCAGGCTGTTACACTTCACACAGTTAATAGTGTGTTGAGTCTAGAAACTTGTTGGCATAACACTCAATTTCTAGGAGGGTAAAAATTTGAAGATATTGCACCATGTCCCTCAGGGGTGTGCTCTAGTTGTTTATGTGATGAGCTTTTGAATGAGTTCATCAAGCTGTTATTTGTTTTAACTGAAATTGGTTTAATTGCCAGCTATTTTCGCTCTTGAGCCTTTGTTAATTGATTTAAATAATCCTTAATGTTAAGTTTCTTTACCCAAGTACATTTAAGTTTTGAGAGAGATAAGCAAGCTGACATCTCTAAGTATCTTGCTGTATGACTTGGCCAACTGCTCTAAAGTAATTTTGTAGATCTCAATTTTTATCCTAAGATTTCAACATATTTTTAAACCCTTTGTAATTCTTCAAAGGACTTCATCAATGATCCAGATCAACCACAACAATATTATCAGCCGTGGTCACATTTAAATTGAAGTTGAATAGATGGTTGCCTAGAAATGATCTCAAAGAATTCCTAATTAAACAAGTTTTCACAATTGACTATCTGCTGACCTTCTTTTTCCTATTTGATATGCAGAAAAGTCTGAATCCATATAACATATGCTTTGTAGAACAAGATTAAAAATCTCACAAAAGTCTAATTTTAACATATTGGTTACTTTTATTGTCTAAACTTGTTACATTATTAAAGATGACATTGTGATTATTGGGCACCACCTGTCTTTCATAAGATTATATTCCTTAAAACTTGGCTTTTGAATCCCTACTAAATTTTTCCTTTTTTTTTTTTTTTAACATTGATTTGCCTCCCCTACCATTATATGTATTTTCTTGTCAACTTTAACAAAAATGTACCTGTTTTTGCAATTTTTTAGAAGTAATAGCGAGCCAGAGATCTTTTCAAAACTTCTTGAGTCATGAGCAAAAGTTATCATCACTCCTGGAGTTAAACTTTTTTTAATGACTAATTCTCTAATGGATATTGTCTAATGACACCCTTCTCCCTTGCTAATGGACTGGAAAGTACCTCATTGCCTTCAAAGGATGTGATTATGTCATCCTAACTCTGTCTAAATAGAGAAGTGTAATATCTGTTAAATGCCTCTGCCCTCGTGCTTGTTGGAACTAAAGAGATGTCGTGTAAGATGGAGCTGATCTGCCAGTTTTGAGCTAATTCTGCACTTTACTAATTTTCAGGTGCCTCCTAGTCTAGGATTGCCATTAATGGGTCGTTTTACAAGAGCTGTTTGACCTGCACAGCATTTGCTCATTCTAAGGATGTATTTCTCCCATCACCTTTCCACGTCTTACAGCCAAACCTGCCGTGGCCCCCAACACAAAATTACAGACACGTCCTTTTCAGACGGGTTCTTCAGCCAAAGAATTTTCAGTGCATTGTGCAGAAGAGGCACGTTCTTAGAAGTTTTCTTTGGAAGAGTGAAGAAACTTCTCCAGTGAGTTTTCTGCATTCCCTGAGCACCACATCCCTGCTCTCAGGCTGTGCATTCTCAGCCACGTAGGCAGAGGAGCCACATCCAGGTGAGCGCTGCTTCTGTCTCACAGGAATTTGTTAGCTGGTGAGATGAGCCTGCTCTTTACACAAATAATATGTGGGGAATAATCCTAGCAGTGCAAAGTCAGGGAATCCCATTTCCCTCTTATTTTCACAGCAGAGAGCTGAGATAGATAACAATCATCTGAGCTGATTTATTACCCATTCGTTTCAAATGGCAAATGGCAGTTAAAAATTCAGGGTGTGGAGCTCTCCAGAGTGGAATCAGTTTGGAGTCTGCCACCCCTGGCTCTTTATTCATGCAGACCCCTGCCCAGTGGCACCTGCAGAGCCAAATCCACATCCAGGGGCAGAACTGGAGTTTCTTCTGGAGATGAACTGGGCACTCTGTCTATGAAACATCTGCTTGGAGTGATACCACAGCAGCTGTGATGATCTAAGAGCAAACAAAGCACTTCAGAATTCAATTGTACAAAAGGGCCTTTGAGGAGGATGATGAATGACCTAAATTAAGCCACAATTTTTAAGTACCTCATTTCAGCCTTGCCCATAATGAATACTTTCCTCAAGATTTCTTGCACCTGTTGCTGTTGGAAAACAACTGGCATTCACCTTGCTGTTTAAAGTTGTGTTCTCAGCACATTATTTGTCAGACAGCATCTGAAGTGTTGGCATAAGAAATGACTATGTTGGCTTTTTGGTTCCCTTTTGGCATGCCACTTCCTTGTACTCACCTGGCAGGAACTCAGAGAATAACTTGTGTCTGGGGGCAAAAAAAGTCTGTCTTTGTCCAGAGTTCCTTTGATAAAAAAATGTTTTCTATATTTATGTCTCTAAAGTTATTTTGGGGTTCTCCAAATCTCAAAACAGCAAGGAATAATTAACCACTTGTCAAGGTGATGAACCTAGAAGGCAGTAGATTTTTGAATCAATTTTTTTAGGTGCAGTTTCCATAACAGAAGTGCTTTTAACTGCTGGATTATTCTAGCATGTTTTGTGCTTGAAACTAAAGCATCATGAAAATGTCATTTGCACTGTCATCTTTTATTTACTACTCTGCTTCTTGGTAAACATTATTGTCACCGAATCTATTGCTGAAATCCCTTTCAGGACTTAAATAGATCTGGTTTACAGATATCAGACCTGAAGACTAGAAGTCCTCTAGACTTTGGAGCTGTGTTATTACTTGATAATCTATTTTAAGGAGTTGCATTTTCTTTTTAGTTCAGTGGAGGTGGCTTAAGTGCTAGTCCATAGGTTGTGCTTGAATTGAGCTAGAAAATGTGGCTACTAAAACCTTAAACCCCGAGCAAAGTGAGGAGCCAGAACCATAACTTTTGAAAATCAATTTTCCTAGAATTATTTTTAAGCAATTTCTTCCATTACCTCATTAATATCTGTATCTTCCCACTGTTCTTTTTTCCTACATACCATTTTAGTGAAGTAAAAGATTATGGTTGTGGGCAATAAAAGAAAAATATGGGGTTATGAAACAAACTTAATTTTTCAGGCTCTTTTTACCAAGTGACATTGTGAGGGCCCACTGGCTGCTCAGTGCTCCAGGCTCCCCGAGCACTGGGGCTGCTTGCAGACATCCCACCTCTCATATGGCTGCAATGCTGGGGCTATAAAAATGACTAAAGGGTGAAGATTAAAATGAAGCATGGGACTACTTTCTGCTTTTTCCCGAGGCTCTAAATCTCACAGAGGTTTTGAGTGGCTCTGAAGTTCCATCTTGAAATGGGGTGTGGGGGGGAATTTGTAGAGCAAAATTTTGTCGATTTCATTCCAGGAGGTAAAATGACAAACATTATAAGCTCGCTGCACTGACTTTGATTCTTGCCAGAGGTCCAAAAAAATCGTGCCATTTTGAAAATCAAAGTGACCTGGAGCAGGATGTAGGTTTGGGCAAAGCAAATGCCAAACTTTTATGCTGGAGTATTCATGATCCACAGTTTTGGATTCATAAACAAGTTTTTGAGCCAAGGGTCCTTAAGTATCAGCCTGATGGAGACCAGAAGCACTGCTATTTACTTATCCAGCTAATGTGCACTAATCAATACTCCTTCAGGAGTGAATATTTGAAGGAAGTAATTCACGCTTTGTTTGCAATGTTGAAGGAAAAAAATTGAACAGTTTTTGGTATTGAAGACATTATAGGAAATTGCAGCCTGATTACAGAGCAGATAAAGAAGCAAAATGCAGTGGCCGCCTTTTCCTTCATGAATTAGTTTCTCTGTATAACAAATTATTTTTCTAGGGGTCAGATACAGGTAGGTTACAACAGAGAATTGTCATTAACCCTCACACACAACACCTTTATAACACCCTTAATTCTTGGGAGATATGTGGAGAGGGCATGAAGAAGTTGCCAATCGTTAAAATCCCTTAATTAATTTGTCACATGCTTTTCTTTTAACACTCTAAATGTACCCTTTTCTAAAATAAACTCTGATAGCTCCAGATTTCTGGAGATTTGATTTTTTTTTTTTTTTTTGATAGGAGTAGTGCCACTGTCCTTCCTTCTTTCATCTCCTCATGCCTTCACTTTTTAATCTCTTTTAACCTCTGCAAGCAGTGTCAAGCCCATGCAAAGTTTCACCACTGAGTTTTCTGGTGTTTGCTCACACTGAACTTTGTTTGTTAAAGACAAATTGACATGATCCATTTTTTTTTAAGTTCACAGAAATAATTCACATCGCACTTTTTTTGCCTGGCAAGACCTTGCAGAAACATCTTCCTCTGGGAGACTCTCCTATTGCTGTGATTTAATCACGTGGCACAAAAATTTCTTCTTTGGAGGGGCCATCATGAACTGTTCTCCTCCACAGGCATGTGGATTCCTGAAGGGCTCTCTGTGATCTCCCTGGCTCCCATTCAGGAGCTCCCTCTCCCTTGTTAGGTGGAAGCTGTGGCAGGAGAAGTGACTGGGGAATTATCCACAGGTTGCACTACAGTGCACAAACACTGCTGAGAAAAAGCCTTCAAAGCTCATGAATCAGCTTTAGCAGCCAATGGTTTTTTTAAATGTGAGTTTCATTTTATTTCTTAGCTGCACTGGAATAATTTACATTAATTTTTTGGAATCTTTCTCGAACAGCAACAGAGCTGGGAAGCCCCAGCAAGAGCTCATGCCTGGGATACTCCAGGCTGTGGGAGACTCTTCCATGGCCAGAAGAGTTGGAGGTCTGTGAGATATCCTGGGCTCTGCATTTCCAGTTAGAGCACTGGAAACTCCATAAATTAACCAGAACACCTCTACAGAGGGGCGGCATTTTTTTGTCCTCAGCCCATAACCCAAACACAGCTTCCACTGATTTTGTTTTGAGTTTTATTTCCTCAGGACGTTTCAGACTTGATACTCAAAAGGCAGGGAAGTTGATGTCATGAATGGATTTACTTCTTCTTGCTTACAATGCAACAGAGAGCCCTTCCAGATGAGGAATATATTCAGGTTCCCATAACATACGTAATTACAACACTTCTAAAAGTTTATTTCTAATTTAAATTAGCAAAATAATCACTTTACTGTTACTTTCCTTTTTGGGTAGGCAGAAAACAGTGCAGGTTTGTCTTTTTTAGATTACTTTGCAGACAGCAGAATTCAAATTCTATGTGTCCTCTAAGGTTGTTAATATTGTCCTTACAGATAATAAATTAACCACATTTTAGGAAGAAAAAGGATTTCTCTATAATTTTTACATTGTGAAATTTCAATTGTTTGCATTATAAAAATAACACAATTGCAAGTATGTTTTGTGTATTTTTGTTTCATCCATCATCTAAAATGTATTATTTCTGTATAAAATTCCCATTATGACACTAACTTTAATAATATTAATTCCCTTCAATGGTATTTTAAGTATGTTGGTTGTTTCACTGATAAAAATGACTAAAAAGTAAGAGGGGGAAAAAAGTGCAAACACTAATTTGATGCCTTTTTAATTTGCAGTAATTTTTCAAAACCTGCCAGAAAATGAAATCTGGGAGAAGCCTGACCCAGGCCCACCATTAGAGAACTTACAAAAACTTTGCTCTTTGTGAATGGAAACATCCTGACTGCTCTTATTTCAGCTGTACCACATGGGTAGAAAATAGACACAATAATTTCATAATCAGAACAGTGGCTATAGTACCAGTATAGGCTGGTTTTATACCCTCTAAGGGTATCTGCCCTGGCAGTTGGAATCATCTGCAAATTTAGGATAACTCCTTAATGCCTTTCAACATATTGTTGAAGCCAAATGGTTGCCAGATGAATGATCTGCAATACAAGAATTTTTATAAGCCTACAGAAAAAATAGCATTGTATAAGAAAGTATTTTTCTGCAACTCCTTCCCATAAGAATATTCTCAACCCAGGCTAATTTGTTCATGCCAAATATCTTGAATTGAAATGGTAATCATCAAATAAGCACTCTTACTCAGAACACATCTGCATCCTACAACTCTGCAGACAAGGATGCTGACCCATATGAAAAGGGATTTACTTTTGGGAGCTTTCCCAAGCAGACTTGAAGTTTGAAATAGCGATTAAAAAAAAAAATAAAAAAAGAAAGAAAGAAAGAAACCAAAAGGCCAGAGAGGCTTTACTTCATTGTTTATTTCAGTGAATTCATATACAGGAAATTGAGGAAGACTGTCCTGCAATGGGCTAATTGGAAGGTGCAGGAAAATGAGACTAGTGTGTTAGGGCTGAGTAGAACACTTCCCTCCTCAGATGCTCACACAGAAATTCACAGGCATCCAGCAGATTGCAAAGTAACCTCCAGGATTTGTGGTGAACCCTGATACATTTGGCCTGCGAACCAACTGGAGGTAAACGTTTCAAATAAAATATTTCCATTTCTGTTCAGATTGCCATTCACTCCGGCCTTTTCATGTTCCTGCAGTGCCACCCCTCTGTGGGCAAAAATGCAATGGGAAATCATCCCATTTGTGCTCTCACGGGGCTCTGGAGGTGGATGGCCATGAAATTATCCCTTGCTCTGTCCTTTCTGCACTGCCTGGGCATGGTGAGATGTCTGGCCTGGCTTGGGATGAGGAGCCAAGGTACCTAAAGCCCCAGGGCAGCTCTGGGAGGCAGCTCTGACACTCATGTACAGAAATGCCTAGGGGCCTTAAATAAGGGAAAATGGCACCTCAAGCCCATAGTAAAGGGAAAGTCTTAATGACAGCAAAGTCATGAGCTGAAACTTAACTTTTTCATGTTTCAGCCTGACAACCCCAAATTGCAAACCTGTATAAGCACAGCCTGCCCGTGTCAAGCCATCAAGGGGAGAATTAAGTGTAGCACTCCCTCTGAAACTTGTCCTTCTTCCTTTGAATAAATCTTGCTCTCTGCCAGATGAGCTTAGATATTCCCTAAAACAAAGTGAGGCCGTTCTTGAGTCTTACTTACAAAAGAGTCCACCAGAAATTGTTCAGAGTATGCAATATTCATGAAAAAGGATGTAAGATGTCATCCACCTGATATTATTTTAGCAGTAAGTTAAAGCTAATGACCTTTAACAAAATTATAAAGATGGTTAGATTACCAGGGAAGGAGTTCAGCCCAATTCCAGCATGTGAAACTGCAAAATGGATCTTATTGGCTCCATTAAGAGGTTCAAGAATTGTAACAGGGGTCTCCAGATTTCTATTAAAATAGTATACACAGTATGATTACAATGCATTATATGTCTATATAATATTTATTCATTTCCCTAGTCTTTTGAACTTCATGATCCTTTGATCAATTATTTTCAGACAAGGAAATTGAAATTTCTTACATGGCAACTTTGACAAATGTGCAGCATATATATTGTATAGCATTCTTGTGGGGGAACTTCAGAAATAAAATTCGTTCCATCAACATGGCATGAGTTCATTGGCTTGGGCCTTCCCAAACCCTTTGTCATGGTGAATGTGCAAAGGATTTATCCCTTTTTAGAAATATTGTCTAAGATCATTCTTATTACTCTTCCTAATTACCTTTCCCAGCACTTTACCCTTCTTTTCTCAATAGGAGTTTAATAACAAGGTATAATTTCCCCATGGAAACATAAGTGCAGAAATACATATATATATATAGAGAGAGAGAGAGAGAGATAGATATTTATATATATATATGCATGTGTGAGTGTATACAAGTGCATGCACACACATATATACATAATTTAGTGGAAAAATTACTGTCTCAGCAGGCAATATATGCCTTCCATTTAGGAGCAGGCCAAAGATGATGATAAAATCATTAATTCTGTCAATATAAATGCTAAATAGAAATGGGAAATTGGTTCTCTGCCTTGTGTCACATTTTCTCCGGTAGGAAATTACAGCAGAGAAATTCAATCTGAAGAACTTTTTGTGTTTATTGCCCTCTCATCAAAGCTACAGCACGTAATGGGCAATAAATAGTGTGACACCTCTTAATTAAACAGTGCTATTGTTTAGCCCAAAAATAAATGGGGTTTTTTTGTTTTCTTTTTTGCTTGGCTAGTGAGGAAATTGCAAGCTCCCACAGGAATCATAACGTAAAGAGGCCATAAAAGTTAACCAAAATCAAATTGACAAGCCTGCACTAATTATCTCTGGCATTACAGCACTGCAAAGGTGGCTATAGCTTGAGAGATAATAGAAGCAAGCCCATCAGTAGTAAAGCACTGAGTGTTTTAATGTTTGTAAAGAGAGCATTTTTTACCTTTAATCTGGCTATTTTATGCTTTGTACAATTTTCTAAATTACCATCTTAGACACGTTTGCAAGCTGAGTTTATAAAAGGACTATTTTTGATGGAAAATGGTTACATCATAGCTGGGCAAGCCTATTATAGACAGATGTAAACTTTGATTTTCACACTGGAGAATAGCAAGCGCTTGTAGAAAAGTAGTGAAAAGAAAGAAAGGGAAAAAATATCCAATAAATAAATGAATCTGTTTCTACTGTATGAGTTCAGACACAAGAAGAAGATTATTTAAAATTTTCCATGTATATCTGTGATTTGCTTTTCCAAAGACACAGTTGTTAGTTGTGGGTGTGGATTCAGTTTCAATCAAAGGTTGTGAATAATGAAGCACCTTTTCAACCTTTTCTTCTGTGATCTCTTTAATTATTTTAATAAATTTATCTTCCTAGTAAAAAGGAAAACATAAACCATAGAAGGCCAGAGTATTAAGAAAAATTTCTGAATGCAATCAATTACTTTTTTAAACATAGACATTTCATAGAAAAGGGAATTATTTTGTTCATGCTTTACCTGTAATTTCCCTAAAAGCTCAGTCAAGACCTGCAAGAAAGAGAAGTGCTGCTCTTCCATGTAAGACATTTGACCCATGGGGGACTTTGCTTGCTTCATATAAAACCACTGTATTTTGCAATGAACAAATCAATAAATGGAATTATTCCTTCTGCTCTCACCCACGGAGTGAGTAAATAAAATCAAAACTCAGCACAGGGAGGAGAAACTTAGCTCACCTCGTTGTTGGGTTGTGGAAGTAAAAGCCAGGATTGTCCTACAGCTGAAAAATGCAGAGAGCCCCTACCATAAGCTCAGGGAGCAGGGATTTAGGATTCCATTGGAAAGAGTTCATATTGAAGACCCAGTCTTGGTATTTTATTTAAGTTTGAACAGACAAATTTCCTGTTACTACGTGTCCAAGTTGCCTTCATATGAAAAGATAGCTGATGCTTGGCTTTACAGGCAGAAATCTGGATTAAAAATCATCCTAAAAGCAGTTGCTTCCTGCAACTCCAAAGTAATACTAATAGGTATTGTTGAACTCCCAGATGCACAGAGGCATTTGAAATGATGCATGTTTCTTTTACCAGCTAACCTTTACTGATCTCTCAAGGCGTGTTATCTTTAGGAATCAATAGTCCACCAGCAAGAGGAATTATGAAAACATGGAAAGTGCGCAAAGATCCGTGACTTCGAGTGCAAATGATGGAAAACCCTCGACTCAAATTACTGCTTGAAATATAGTTACTCATAAGGGCAAACAAGCCTTTTGCTTTGCCCATTAACCTGAGCATGAGCAACATTAAAAAGCAGCCCAGCTGAACCCTGAGCGCACCGAGGATGGAGTGTTTGTTCTTGCTGCGTTCCTGCGCTGTACTCCCGAGTGCACTGGGGCTGTGTGCCTGGAATACACAACCAGCCTGATCACCAGCACAAAAACAGGTTCTGTGGCCACCCTGCTGTCAGAGATGGATTTTACTGAGCTTCCAAAACTGAGGGATTGTTCCAAAACCCGGCGTGCTGCGCGGAATGCAAAGGCGGTGCTGTTTTATTTGATTAAAGTTCTGATCTGTTTGTGCTCTTCACTGTGTGGAGCAGAGTAAAACTTGTATAGAAAAGCAAAACAGTATGTGCACAGTAAATTTAAATTCAAAATTAGAGAGGAAAAAAAATGACAATAAGAGGTAATTTTTTTTTTTTCCAAAGGCCGTGGCAAATTCTCCCTCTCCAAATCTTTAATGCAGTCTGGGTGGTTTTGAAGGGCATGTAAAATCACAGCCAGTGTGAAGGATGGTTTCCAGAGGATTCGGTCAGCATGGGGAAAACTTGTGAAATTTTGGGTTTTCCTTCAAGAAGTTCTGGGCCAGGGTGAGGATTGTCCCAGCAGACAGGCCACCACCATTTTCTCAAGGTCCTTCATGAGAGCAGTAGCCCACACCTTCATGACAGCTGGACCTTCTCTATCCACAGCTTTTATTGGTTCCAGATTTGCATTTTTCTTGTATCAGCAACCCTTAAAAACCAGAGTATTCTTCATGTATTTGGCCTCTGAGGTGACTCCAGAAACAGTTCCAAACCAATTCAACTTTTGAGGATTATCTGCTGAAAATTAGGAAAATCAGAAAAAAAAAAAACAACTTGGGCATACCCCACCTCACCAGGTATGATATGTATTTTTATATCAGTTTAATCTATTAACTGTAGAATTTCTCTGTCTTTACAGGAGCTAAGAAAATGTCTCTAAATTCCTCATACCACATCCCTACACTTGGAAACGTTGGGTTTTTTTGAAATCTTTCAGCAAAGAGGTAGAGCAAAACCATGTGAGCAAAACCTTGTAGCTTTGGAGGGCAGGAGAGAAGTAAAACTTTTGAACTTCTAATCAGACTTAACTGGGAATGTTCAGATATGATTTCCTTTTTGTTTGCCTACTAAATTTAGCACGGACTGACATTCTCATCTTTTTTTGGTGTGATTCCACTGAGAGCAACAAAATTGAGCTGATTTTTGTAATATCTTAAACCATAATTTCTCTGTTTATTTTCAGTGGTGGCTCAGTTTTAAAGCCAATCTGTAGAAATTTAACATTTTGTTAACTGATACCAAATACATAGGTTAATATAGGGTAAAAAGGTAATGTAACACATTAAATACTGGGAATTGTTATTGTAAAGGAAATATGCTTTCTTTTCTTTGATGCTATCTTTTATTTATGAAGATGGAAATTTTTACATTTCAGTTAAATAGATGTATTTGTGCACACTGATAATGTTTTCCTTTTGTATTTCTATTCATAAAACTTATCAATTCTCCCTCTATGTTAATTTATTTTTTGAGCCCTTTGGTATTTAAGCTTCTGGGAATGTTTCTGTCCAGAAATTTTCCTTCAATGTATAAGAAAGAGAAATGAAGCTCCATTTTCTCAAAGAAGTGGAACTAAGGGAAAACCCAGTCACTCCCAATAACAGTATAACTGTATTTCCTTAGTCCTTTGTTTCTTATGAAACAAGAAATTATTTTGTGACTTGTAGAAACTTAAAATGAAAAACACTGTGAAATCATCTGTATTATATAAACATAAAGCAAGCCTGGAAATTCACTAGGAGAGACCCAGTGTGAGTGTCATCTTGTGTGGGAGGCGTTTTGCCCAAGCACTTTCTTGTTTTGTGTTAAAAATACCTTTGGATCCTTCACGCTCGTGCCAAACAGAAAGTGCAAAGAAATTCAGGCCCACCAGGAGACCACCTCTAGACTGAGAGGAAACATATGCTCCAGAAGCAGTGCTCTTTTTCATTCAGCCAGCCTGGCATAATCCTCACATTCCCAGACTGACTCTTGTCAGCATTTAAAAAATGTGTGTGGGGGCAGCTGGAGTAGTTTCCGTTCCACTTTATTTAAGCTGCGCCTCTTCTCCTGCCACAGGCTTGGCAGACAAATGCCAGCCTTCTTCAGCTCTTGCTGGAGGTGACTACACCAAAGCCCTGCTATTGATTTCAGGATGATTTAGTGCCCCGTGTCAGGAAGATGTCCGTGGATTCTTTTATTCACGCTGTTACAGGAACGGTTTAAATTGGCAAGAATTCCCAGTTCAGACTCCATCTCTAATCCATATTAAGAGAATAGCATTGCTTTTCATTAGCTATTAATGAATGATTTGGTGTGGGCCCTGTGCTTTCTCAGTGGCCTCAGACCATCACCATGTGTTAATGGCCTCACTTGTTTTCTCTCTGGGATTTTTCAGACTCGTTTGTTCTGAAGAAAGTTTAACATACCCTTGCATTGAGTTTCTTTATGCATCATATATGTATATAAATTATTTCAATATACATTTATTTCTTTCAACTTATTCCTCTCTAAGAACAAAATTCCACAGACCTCTGTATAAAGTGAGATACACTTTGTGAAATGTAAACTTTCTGAAATAACATGCAAATGCCTGGAGGAGAAGGAAAAGCCAAGTACCAGACATTCAGGGCAGGGCAAAACTGAGATCAACATGGGAAAAAGGGCCAACAGTTAAAATCAGACTTAATGCAGATAATCTGTGCATAATGTTTTGGGGGTTCTTTTTCACATTCTTTGGATGTTTATGTGTGTAAAGTCAGGACAAGATACACTCAGTAAAATCTTAACATATGCGTGAAAGAATTGTAGTTTAAGTGAATGTTGGAGGCAAAAACCAACATAAGACCTCATATTTTATCAGGATTGAGAAATTATGTTGCTACTTATGGCTGTGTTGGACGCAACAAAACCAAAATGTCTGTATGAGGAAGTGTGGCCTTGGGTTCATGCTAGGCTAGAATGCAAGGAACAAGACAAATATAAACCCAAATTTGATTTCTATTTCATTGTATTTGTGTTTGTGAACTCTAAATACATCTAAGATCACATGTGTGGAGTTGAAAACCCACTGGTCAGTGAACCCATAATTAAGTAATATTAAGCAGAGTAATTTCTTTTATAACAAAATTGCATGCAGAGATGATATTGGAGTTTAGGACAGAGAGAATGGGAATGTCTTCCAGTTTCTAAGGGGGAGCTGGGTGTTGAATTTCTGTATCATCCCTGATAACAACCAATGCACATTCAGTACATTTCAACTTTACCATGTACAACAGCAGTAAAAACAAACATGCCAGTCAACCCCAAGAAGGGTTAGTCAAAACTTAATCTCTTTTCATGCCATGTCAAACATTCAAGAGGGAAAACAAATTTTCTGACAATTCTTGACATTTTTCCCTCCTTCTCTTTGTTGTTTTCTCTTTTCCATACATTGAAATGCTGCAATGAGAAAATGACTGTTTCGTTTTTTACAGCTAATGATTAAAGCAGTCAGACAGCACCAGGAAACTATCAGATCCTTCTTGAAAAAATAAAAGGAAGGCTTATACCTCCTTTCACCTTCCCTCAGGTAAAAGAATTGTTTGAGAGTGCTTAGTGAACAAATGCTTTTCTGGTGAAAAATGGCAATTTTTTGTCTTCCACAGTAAGACTGCAGAGCTGGTATTTCATCTATCTCACATTTAGGAACTTTTAAATCTATTTGCGTGTTTGTTTCACTAGCTGGTGAACCTAGAGGACTTTAGGTCCTCTAACTTGAGTAGAGTTCATGTTTTCCCTGAAAATTCTGACCACGGCAGCAGGAGGAACACAACACTTGAAGTATTACCAGACGTGGTAAAAAAAAAAAAGGAGATTATTTTCACATTTAGGCTGGAGAAGGTTTTTGCTGGTGCCACGTGGAGACTGCTGAGCTCTCCCAGTGACCACTCCAAGCGAGGAGGGAGGGAGAGCCCTGGATTTGCCCCAGCTGTGCTGGATGATTTTCTTCCCAAGGGAGAAGGAGCTCAACAGGCACCTGTGAATTACAGCCTTGTGCAAGGGTGGGCTCTCCACATTCCCTCCCTCCATGCCTCACTCCTTGGGCAAGGCTCTTGGATACAGTCTTTAAAAATATTTTAATAACGGCAGAAAATGAATGTGATATACTGCCAGCAAAAATCTATTAATCAATTTAAGAGTAATAAAAAGTCATTAAATTCATGGAGAGTGCAGGTTTGGAAAGCTGAAGGGGTGCAGGTTTGCCAGCTCCACTTCCCTTATTGGTGCTACTACTGAGGCACAAGAGTATTTGACTGATCCAGAGAATGGGTGAGTGCCAGCCCCTTAATCATGAAAAAAAACCCCAAAAAACCAGAAATGAGCACTCTTTCTGGTAAAACAAGCATAGCTGGAGAGGTTTAGGGGCTTTTTGTTGTTGGTAAAAATGAAGATATAAGGAAAAAAATTATTATGTTCTTAGAAACTAAACATAAAATATTTTATTAAATAAGATCCATAATTTTAACTTGGATTAGCCTAAAACTTTCCTGTTAACTCCAAAGAAATTTGCTTTTCTAGTCTGTTTTTCCTGTGAACATCAGCTTCTAAATGAGAAATGACCCTTCAAAATTATTTAAATACCATCCCTCTCTCCCAGAATTGAAAAGGAAATATTTTAGCATTTCCAAAATATTTCCCACCCATTTCTTTCAACCAACACTATATGTTGAATCTGCTTTCAGTTTTTCAATGGTTTTGGTTTTGGCACAATCCAGTTTTCCACTGATTTCTCCAATCTTTTCAAAAGAATACCTGACTTTGCTCATGTGTCCCCTCATAAGAAACAGGTGTGTCTGTCTGGGAACAGCTAATACCAAAAATAGGAGACTGCAAGTGTTTCAATAAAATTCTTGAGGAATTAGGATGCTCAGGAGGGAAGGGAGATTTTAAGCTGAGGCTTACTCTTAAATTTTATGTCCCTGTGATTTCTGAAATTATCTGGAAATCTTGACAGGGTATTCCACAGGAATACATTCTATGATATATAGAGTGGAGAGGCTCCTATTGTTATGAATATTGTGACTTTTTTTTCCCTGGTGTACCTTGGCTGCAGATAGGGTGTAGAGTCTTGAAGTCTTTTTCCCTATACTAGAGCTCCTTTTCCCTGTACTAGAACTGTACTAGGATTTAAAGGTCTTTAAAGTCAGATTTTCCAGAGGGAATTGCAAAGCTAAGTACAATCCCTGACACCTCCTGAGGTTCAGTACCTGCCTTCAGGAAATCCACTTCTCACTTTTTAATCCTTGGATTTGGACCTCAGAAGTGTTAATCATAACCAAAAAAAAAAAAAAAAAGGCTAATGAATATTTAATATAATACATATCCTCAACATAATAGAAAGCCATGGAGAAGTGGGAGGAAAACTGAAGAGCTGTTTTCATAATGACCATGGTTAATATTGCGTTATTTTAGAGCATCATGTTACATTTCAAATGGTGACTTAGCACAAAAATACCATTACTGTGGGGTTTAAATTATTACTTATGAGGCTTTCTTCTGGTAGAGTGAGAATAAGGTTGGCCATATTAATGCATGAAGAAAAATGTTATTCCATTTAGGGCCACAGAGTGCTCTCCATAATCAGGCCCAGCACTGAGGACTGTAGTTTTAACATGAAAGCACCATGAAAGGTAAATCATACCTGAAAATCCTGCTATGAGATGGTGCTTTGATGAAGGGATTCTTTATGTGCAAATGGGGGCAATTGACTCTCTCTGCACCTCTGAAGGGGTATTGATCTTCCACTTGTGCTGTGAATGCAGAGTTCTTAATTGGGCTATTTGATTTTTTTGTTATGTCTAATTTCGTCTGGTTTTTATTTTAGAAGGAAGGGCTCCCATTTATTGATGATTCTACAGCAGTTAACGAGCTTGTCATTTAAGGTAATTCTGTTTGTTTCACTGGTAGAAAGGTTGCAAAACTGCCTTATTGATTTTGCTTATAATAAAACGCTGCTTAAAACATCTGTGGCAGCTGCAAGAATGGGGACTCCATTTCAGCCTTAGAAAAAAACAAAAGATCTGAAGTAGCAGAACAAAATCATGTGAAGGAGGAGCTTCTTTACTTTAAGGGTAAATGACTGGAGGAAACGGAGTGGGGTTGAAATGAGGGGAGAATAGGGGAATATGTTTGATAGCTGAGTGTTTAATGACATTTCTTTCTTTGCTGTTGAAGAAGCTCAGTGGGAGGACAGCAAACTCTGGGTCTGCAGACTCTGAAAGCTCGGCAGAGGTGAGAGCTGACTGACTATTCTCTGATGACAGCTGCCTCTATGGCCTCCTTGGCAGACCCTCCTTGGAAACCTTCCACTGGAGGCTGGAAGCTCTCTCTGCTGGACAGCCAGAGAGCTTTCATGTTTTGTGAACTGTGAAAGCTCAACTTTCTTCAAGAACAGATCCTCTGTCCCAGCAAATCATTTCCACTGCTCTGTCCTTCACAGTCCTTCGATGCATTTTGATTAAACCCTGCCAGGTTTGTTTGCCCTGTGGAATAACTTGATCCCTGACATATAAGATAATGTTAATGAATATGGAATTGCTATTAAAATAACATCCAGTATCCTCTGTACAACCTAGTCAGGCTTAATATTGCTTGACACTAGAGAAGAATGTGTAGCAGATAAGGGATGTCACCTGAGGTGCCTATGAAAGGGAAGGAAATGAGACTTTTTCAGGAAAATGGGTTACACTGACCCAAGGAAGTTTGCTGCAGTACCCTGTGCTGTGGGGAGCTGCCTTTGACACGCTATCCAAGAAGGAACTGTGCTTTCTACTGTGGGAGCTCCTCTTTTCCTGTTTCCTCAAGTATTGACACATGTTCTCCTGCAGCAGCCAGGGTGAAAACGGTGATACAGTGCAGGCAGTGCTTGAATTTCCATGCAAAGGCCTTTCAGCTTGAATTACTCATCCAGGACACAAAGCTGGAACTCTGCTGGCTCTCTCTGCTCCACTTGCAGCTGCTTGTCCCACATTAGCAAAGGCTGGCCACCCTTTCTAAGTGCAAGAGCGGAAATGTTTCTCTTGTCAGGTCCAAGCAGATGTCTTCTGAGAACAGAGATATAGGGAAAGGTCATTATAGATCCATTTTGTGCCTGGAGTAAAGCTTGGGACAGAATTTTGTCCTTGATTATTAAAAGACCAACAGACCAACTAGTGCTTCAGTAAAAGCAAACAGGACCAAAGTAGTGTCAGCTTTGCCATTTCATCCCTGCAGTGGTGGGCCTAGACCAACTGAACAACACAATCTCCCAAACTTTTTTTATTCTCTGGGGACATTAAAAATCATCTTTCTTTATTATCAGCAATTAGGGTTACTGTGCATCCTTCTCTTTGGCATTCCAGGATCAATGCCCTGCACACTCTAAGCTAGTCCAAACTGAAATTGTGGTCAAATTGTCAGAAGAGGGAGAGTCATATTTTTCCTTTTGCCATCTTACCCTCCTTGCTTCTCTCTCTATCCACCTTCTCAGATATAGGAGAATTTAACCTGAACCTTCAGTTCCATGGTTATTTTGGCTGCGTGGTTGCAAAGTTGCCTGTGTCAGCATGGCAGCAGAGAGTGGTGAGGCTGCAGTGTTGCCTTAGGTTACAGCTCCTGTGAAAATCCTGCTGTAGCAAACAGGTTTGATGTGTCAGCTAAGCCCAAGTAAATGATCCAGGGCTACAAACAACTTCCCTGCGTCACCCATCTCCCTTCCCTCTCCTCGTATCACATGAGATTAGTTTAAGCTTTCCATGCCTCAGACATTTTTCCTGCCCTACGTTTAACCACAATATCCTGTTCCTGCAGGTGCACATCCTTCTTTGCAGCCAGGCTTGTGTCCATCCTGGGGAATATTTTCCAGAAGCTGGTGGATGCACTGGCTGGAAGTTGTCTCCCACGTGCACAGTAACTGCTCACAGCTCACCACTGCTCTGTGCTTTTCTTTTCCAGCTCTCTGTAGGTCCTCTCCAGAACATTAGGACTTAAATTTTCCTCCTGTTGTAATGATGGTGCCTACTCTGTTAGAATATTTCTTCCTGAGCAATTCATCAGCCCAGTACTTTTAGCCAAACAACATCCCTTGTATATGCTAAAAAGAATCAAAAACCAGGTGGAATCAAGAGCAGTGGAGTATGAAACAAAAGAGCAAGTCAACACTTTGCAGTCAATTCCTTTCATAGGTTAAAATATTGATGTTTGAGAAGTTTCCAGCTCTTCCTCTTTTTACCATCTCTAGAAAGTTGAAAAGCTGAGTCATAAAGGAAGTCAAGCCTTTCTGCTTCAACATTCTAAAAACCAGTGTGTTAATGAACGTTCCAAGCATGCATTCAGCCTTTGCTCTGCAGAAAGTCGTACATTTTTTTAGGCTGAATCTTTCCTTTGAATGTATGATTGACTTGGGCTCTCTGTTTTGGTTTTTAAAAAGTGTCTGAGGAATGTCTACTGTGCTGCTTGGTTTTCTGCCCCAGCCCTGCCAAAATAATGTTGTCAGAACCAATTGTGCTTTCCAACTACTTTTAAAAAAATCACTTTTTTTCTGAAAGGGATAAACAAGTTTTGAATCAGATTCCATATACCCAGCTTCCAACTAAACCAGGCATGGCAGGCACAAGGTCAGGAGAGATGTAGAAAAACTGACAGAACAGAGATCTTTCATGTAAGGTAACAATGCAGGTCAAGAAAAGCCACAAAGCACAAGGAAAAGGGATTAAAGATGTCAGGTGACCAGTAGTGAAGGCAAAACCTTTCAGAAAGAAATCGTTTCTGCTGGAGGCTTTTTACAGTGGTTATGCCAATCTGGACTTCACATTGCTTTGAGGATCTATTGGAATGAATGAGAAGTGCTGTGAAAATGCAATTTTTAGTACCAGAATCCACATCTGAGACTTACAGCCAGGAGCACTACTCAGCCATGGTTTCTTTTCTGACTGTACATTTTAATGTAACAAAAATAAAATAAGTTTTTTAGCTTTTGAAAATCATAATTTTAGAAAAAAAAAGTTTCCCTGAAAGCACTAACAATTTAGTATCTGTCTCAGATTTTTTTTTTTTGCTCAGTTTAAAGATTTTTTTCTGCTCAGTTTATTTGCCCTATCTAGAATGAGATTAAATCATGCCTTCACGATTTAATCCGCTCTATTCAAGTTAAATATTTTCATTCAGGCTGACAAGTTTCTGTCTCAAAATTGCACACAACCTTATAAAAGAGAAGGGATTCAATTCAAAATAGGGATTTTCCTTCTTGAAACCCAGTTTTCAGGCAATGGAAGTGTATTTTATTTCACATAATAGTAGCTGTGCTGTGCTGAAGAGAGGTGCAGGAGTTGAAGAGCAAAGGTGCAGTAAGAAAGAAGAAAATGTCAGGATGCACTTTTAGCACACATTATTAGACCACAGCCCCTTTCACTATGTAGATAATTCAGGTAATTCACCTCAGAGAGATAATTCATATTTAGAAACAAGCGCCTCCCTAGGTGGGGCTAGCAGATTGGTAAAGCAGTGGTAAAACTATATCATATAAACAGGCAAATTGGAAAAAAAAAAAAAAAAAAAGGCACAACAGGGAGGTGTTTTCACACCCAGATTAATGTAATGATTTCTAAAGAGCCATCTTCCCCGGGCCTTGTCTTGTTATTGGTCAAACCTAAAAACCAGAGCTCTTTTGGAGCTTTCCTCTCACTTGAGAAGCCCAGGGAACCTGGTGATTGCTCAGTGCCATTAGCCAGGTCTCTCAGAGCCCCAGACCCTTCAGAAATCAGTGCCTAGAGCAGCATTACTCAACGTGAAACTAAGTCGTACAAGATTTCCCCGAGGCTCACAATAAGTATTCTACATCCAGCCCATATTCTGTCAAAGGCATGTAATGCTTTAAAAATACAGAGGCAGGCCACGATTTTTAACCTTATCTAAAAGCAGTTTGATACACTAAAAAAAAAAAAAAATCCCACAAATGCAAACATCATGGTGATATATTTGCTCCTATCTGATAACACAGAGAACATATATTCCAAAGCAGCTCTCAAAGGACACAGACACTGCAGCAGACCCCACACTGTACCCTTTTAAAGCCTGGGGGCATAAAAAGGTGTGGCAGTGCAGGAATTTGCAGCAGCAAAGTCTGAGAGGAGGTGATAAAAGGGTTTTATGTATTTTTCTCTCCTGCCCTTGCCCCAAAAGGAGACTTGCTGGCCTGTAGCAGAGCTGTTGAGTGCTTCTGTGCAGTCTGAGGGTTTTTGTTTTTTTTTTTTTTCTCTCTAAAAATATTATATGAGTTTGCAGGATCTTGTCAGAACAGCCGATGGTTTAAAATTGCCTCCTGCCAGCTGAGTTATTGCCTGTCTTAAATCATTATTCCAGCAAAACCACCAGGGCCCTGAGGCCACTAAAGGGTCTTGACCCCCTTCCCCAGAGCTCCTCCAGCCTGCCCAGAGTCCAGAACCCCTCTGGGACTGTCAGCCCCTGGCCCAGATGCCACAGCCTGTCCCCTGTCCCCAGGGCTGGGGCTGCCCCAGTGCCCCTTCCCCAGGAAGGCTGAACCCCAAGGTGAAACCTTGGCTTGTTTTTCTTGGTGGTTTTGTTTTTGGAATCTGTGATGTGTTTTGGCTTATTTGTCATCTCCTGTTGCCCTACTCACAAAGGCACAGTCGTGTTGAAAAAAAAAAATTAGAAATAAAAGAATTAGGAAGCTGCCATTTGCAGCCTGTGTTTGGATGTAAAAGAGAGGCAAAAGTCAGATTTTTTTCTGATGAAACCTGTGATGATACACAAATCATCCCCCCAGAAGGGTCACTCCAGACGAGGCTCAGCATTTTAGTTTTCCGTGCTGCTGCATTAGGGTGCAAACCCCACACCTGCATCTCTGTTACCCTGGAAGAGATTTTTGACTCTTCCAGTTGCCTGTTGCTGATTTGGAACTTTTACAACTGGGGTGTAATTTGTTTGTGCTGGGACAGCTTTTGATCCCAGCAAAGGAGAGGACCTTGCTTATCCCCACTAGATTTGTCTGAAAAGGAAACCCAAGAAAACAAATGCTATCATGACTGCCATTTGCTCTCAGCACCTATTTGCTCATTTGTTTTCAGCATGGAAAAAGTATCTAAGCATCTTTCTAATGGATGGAACCCATTCTTTCTATTCTGTAGAAGCTCTGCTGCAAACAGAGAGAGGAATCTGACAGATTTTCTTAATACGTGGGCAAATTCTCTTTTGGATTTCTAAGTTCTTTTTTTATGTTTGGACAGTTTGGGTTTTTATTTTTAAATCCTTAGTTGCTTTAATGGTGTCCTTACTTCCTACTCAGTCTCTCACAAGTAGATCAACACACAATTGTCTGGGTGCCAGAACAATCCAACCTCTTGTTAACATGACTAGACATTAAAAATTAAAAGTTCCTGGAGTAGATGACTGAAATTCAATTTTTAAAACAGCTACAGCCCAGAAGTACATGGAAACACTGCACCAGTCAAAACTAATGAAAGGAGCCTTAAAATGGAAATGGAGCTGTGCTTAAGATGACCTAATGCTACACAAGCATGTGCTTTCTAGTATTGACTTCAAATGATTTTGGACATTTTAAAAGGTGATAATTTAAATTTTAAGTTACTTTGACAGAAGAACAATTATATTCTTCTGAAGTTCAATTAGCTTAGGAAATGTGATTTTTTTTTTAACTGACAAAGCAATGTTTCTCTGCAAAGAGAAGCATTAAAACCCTGTAAGAAGCAGATCTTAAGTCCCTGAATATTAATCTACACTATGTTCTTCCTTTGGATCAATAGGAAAGGAGGAAATTGTGAGGAAAATTTGCAGAATGTTTTCATATAAGGAGTGAATTTTACATTTAAGGCCAAATCATCTCTTGTGAACAAGATTTTTGTCATCTTTTGAACTGTCTAACAAAATAAGGGGCATTAAGTTTGTCCTTTTATGAAATTTTCAAATCCTCAGTTTTGAAAATATTTTCCTATAGTTTATTTTCTGGTTTTGTCTGCATCCATGAAACAATGGCAGATTTTCCAGTAACTTGTGTCTTCTTTAAGGACGTCTACTGTGAATTTGCATATTCTTACAGTATGGAGTTGATATTACAATAACCAGGTTTTGGAGACTTTCTCTTAGGTGCTCCCACATCACCTAAGGGATGTGCTTGCCCCCTTTAACTCATTGCTCTCAGGGCTCTGTGCACTTCATTTCTCTTTCAGATGCAGAACTATATTCTCACAAAGAGATTTCCCAGTGGAGGGAAGAAATTATGGTGAACGTGAGGAAAATTACCTGAAGAAC
This sequence comes from Vidua macroura, assembly GCF_024509145.1. Lineage (NCBI taxonomy): Eukaryota > Metazoa > Chordata > Aves > Passeriformes > Viduidae > Vidua > Vidua macroura. The sequence continues at coordinate 114,574,042 of NC_071572.1, read as the reverse complement.
ACCCAGAAAGGCAAAATTTACTGATTTACAAAATTTACAGCATCACATTTAAACACCTCTGTGGTGGTGTGAGATTTGGAGAAGAGTTTAGTTCTAGATAGTTATAGATTTCCAAAATCAAGACATTCTTCAGATTTGTGATAGGTGATGCTGAGATATTCACAGAGCCCACCTCAACTCCAGATGTTGTTCCATAGCCTCGGTCCCAGATGTGGGGTTGCTCTGCCAAAGTAAAGGTCTCTGGTGAGCCAGCTGGAAGTATTGATCCTTCAGCTAATGCTACTGGGAGATGAGGAAACCATCCAAAAAGCTTTGCCCTGTGTCAGCAGAAATACTGGGTGTTTTTGAAATGAAGTGCTTAAAAATAGTGCCTTGTGAAGAACGCTGGCAAGATGGTTGCTCCTCTGAGGTACAAGCTGATTTCAGGGTCATGCAAGATAGTTTTACTGAAAAAAAAAAAAAAAGGACCTTTTAATATTGGAAAGGTCATATTTGTCAAAAAAAAAAAAAAAAAAAAAAAAAAAAAAAGTAAATATGAGGGCAAGGCTTGAGTTGTGCAGGGTTCTCCTGGCTGGTTGAAATTCTGAAGATTAGAAAGGTGATCCTGGAAATGTAAAGACACAGATTCTATTGATTGGTAATGGGTTCCACTCCTCTCTCCCCACACCACCCCCAGTGCAGTGATGGCAGGACTCAGCACAGCAAAGTGCCTGATCTCTCAGTTTTCCCAGCCAGTTTGGCAGAAGTTTGGGAAGTCACAGATGAACCAAGTGAAACTCCTCAAGAGTGTAAAGAAATCTGTTTCTTTTAGTCATTTCACAAGTGGCTGGTTCTACAAGAGGACTCTATGTGCAATTAAATTAGTGTAATAACTGCCTTCTCTGGAGCTAATGGAATGATGTGAGAGTAAGCACAATGCAGGAGCACAATCTGGTCAAGCAGTCACGCTAAGAGAGGGAATGATGTCCTCTCCAAAGAGAATATCAGATGCTTCTCTAATTTACAGAGGGAAACTTCTCCCTTTAGTGCTTGCTGCAGTCCTGAGAGATGCCAAGAGCCTGCACTGGTTCTGTGCTGCTCCCAGGGGGTTGTAATTACAGTTATAAATGAGCTTTCCCCTCTGAGGATTAGCTCTGTCCTCCCTGAGCAGCTGAAGGGAAATAGAAGCTGGAGCCAGGACTAGGCAAGGGACAGGAGCAAAGCTGTGGGTCAGGGAAGAGCAGGGCAGGGAATGGATGAAAAGACCTTCTCAAGGCAGCCCTGTTAATTCCTCATTTTTTACTATAAGCAGAACAAACAAAATAGCTGCTCCAGTGAGTTATTTACATCAGTGTGCTTCAGAGCAGATGGAGGGCTTTACATCCCATTATGAAAGGCATGCAAGTTACAGGGACATGAGTCCTAATTATGAACAACTTAAACTGCACCATCTGCATTTAACAAAGCTCCATATGCAGGGGGATGAGCGAGCTTGGCTGCCTGCATTTCTTAGCAACACGTGCAAAGTAGACACCGACAGCAAGGATCTGGGGATGCTCAGGCAGGCTCTGTGAGAGGAACTGGAAGTGTTTGTGGTGTTTCTTCTGCCCTCACTGAGCAAAAGGAAAACTGGGGCAACAAGCACCCCAGGGCAGAATTATTGCCTCCTGTTAGGAGGGGTATTTGTACATAGGTTTGCCAGTTTCAGCCTATTGGCCATCCAGTCTTAGCTAACACCTGCTTTTTAAATTTTTTTTTAATCTTTTTTTTTGTTTTTTATTTTTGGCAGAAAATTTTGCATCATCTTCCCCATGGCAATCTGAGTGTGTAATTTTAGATGCTCAGATTGAAAGCCCAATTCTTTTGCCACTGACAGTGCTCTGTCATGCAAATTTCAGCATAAGGGATCTGTTGATTTCAGTTTAATGGAGAATAAGAAAATTGATCTTCCTTTGGAAAAGGAAATTTCATTGAGGCAAACAGCCCTAGATACCCAAAATACAAATTAGTATCCAAAAGCTTGACTTGAAAGGGAGTCCTTCTATGCTCTGCAGTAGGAGGAATTGTTTTTCTCCTTCTTTAAAGAGTATTAAACACAGTCTATAACTGAGAGGAGATTTACCAGGTGAGTGCTTATTTTCCTTCTGACATTAGCAGTTAGTTCCACTGGAGAAAATTTTCAGACCACAGCCACACTTAGCTGGTTCTTCCCCATAATTATGAGCACTTGAAATACGAGGCAATTCTAGACAGGGTACAAAACCCTTTGGTTGAAAAGATAAAATTTCAAGTGAACACAAAATGATTTTTTTTCTGCATGCTTGCATGTGGAAAAAAGGAGTGAAGGAGGTCAGGTATGTACATGTCTCTGCTTATCATAGGTGATCTGCACTGCAGCTCCTCTGACTCTCTCTTCAGAGCTCCAAAAGCACAACCTAGCAAGAGCAGACTCCTAAATCCTGGCCTCTCATGGCCCTGCCCTCAACCACCCTTTTCCTACCTGGCTCAGAAAGGCTTTGATCTGGAGCAATCTGAAGCAGAGTGAATAGCTGGTGAGCTCTTGAGATGACAAACATCTCTCCCTAGGAGGGTTTTGTGAATCATCTTTTAGTGAGAGATGGCAGGAGCTGAGGTAGCTATTATTATACTGGGTTCAGCTCCTCCTCAGGCTGGACTCTGTATCTCTGTGAGATAAAAACAAAATACTGAATTAAGAAAAAAAAAAAAAAAAGTGAAGTCTTTATAAGCAAAAGTAATTGGGTGAACACAGCATGATGGAAAAGTGAGAGGGCATCATTAATGTCTGTTTTCCCAGAAATCTGGATGTAAGGGATTAAGCTGACTGTAATAGATTCCTCCCACCTCTGTTTCCCCTCTTTCCATTCTGCTGCCTCTGATATGGAGATTTACACTGACCTCTGGGCTTCTAAATCTTGCAATTTGCCAGCTCTTTGATAGAAGCACATTCTCACTGGCCACTTAATTCCTTTCTGATCAGTATTACGTGACACCAGCAATCAGAGGGCCTTTGGTTCACCAGGACAAAAGGGAGAATGGAAATGTACTTTTCCCCCCTAACACAGCACTGCCATAGTCCCATGAGCCAGCTGTAATCCTGGTTTCATTTTTTTCTTTCCTGTTTTTTAGTGATTTTAGAAGCCCAGCTTTGAGCTAAGCAAGAACAAGATAAGACAAGTTCTTTTACCATTTGAATACTGAGGGAATAAATCTTTTTATCTCTCCCTGACTCCAGGAGTAGGAAATAAAAAACCTTTTCTGTATGAACACTGAATAGGACTGGTCCATTTTACCTTCCCTGCAGCATTAGCTGCATTTCTAAAACGAGACCTATTTAACCACATAAAACAGCAGGAAGTGTGAGGACAAAATGGAACTATTTTCAAGAAGACAACACTGAAGACTCAGATATAGCAGGCACAGGCTGTAAAACCACCCTCCATTAAAGTTGTGACTGGAGGTTTCTGGAGAAACTCCTTTAAATATTATTTCACGAGTCTCAGGCCAATGCTTTCTTTATCAGCACGAGTATTTAAATACAAAATATGTAAATAATAAGGGTAAAAATTAAAAAGAAAACGGAGTTTAGATGTGAGGTGAAAAGTTGTCTTTGTTTCCTGTCTTATATCCAATTTCTGCTCCACTTTCTCTGTGTATATGGTGTATATACACTCCTTTTCTGAGGACATCCACGATAAAGAGTTGATGTTTAATCCATTTTTGAAGTTTTGCTTGCACCTTGTTTACCAAAAAATGCTGTAACTTCCTATAAAACCAGAAAAGCCATATCCATCCATACTATTAGGAAAAAAAAAAAAAGCCATATTATTCAAAATAATGCCATAGATTGATTCATATAGCTTTACATATGTGATACACTAAAGTGGTTTTAAATTAGAAAAAAAGGGAAAAATACCTTGGGTTGAGAGTTCAAATAAGTGTGAAAGCATCAGTCACCACTGGCATGAGAAGATTTCTCAAGCTGAAGAATCTTCTGTCATTTTGAACTTACTGATATTGAGAAATATTAGGCAAGTTTGGAACACTATCAAATAGATAAACTGTACTCACATTATCCTATTTAATCATATTAAAAACATTTCTCAGTTGTTTGATCAAAACTGTTGTTGGCTTTGTAATTTTTTTTTAGTGAAGGACTCTCTCTGATTTTTACAGGAAAGAATTCCACACAATAAATAGGCAGAACAGATAAAAAACAATGCTTTCAATTTGATAGATATTTTGACAAAATTGTACCTCAAGAAAACTTCACAACATTTTGGATTTTTATAAAAGACAAACAGGATTCTAACCTCATAATCTAAGTATTTTAATTTAAATTTCTGTTTTCATCAAATGATTAATTTAGCCACAATAGTCACTTTGTATATTACTAATTCACCAGTTCTAAAAAAGCCTTGTCTAGACACAGATTTGGTGCTTCAAGTGGTAAATGCTGAGCTGCTCAGCAAAGGTCTTCTAAGAGGAGCTACAAGGTCAGCTGTGACCCAGGCCAAAGCTGGGAAATTAAGGAATCAGTGCATCTGTAAAAACTACATTTGCACCTCCAGTTGCAATTAGAGATGCTGGAGGGACTGTCTGCACACAGAGGTTGTTCTTATGGCAGAAGAAATCCTTGGAAGAGCTGAAGGGAATAACATGGGAATGGCTGAAACTCTTTAGTTATGAAGTGAGGACAAGATTGTCAGGATCACAGCGACGAAAGTCATGTAAAAAAAAAAGGATGTCATTATTTGAACACTTGAAATGGTGTGAATTACTGGCTTGGCTCTCCTGGTTTATGTCAGCAGCCATCCTCCACCATGTCCTGTGGTCCTCCAGGCTGGGTCGTCTCACACCACAAACATCACCTCACACTCCATTCTCAGGCTCATGACTCTGCTCACGTCTGGGAGCAGGAACAAAAATTCACAAAAACTGCATGGAGGGCTGTCCTAGTTGAGATGGAGACAATACAAAGCAACACACTCCATTTTCAGAAGGCTTCAAACCCTGTTTTTATTCTAGCATGCATGCTTTTTAGACATTCTTACAAAACTCATAACTTTACACTTTATTCATTGGTCACGAGAGACAAGCAAAGTGCTTACTGGAAGAGGCAGTTGCAGTTTCTCTTATTTGTCCTTCTTTCTTTCTTGGTTTCTATGTCAACAACCTTGGTAGGAAATTCTTTCAGGGGCAAATATGGATCTCTTATCAAACTTCTCTCTGGCTGACAGAAGCTGCTGTAAAACCTCTTCCACAGAAGGCTCTCTTGGAGCTTCTCAGGAACCAGACACATCATTCTCCTGGATGATACTGAGGAGCTGGCTTTAAAATTCTTGATATCCCCCTTCAATTGCAAGGAATGAGCCATATCCAAACCCACTAAATGTGATGCCCTTACGCTCTCTTATTTTCTGACTTTTAAACCATATAGCATGTAATTTTACTTCTTTATTCCTTTCTTTCATTCCCTCTCCATGATGAAAAACAGAGAGCCTGTTTTAGTTTAGCTAATGGAATTTGTTAATAAGCATTAGTGAATTTAGGATTTTAGAAGCAAATTGATTAATATCCAGCATGAATATGTACAACTGAGAGAAAAATACATGTTTAAGGTTGCTAACAGAGGATTAGGAAGCTATGAGTCAAAGTGCCAAGAAAAGGAGAAACCACTTAAATCATCAGTCTTTATTTTATCCATAGGAGTCTGAGGGCTAAATTAAAATTCTGCATAGTGTTAGTGAGAGCAAAAACCATTATTGTCTTTGCTATTGTGGTAATTTGTGAAAGGGATTCAGTAACACATAATGAGGATGTAGATCCCCAGGGGATCCCTTCCAGTTCTGTGCCCCTATAGTTCATATTTAAAAGGGAAAGCCATAATGGGGGTGAGCGGATTTTTTTTTTCAGCTACAGAGAAGAAAAAAAAAAAACCACTTCACTTTGTAAACTAAATGCCCTTGCTAGCTCTGCTGAGGTATCTATAAGAGGTGGCTACTGACAGTGGAAGTTCCTTAACCTGGCAGTGAATCATCCATCATTGAATGTTGGCTCTAATTAGTGAAGGCAAGAGGGATTTCCCAATGTCCTCTAAGCTGGTAAGACCCAAACATCTTGGATTTGACAAACAATCCTGTACCCCTTCCCTGACCTTGGCTATGAAATTCTGGTCAATCAGATGGAACACAAAATATTTAATTTTTTTTTTAATATTGCTTTCTCATCTTAGTTTTTGAAGCCATCATTAGTTATTGAAGACAGATCCAAATTACAAATGTTCAATTCACAGGAAATGAACAATTTCTGCATGGGATTTATAAACCTGCTATTTTTCACAGATAAAAAGTTTGGAAAATATTTTTTGATAACTTGAATTACAGTACTCAAGCAAAGCAAATGTTTTGTCTTTTAATTTTTAATGGTGAGATAAATATCAAACATTTTGATGAAGTTTAAAACAAAAAAAAAAATACATAAAAAATAACCTATTTGAAATTAATAGGAAACTGTGGTTTTAAAAAGATCAGCATTTTCCCAGAAATGCATTCTGATAGGCAATATTTGACTGTTTCAGTTGTTATTAAGTAAAATAAAACTCTTTTGATGAATGGTTGGACATGGAGAGAGAATGAGTTTGATTTCATTTTGGTGGCTCAGGTACCATGTAGCAAAACAAGTTATGTAAGCTGGGCTTCTGTGATGATCAAACTGTATAAAATGAAAACAGTTACTTGTGTTTTCTACCTTTTCCTTGGTTTTTGATCTTCTGTACCCCTATGAAACATGAAATCCTGTGATGAAAATTATTTTAGAACAGTTATCTATAGCATAAAGATACTGTGAAATATGTAAACAAATCAAATATTAATTAGGAAAGGTTAATTTCCATCCTGTTAACTCCCCTTTGATTCATGAGCAGTAGCTAATCATAGGCAGAGTTTATAAAAGGAGTTGAGCCTGAAGCTGTTGTACCTAGGTTGTTTAAAAGCCACTTTTTGGTGCTGTTCTTTCTTTTATTAATAGCTGTATGATTTGAAAATGCAAGGGGCAGAAGCAGCAAGAGCCTCTTGTGGGAGCAGGTCCCTGCTGAGTTAATGAGAGAAGCACCAAAAATCTGCTTTTTTTTTTTGAGGGCAGTGGTGAAGTTCTCTGTGCAATTTAGGGGTCACGGCCTCTGATGGGGAAATCCAATGTAAGGAATCACTGCTCTGCTTCTGGAGGGATAGGACTGCAAAAAGCCCATGAGATCTTCACTTGGTAGAAATCATTTGCCAAAGACACTGAAGCAGCACTGATTTACACCAGCTGAGGCCAAGGGATGGGCCAAGGTGGGGGCAGAGCAACAGAAAGTACAAATGAGCTCTTGAAAGAAAAGCCTTTTTTTCCACTGATGTAGAACTACATTTAATTTGCCAGCATGGATTGAGAGCAGTTATCAAGTTTATTTATAACCTTCAGGATAGAAATTCATCAAGGAGAGCTTTGCTCACAGTCTCTGCTTTGTATCTGCAGCAGAAGTAAAAAATAACCAAAGTGAAATTTGCTTGATGCAGCACTGGAAATTTCATGTTTAACATGTCATAAAATAACAAACACACAGGCATTAATTGTCTAGGATGATAATAACATGCCATCTATGAATTGATAACTTGTTAATTGCCAGAAAAAAAAAAATTAGCAAGCTTTTTAGCATCTGTATCTCCAGGCAGCAAGCAGCCTAATCTTCTGATACACCATTCAGCTCTGTTGAAATTAGAAAAGTGTGGTCTGACTTTTTCTGAGAATCATCTCCTCATTTCCTATGACCCATTACAGGAAACGCTGCATTTTCTGCTGCAGTGGGACTGCCAGTGGCATCTGGATGGATACCTGATGGTGGTCACCTTCAAAGTGAGCAACAGGACCAGCTTGCTGAGCCTCAAACATCCCCATCCTTCAGAGCTGTGACACCTGTGCCTTTTATAGTGGTTTTTTTTGCAGAAGAGTTTCTTAGTTTGAGAGGAATCTCTAAGCAAATAACTCAGTGGCTGAAGCAATGTCAGCAGAACTTGTAGGATTTTGTTTTTGTTTAGTTTTGTTTTTTGGTTTGGTTTTTTTCTTTTTTGTTTTGTTTTCTGGGAGGATTAAGATGACTTTTTAAAAAGGAGGCTCACACCTGCCCCACCCTAGGTGGAGGAGAGCAACTGAACTCAGGTTTTCTGCATGTGCCCTGAGTGGCTGAAGCTGTGCCCTGGAGGACTCAGCTGCTGCTCAGGCAGAGATAATTTATTTAATTAAGGCAAATTCATCTGGAGTTACTGAGATGTGTACTGTGCAAGCAGCAGCTTCTCTGGGATCTGTACCAGTGGTGGTGTTCTTCCTGCAAGGACTGTAAGTGACATCTCATGTGGGTTTTTCCCCTTACTGAGTCTTGTTTGCTGTATTCAGGCTAACTTCAGGAAAATGGCTGAAAATCTGCACTCCAAATGATGTAGAGGAAAGATGATTTGAAGCTTTTTTTCTTTTACTTTTTCCCTTCTGGCATTTTTTTTGGTAGCAATGAAATATGTCTCAAGTTCATCATCTCCAAAAAGTACTTAACTTTTTTTTGGTGTGATAACGTAAAATAAGCAAGTTCTGATATGTCAAAAATACTATTAGGGCAAGAAAAATCATCTCTATGAAATAACTTCATCTGTTCCAACATTTTTGCATTTTTTGCTCCTCTCTAGTTATATGTACATATGTGTGTAGATGCAAACTTTTATAACAGGGAGAGGATGAACGGAGACTTATAAAGTCTATTTTTATCTTTCACTCTTTAAATAGTTGTCAACTGAGATGATCCAAATATCACAGGGAATGAAGCAAGTTTCTGTAGTGATTAAGAAGGTCTTAAAAATAACACCTGATAGACCTGCCCTGAGAGCAGTTTTTTCTTGGATAAAGTTGGTTGAGTTTCATTTGTTTCCTTTGGGGATTATTGGTTTGTTTGTTTACTTGGTCAATTTTTGTTTGGTTTTAGAAATGGATGGCAGAGGACACTGAATTGTATTTTAGGAGTAAAATGTAATTGGCGTGCTGAGACTTGAGGTTGTGGTTTAAATTTAGCCCTCTCCAACTTGTGGTAATCTGGTTTTTCTGTACTCAGAGGAACAATGCATTGTGTATTTACAAGATGTGACACCACCAAACTTCCCAAAATTCTTTTGCATTTTATCCTTATTGCCCTCTCTAAAACATGCTAAGGGTGCCATGTCTTGTAAAAACAATATTTTTGGTGTTGGAACAGTTTATATCTCTCTTCTTTCTCTACTGTTCATGTTGGATATTTGAGGAGATGACAAGTTTCTGTCTGCAGTTTGTTCAGGGAGGTTTGTTAATTTATTACTGCTTCCCAAACATTAATGAATTTATTTTCATATCAGTCAGTTCCCTTAGACAGAAAAATGAGTGCTACAAAGAAAAATGTGAAAATAGCTGTGTCAAAATCTGTGACTGAGGAAAAAGGGTGGTATTGGATAAACAACTCTCTGGGCCAATTTACATATCCAAAATAATCATTAGTATTTTTAGCTGTTATGATTCTGTTGGACTAGGAAATCATACAGCAAAAGTAATGTGTTCTGTTTTGGTAGATCTAGTTAAACCACCTTGAGGTAGTTGCTCACCATTTGGTGCAAATTTTATATTAAAACATCTGCCTGCAAACTGTTTTCCAGTGTTAAATCTTCACCTCTAACCACTGACATGACTTCCATATGGACTAGAGATTCTGTATCCTATTTAAACTTGTAAGTTTTCAGCTGGACAGTTTCTGTTACTTCAGAACTTTCTAATCCATGTGATTTTTTTTTTTTTTTTTTTTTTTTTTGTTCTGTCTAATCTTTGTGTATTGCCATGTGGCCAAATGCTGTCACAGATCACTTTCTATGTCCCTCATTGAGTTTACATGACTTTCCAAAATAAAATCTCCACATTTTCTCAGCCAGCTCATTCATATGCTCCACATAAGTGGATGAACACTGTGATACTGTGGCAACTGATAATATTTGGCATAATTTGTATAAATTCTAGGAACCACTGGTGTTGGCATGTTATTGATTGTGCTCATTGAAACTCATGTTTTGCAGACAGGAACTGATTTGTTTCTCAGAAGGACCTGTGTGTTCCTGTTCATTGGTGTGAGCGTTGCATGTTTAGGACAGTTTTCTTTCTTTCTGTATTTCTTTCTTCAGGAAACAAAAGTTTTTGATGAAGCTGGAAAGTGAGGGCTTTATTCCTTGTAGTCAGGCAACTGCACTAAGCTTATAAGGTGTTTATTTCCCATCTGCCTGGGTGAAAGCTAGCTCAGAAATGTTTGCAGTGTAATAATAGCTGCAGAGTTAGCTCTGTGTGGAGCAGACACAGAGGAATAACCTCTGCAGTCTAGACAGTCTGAAGGAAAACGTGGGGGTTCCTTAAATTAGAACAATGCTGTGCTCTCAGGATAAAATGTGGCTCTTGCTTCTCCCTTGTGTTAGAGAATGCTGGCCCAGCTCTCCATGGGACTCCTGATCTGAATTCAGGTTTTAAAAAAAAAAGGAGAGACTATTTTTTGTGTCTATATTACACGGTGCAGCCCCAGAAATACTGTTCCAGTGGCAGGGAACCTGGATTCACATCCTGCATGTGGAGGAGAGCAACTCAGCCTGGGGAGCACATGCAGACAAGAGAAGGTGGAGGCTTCCTGGGTGGTCCAGGCAAACGCCCTCTTATACCCTAAAGTAGCAGTTTGGTTTTTAAAACAAGTACTTCAGCCCAAGCCATGCCTGTCTTGTGTCAGTAAGGCTTTAGCTGCCTGTTGGTGTCTGGTTTGAGGTAGGTGGGTATGAGATCTGCTCAGCCCACAGCAACTGCCTCAAAGAGGACCAGAGTTTGTGAGCATTTTGTCCCCCTTTTTTTGTGAGTGAGCATTTTGTCCCCCTTTTTGGTGAGTGAGCATTTTGTCCCCCCTTTTTTGTGAGTGAGCATTTTGTCCCCCCTTTTTTGTGAGTGAGCATTTTGTCCCCCTTTTTTTGTGAGTGAGCATTTTGTCCCCCTTTTTTTGTGAGTGAGCATTTTGTCCCCCTTTTTGGTGAGTGAGCATTTTGTCCCCCCTTTTTTGTGAGTGAGCATTTTGTCCCCCCTTTTTTGTGAGTGAGCATTTTGTCCCCCCTTTTTGTGAGTGAGCATTTTGTCCCCCTTTTTTATGAGTGAGCATTTTGTCCCCCTTTTTGGTGAGTGAGCATTTTGTCCCCCTTTTTTTGTGAGTGAGCATTTTGTCCCCCCTTTTTTGTGAGTGAGCATTTTGTCCCCCTTTTTGTGAGGAGTTTCCAGGATCCAAAGCAAAGCCCAATGGCTGCAGGATTGGGATTTTTGGGGTTTTTTTCAGCCTTGTTGCTCCAAAGACAAGGCAAAGGGCCCAATAAAGCGCATCTCCCCTAACACCAGATATCAAAGAAAATCTGATTCCTCCCCATTCTAAGCTGTTTGTGCTGCCTACTCTCAGGGCTTGCCCCTATTGAAAAACATTCCCTACTGCTTGTCTTATTCACAGGAAGTTCAGAGCTTTCCAATTAGACTGGTGTAAAAGTCTTTGCAACAAGAAATTTTACATTTCCCACAGCAAGTTCACACTTTGAGAGCAGAACCCCACCTCTCCATTTGGGCTCTTTTTTTAAGTGAAGATATGTGACACTGCATCTCCATCATATCACTTAGTGCTCTTGCCTTGCTTGAGACTGATCTGGCATTTTTCTAGGCCAAGGTGGCAAAATATTTTTAATTACTCTGAGTATATCTTGCTCCCCAAAGTTGTGATTTTTCTGATGAACTTTGTGGTTCTGAATTTTTAATTTTTATCCCTAACTGTGGATCCCTACATATCCATATCCCTATGGATATTTGGAGATACCTGCTGGATTAATTTTGCTCTAGCACAGCTGTAGGGAATAACTGCTCAAATCCAGGCTTCTGTGCTTAACATGACATTGTCAGAACTTTTTACCACTCTTTGTGCTCGGTTCCACACTGAGGGAAGCATCTTTGCTGGAAAACACTTTATATGTATGGATGGTGAGCTGCAGGCAAAATTAGGAGTTGATATCTGCTGGCTTCTTGGGAGTGAAATATGTTAGTGAAAATATTCTTTCTGGAAGAAATTCTGACTAGCACTTTTTTAAAAAATTATTTTTCAGCTTGTGTAGTAAGTCCTACTACACCCTTGCTCTGTTTCTTCTCCTCTGCAAACACCCTTTTAATGCTAACTCTCTGTTCAGACACTGCACAATCCCCCTTGGATTGCACTCTATTAAATATTGCAGCAGCATACTTTCTTGACTTTGCTGATGTTAAAAAAGAAAATGTTTGTTCTAGTTTGGCTTTTTTTGTTTTTTTTTTCTCCTGTTTATTTCTGTGAGTGTTCTGCTTTAAGCATACTTTGTAGAGCTTCTGCCTGGAGCCTGCCTAGAACTGAAGCAGGTATTTCAGGGGTCAGCTGTCAACTGGCTGCTTGCAAAGGTGGTGAGGTCTGAAGGAAGCTCCAGCAAGCAGGAGAGGAAGGAAGTGGTGTCTTGCTGATGTGCAATAACAGCACTCAGGGACACACTTTCCCAAAATCAAATTCTGTGGGGGCACTGTGGTCAGGTGTCAAAAATGTTTTTGAAAAATGTTTACAGAATTAATATGACTCTCTCGTGGGGGGCAAGGAGGGAGCTCTTCCACATCTCCACTCTCCCCCTTGCTCATTCTCCTGATGCAGCTCCCCTGATGTGGCACATTTGTTTATTGCAATAGTGCTGAAGGAAGCCAGGCCACAGGGGCACTGGGATTGTACAGACACAGCACAAAACCTGTCCCAAAGGTTTTATTCATTAAGCAAGCATTATTCTCTTGCTCATCCTCGCTCAGCTTTTGGGGCCGTTGGCATTTTGGCAAGCGTGCCGTTCTCAGAACATGCTTGCTGTCAGCCCTCTGTGAAATATTTGTACTACAGTTTCATTTGAAAATTCTATATGGAAAATGACTGAGTTTTTAATATATGTATGCAACAAGATAACTTCTGAGCTAGTTTTAAGATAGTTTTAATGAGAGAAGTCTTTGCTCAGAATGCAGTTTGGGATGGGGTCACGGATCTAATCCATTTGTAAAAGGAAAATGAGGAATGGTCTGTTTGTGACATGCTCACAGCACAAGTGGAGATTGTTATCTCATTTGGATCATGTTGATGGGGAGCAGGGGGCTGGGGAGATGTGAAATTTAGCCACTGAATAAAGATGGTCTTGGTCTGCAAAAAGCACTTTTGCTAACAAGTCTGTGAGTGCTCACAATTTCCACTTTCATACCTTCTGCACTTATTTCCATGCCACCCCCCTGAACTGGTCAATGCTTTCTGTCAGACAGGCTGAGAGTCCATCAGGATCTGTTTCAATCCCTCAGGTAAATCCTGAGGAGGACTTTTGTTCCCCAACACCCTTCCTAGGCCAGATCAAATTAGGGAACATGATCTGTCTGTTTCTCTGGATGCTATCATCAGCTGCCCTGGTATTTTTTGTAGCTTCAAGTGTTTGCAAGGGTTTGGTGGGGTTTTTTTTCATTATTAAACACTACTGGGGTTTTTCTTGCTGGCACACAAAGGTTGATGCTCAGCTGACTGGGGGGAGAAGCTGCTTAAGAATCAAATAAGTTTTGTACCACTGTTGAAATCAATAGGGCAGTCTCAGCCTGCAGCACAGGAAAGTTTTCCTTATGGTTAAAAAAAGGTAGGGAGTAATAATTATTTCAAAATAAATCAGTTTCTGTTTCCAGCTAACAAAGGTGGCTTTTTAAAAAAGCATTCCTTGTACTGCTCTGAGCTGGCGACTGTGATACTAAATGGAAATGTTTATTTAAATGTTATTTAAATAATAATTGCTAAAACTATTTCTATCTCTATCTCATTTCTGCTAATAAAACATCTTAATTTTTAATGAAATGCTGTCTACACACACTAATTTACAGCCAAATATTCCTTATTTTTCACAATTATTGAGACAAAGGACTAGATTTGTGACATTATTAAAGCATCATCAACAAATTAGTTACCTTATCTGTTCTCTATCTGCATAATCCCCATACCCCTGTCACCATGTTTACAAATCCAAATGAATATTATGCAGCCCAGATCTAATTAATTTTGGATTAGTCTTCCAGACACATGTAGTCCTGATCAAAATAATCTGTATTCTCTCTTTTTTTTTTGACCCCTGGAGTGTTCTGTTTGTCAGGGGAGGTGCTGGAACACAAATATCAACAAGCAGGTTAATCCTTGGGCTGTCACTTTCTCCCAGATCTGCAGCATCCTGTGTTTTGTTGCTGGAAACCTCACAGGTCCAGGGGATGTCAGGGAGCAAATGAGTGTTTTGTGGGGCTTAGGGCAGATTGAGATCTGACTAGACATTTAAGCAATCCAGCACGGTGTGTAATGAAAATAGTCTGCTGCAATGGCTTTTCAAAAAGATCTGGCATCCTGTCATGCTCTTCTTTAAGGGAAAGAGCCAACTGGAAGATATATCTGAAAGGAAAGCTGAGCTGCTCTAGATTTAGAATATGCTTAGATATAGAAATTTAGGTGATAGTGATAGTTTTATTTGGTTTTATGCGTCCTCTGACAGGGCAGCTATCTGGGACTTCTGCTCCATGCTCATGGCACAATCAAAAGGTTTAAATGGAAAAATAAGCTTCTCCCATCCAAGCTTTCATGGTGGCTGAAGGGAAAAAAAGTGAAAATATTGTGCATTCAAATAATTAAATGCATTCATTAAATCTAGTAATTAATTTACTATAACATCAGTTCATCTCCCAAAATGGATAGTCTGCAAAGAACTTTCCTTGGAAAGCTTTTATTCATTTTTATTCATTTTTTTTTCCTCTTCCCAGAAATGGTTGTAACCAAAGGTGGGGAGAGAATGGCTCGAGAATGACTGTTTTTCAGGGAATGCAGATAAAATCTGGTTGGGTTTTTTCTTTCTGTTTTCCCCTCAAACCAGGCCCATCATCACCTCAGCATGCTTGCTCAGAGTGCAGAGCTCTTCCTCTTTGACTTGGGGTCACCCAGTGGGTCACAGCTGCTGGCATGAGCTTGGTGCCAGCTCATGGAGAGCCAATGTCAGCCATTAAATGGCTTTTCCCTCCTCTGTGCCTCGAGGTACCAAGTTCCTAGATCAATGTCAGGCTTTAAACCATTGTCCCAGTTAGGCAGAATTTGCTATGACAAGGCAGCTTTATTTATGTATCACTGCAAACACCACTGAGCTGCCTTTTCTCCTGTGCCTCTCTTTAATGAGTTATTCTCCAAGGCTGGAGTCTGACTGATTAAGCTGGTGTTACAGAGAGCTCTGATTGGAGATATGCCAGAGCTTATGTCAAGTGACTCGCTGCAGATCTCTCTCTCTATGATTCAGTTAAGCTCAACTTTTGTTAAATATATAGAAGCACCTGGTAGCTGAGAGGTTTTACCATCCCAAAATAAAAATCCTATACCTTTCCTACAAGGAGAGTTAAGAGTAGCTGCAGCAATTTTTGGTAATGGATATAAATCTGCATCTACTTACAGGCTGCCAAAAATGAGGAAGGACCAGAGATGCTTAAATAAATTTTTGGTGAAAATTTGGCTCTAAGGCCCAGCTGCTGCAAGTACTTAAGCATGGGTTTAATTCTGTGTGTGTGATCAGCATTACTGTGAGTTTAACCGAGGTGTTAGCATAAGGAGAAGTGAAAATTGTGTAAATTCTGCTGAGAGAGGGGTTTATTTGTGAGCCTCAGCATAAATAGGATAAATCTGATAATACACAAAAGAATGTGTGCCTCAGAGTTGTTACATGATGAAGCTGGGCTTAGATTGTTTTCTTCCTTTGAGTGAAATCTAGAATCAGTCTCTGAACAGCAACAGCTAGAAAGGACAGGGGGAAACAAGGCTTCAAAGTCAGTCTAGAAAACAAAAGATGCCAAAAATAATGAATATTATATATTATATATATTGCATATATTATATACTATATAATATATAGTATATATTGTGTATTATATATTATATAATTCTATATGTTATATATAAAATAGATATACCATATATATTATAATATATATTATAATTATATATTATAAATAACGTATTAAACTGATGTCTTTGGTATTCATTTCTTATTCTGCCTGCCTCATCAGTTATCATTGGATGCAATGGCTGAAAAAATTGTTTGGGACTGCAGCAGTTTTATGTATTGCCTTCTGCTCCTCCCTGATGTCAAATGCTCAAAACCAGCCATTTCTTAGGGCCTTTGATACAAAACAAGGTGTGCAGATATTTGGATTAATGTGATGATACTTGGACTTGCTGGTGTTCAGATTATCTTGGTGGTCTTTAAGAACAACTTGTCAAGAGTCAGATCTGTTGTGCTAGACACCATATGGTTGCTTTGCTCTGTGATTTTCAATTTCTCACTAAAAAACTCTGAAAAACATCTTTTACCCCACTAAACTGTGTCAATGCAGCTATCTGATTAAAGCTTAAGTTTAGGCAGAAAAATAACAAAAACACCAAGGAAATTAATGACAGGAATTAACATTAAGTGCTAACTGGCAAATATGCACAAAAGGCAGAACAGGAAGGAAAAAAAGGCAGCAGATATTGATGTTATGACAACTCCTCTTTTAGACTGAAAAAACAACCCCTAGAAAAGATTAATTACATTGTTAAGTAGTGCAACTTTTAGTAACTAAAAAACCCAGAGGGCTCAATTCATCTTTGTATTTTGTCTTCAGAAGTGAGTGTCAAATGATGATGCAGGATAGGAAACACTGATGGATGGGAATGAGTCCTACTTCTGAATTATTATGGTGCTGTAAATCTGTGCTGTTCTCCTGACCTTGGTGTAACATCAGCTGGTGGCAGCTGAGAATTTGGTCCCTTGTTGAAGATGAACTTATACAACCTTTCTCAAGAGAACAATCAGCATTATTTTGTGTAAGAAAATGAAGAAAAATCTGAAATCCAGACAGGGAGGTAAATTAAATCTCTCGTGTAGAGAACAGAAAGATAAACTAATGTTTCCTGATGGGAAGGAACACGTGCTGCTTCATGTACAAAAAAAAGGAGTCACATTCCCCCACAAAACAGAATATGTATTTAACCAATCTTTTGACAGACATTAACAGCAGAATTTACCTAATTTGGCTTAGGTTTTTTTTTTACAGGAATGCACATGACTCCAGGTCAAATACTGCTTGAGTCAGGGAAAACCGAAGTGGTGGTGATGGACATTGTGTAGCTTTATTTCTGAGTGGGGTGGAGGCCTGTACCCTCAGAAAGAAGGACCTTCTGAATTTACAAAAACTTGCAGAGAGGCTTGACTGGTCATGATTTAATCACGATTAAATAATCAGCTCATCTCTGTTATGATTGAATGCCATGTACCACGATTCGGCTTCACGAAGAATGTCCAGAACAGAAGTGGAGGGATGCTTGGGAGAAGGCTTCTTTCATATTCTTCCATAACACATAAACTTAAATAACACTTTTTAATATTATAGGCAGCTCAAGCAGCCGTTCAGCACAAGGGAGGACAAGTCTTTTTGAGTGGTCCTGTGAGAGTATAACTTGCTCTTCCTGTCTAACCAGGGAAGGATGAAAAGACAGAAACATCAAAATATCCCAGTCCCTGCTGAATCTCTGTCACTGGTTATACCAGACAGATATGGACTTTTTTTATTTTGCAGTGATAATAAAATGTGCCGGGATTGCAGAAGGCTTACAGCTGCTGCTGTCTCATGAGCAACTTCGGGCTTCTTTGAAGCAGTTCATCACCACACCAAGGGAGGTTCCTCCTCCCCTGCACTGCTGCATTCCTGTCACAATGTTCTACAAAGACTGTCTCTCTCCCCTTCCTCTGAACTGCACAGGGACATTAGCATGAAAACGAGGACTTTGTTCCTTAAGTGTTCATCCATTCCTCCAGCTTATCCTCCCACCTGAAGTTCTCATCTGTGCCATCAATGAGTTTCCCTGGAAATTGGTTTGATGAGGCTGCTGAAGTGCAATCCACTTATGTATTATATGCAATAATCTCTCCATAATTATAGACCTCCCTTTACTATTATGACATCTTTTAACACTTTTGAAGTTCCCTCAGTCTCATAATTCAGCTTCATTGACCAGAAAACAAAGAAACCCACCAGCTGCAGAGTTAAAATCATGATGCTGTTGGCTTTAATCTCTCTTTAATCATTAAAATATAAATTAGCACTTGTACTTGTTACTTCCCAAGCAGCTTTCTCTTCTGGATTTCTTTCATCCTCTGCTCACAACTGCCACCTGCTTTTTCTGGTGGCCTGCCTTGCAACGGGGAGGAGATTCCTTCCCAGGGTTTGTCAAGAACAAGGCTCAGGGGCCTTAACAGCAAAAAATCATAGTACAGGAGAGGAGTTGAGCAAGTGCAGAAGAGTAGGTCGAGGCTGTGGACATCTCTGCCATAAGGACTCTCCTTTAGTACATCCATTTTTAGCTTCTTGCCCTCGAGATAAGAAGTTTCTGAAGCCTCTTTGGGGCAGTGCTGAAGTTTTTAGCCAAAGTTGGATGCGTGGCACACACCACTTCTGCTAAACTTCTTTGCATGTCCTCTGGTGGGGCTCAAGATTGTTTTGGTTTTAAGAGAAGTTTTCTCCAAGTGAAAATCTGCTTTATTTCTAAAGCAGTGAAGTGTGTAAACACATGCTGCTTGTCCACAGTTAGTTGTTGCCTGAGGTCCTACAGCAGGAGTAGATTTTCTGCTCATAGCTGCATCTCCATCCCAGCCAAGAGCAACTCTGGAGGAAAGGATGTGTTATCTTCTAATGGGATGGGACATTTCAAACATCAGGGTTTGGTACACAGCTCTTAAGGCTCGCAACTGGCGTGTGGAAGAGTTTTAGTGTTTCATGCACAGCTCTGGGTGAAAAGAATGATTTGCTGAGCTGTGAGAAAGGCTGAAGTAATGGAAAAATCATGCAGCACACCCGACTTAATTGCGTCCCTTATGGAATGCCTAAATGATGTGCAAAGGGATGATCCTAATTAAGAAAGGCTCAACCTGTTGGTTAAATCTTAGAAAATTTCTATTCTTCCTTATTATGTGAGCTTCTTTCTATGTTTCTTAAATGCACAAGATGAAATTTAAAGCTTAAATCAGGGAAAGAGATACAGTGTCTGGGTTTTGTTTATTCATGATATTTTCCACAAACTTTGAACATGATATGGTTTGGTCCATGGCCAGTTCTTAAAACAAAGCCCTATTTATTATTATTATTAAAAAAAAAATGAAGTCTATCTTCTATACTATTGCCCAGGCTATATGAATTAGACATGGGAATCTGTGGCTCCATTGAAAACAGATTTTTTTCTCCAATAAATGCTGAGGAAGCAGTTTTGTTCTCTGCCAGAATGAGATAGTTACAACATCTCTGAAAATAATCTTCCTAATTCTGACAATACTATGAAAATCCTGGTTTGTTTTACCACTCATAAAAACTGGCTATACATAATTTGTGATGTCTTAAAAGGATATCCAGGGCTCTATTTATCTTTCACTTCAATAAGCAGAGAATTGGAAAAGAACAACAGAAAGAAGCAGCAGATGTGCTTGGATATTTGAGCATAACCCCATTGGGGAAGCCTCAGTGTGGTTTATTGGAATTTCAGTCCTGTAAAGCCAAGCACATGTGACTTTGTGGGGAACCCCAGATTTGTCTGTTACAACAGGAACATCATTCAAAGTGGCACAGCTCTGTGCCTGGCAGCAAAATGATCTGCCAAAGGCAAGCAAAAAATACAAGGAGTAGGTGGAGGCAGAAGGTCCCTGAGCAAAAACCACAGAATTGTAGGATTGTGCTTGGAGTTCCACACCACCGAGAAAGTCCCAGCTCCATTTTATTTGCACCCTCCTGACAGACATTTATTCACATTGATATTCTGTGCTTAGCAATCCTCCCCAGTAATTGAAATTTGGGGTCTGAAGCAGAAAGTCATGTTGCCATGACCAGCCCTACTGTCATTCCTGCTCTCAGCCCACCCTCCCTTAAAGGGAGTTCATGCCATACAAGAAAAATTGTTCTGCAAGAGCAGCACACCTGCTTAGTTCTACTTGGAGGATGGTTTTCCTTTCTTTTCTTAAGGCACTGCAGGTATTGTTTCAGACACTGGGATGTTGGAACACTTCCCAGTAACATCTGAAAATATTAAATTGCCAAGACCGTGGTGGTGCCTTTGAAACAAAAAGTGGAAATGGGTTTGACCACTGCCGAGGGTTTAAGTGACATTTGATGAGGTGTGGATTCTTGTATTCCAGACAGCTTTTGTGTAGATATTTCAAATAACTAATCATAAAAAGCCCCCCAGAAACCACAAATAAACAAAAAGCAAGGTAACCAACCAACCAACCAAACAAACAAACAAACAAAAAAAGTAAATTCAGAGACCTCCTTGTACACAGGCTCGTATTTCAGTTTAAATTAATTTTATTTCACACTTTATATTCTTTTGTTTTCAATGTTAATTTTTCTTTATCCTTTAAATAGTTTAGTTGTCTGTAAATACTAAATAAGAGGGATGCTGCATGCTGCCAGGTGGGACAGTTTCACAGTTACTTGAGTCAAATATAGCATTTTTGTACTGCATGTATTGAAAATAAATGAGGTGTCACTGAGGTTTATGTTCTGTATGTTTAGTAAAAGCTACATAATGCAAATAGGGCAGTCTCTAAGAAATGGTAAATAAATAGGTTATTATTATTTGAAAACACCAGGGCATGTTTTGAATTTGAAGCTTAACTTGAATGGCTTTCAATGTGTTATGAAATTGCTGGTTACGTGGGCTGTTTAATAACTTAATTCAGTTAATTCAGTGAATAGTGAGCAATTGGTGAATAACTTGTGTGTTCAGTCAGTTTTCCACAGTAAAATGAGGATGCAACAGAGGAAATTAAGCACTGACAGCAGGTGGGTGGATATCATTCTCTGAATTCAACACCGACTCCTACATAGAAAGGGATGTTCCTATCCAACTCCAAGAATTAAAATGTTCCCATTCAGCTCTAATCGGTTTTGACAAGTGTCTGTAAACCCTTTTTCTTCCACAGAAGTATGGAGGAGAGAGTTTTTAAACAACTGACAACCAGTCTTTTGAATCTGAAGGGAACTATCAAGTGGGTGTGTTTGTTGTGTGTGAATGTGTGATTTATACCTAAAATATGAACCAAAACACACAGGCTTGGGTAAGATGGAGGGACTTTTCAAAGCATTTTGTGGGGATTTCTTGGTTAACAAGAAATTCATTTACCATTCTGCATTTCTTCCAGCTGTCTGTAGTAAGTGATTTGTACGAAAGGATTGTTAAGGTTTGATTTAGAGCAAAACCAGTTGCTGAAGTAAATTCACTTTATAGCAGATATTTGTTAGCATTGAAGAGAACTCTGCAATAACATAACTCCATGCCCACCTAGATCTGTTAGAACCTGCTTAAAGACTCTCAAGCAAAATCCCAGGCTCTGATTCCCTTTTGTATTCTCCCTTCCCAGCCATGCAGGAGGGAAAATTAAGTGCAAGAGGGAAAATTAGGTACAAGAGGGAGCAGGTGGTGCAGCAAATTAACCATAAACTTGTGGAGAACAATGTAGGGAGAAGCAATTAATTCCATATATTGAAGAAGGCTATTCCTTCCACTAATCTGCTCGGTCTCACTATGAATAAGAAAAGAAGGATGATGGGCAGATATTTGTAATGCCGTGAAAAAATACATCTGGTTTACAATTTAAATTGTCTTGTCATAAAGGCTAAAGCCATCTAAATTCCAGCTTTAAGAAAGCATTAACTGTTCCTCCTTAGAAAGTACATTAATGTATAATAATATATCCCTTGGTAGAAGTCTTGGGGACTGGCTCTGGATTAGATTATCAATTCAAGGCTATATCACATCCATGATCCTTTTTTTTTTCCTTTTTCTACCCTTTGAGCTCTGTGACTAAATTGTGGTAAAATAAGGATTCCTACTATTTATTTCACTAATTTTTATGTCCATCATAATGGTTATAGCAGTTGTTAAATCAGAGATGGAAACAGGGAGGCTTTAGAGCATAATTTTCTCTGTTGTATAACTTAAAAAAGGACCAGTTTTGCTGTCTGTTTATTATAGGAGCAGAGAGATGAAGTTTTTATTTGTATACAGGATTGGCAGAATCCTTTTTTGTCAGTGCTGTGTCCTCACCAGAGCTCACCTCAGTTTTCTGAAGCAGGGCTGGAAGCTAAGGAGTCCCCTTACAACACTAAAAAAAAAAAAAAATCACCCTGGTGATGATTAAGCAGTGGTGAAATGTATATTTTTTTGGAGTATTTTAGACCATGTTTGGGTGTCCCCTGAGAGAACAGGGGAAGGAGAGTGACTCCTAATTCAATTGTGAGTTTATGGACTGCGAGCAGAAACTGCTGCATGGAACAGCGTGCTTTGTGTTCCAGAGGGGTGGGATTACTCAGGGATCATTTTCAGTCCTCCAGGCTCTTAAAAATCACTGGAAGAGTTTCTGTAACGAGGGAGCATTTCACCCAGGAGTGAGTGAGAGGGGAGTGAGGTCACTCAGAGTCATGGGGCTCACCAGAAGGCCACGAGACAAAACTCCAAATCACTATGGAGGAACGAGTGTGTGCTTGCCCCGACTGTTTATGTGGAAATCCTTTGCCTTGGATCAAATGTTTCTCTTGGAACCACTGGACCCCCAGAGGCAGCCTCCAAGAAATAAGGTTGGAAGGATTGCATCCACTTGGCCTGCCAAAGCTGCTTGAGTCAGACGTTTGGGTTTGTCACTCCCCTCTCTTATATAAAGTCTGGGCTGCTCGCTGGGGTTTGCTGGCCAGGCTGGGGAGGTTGGTGGTGCTGAGCTCTGGAGGGTATCTGGTGCTCAGGGTAAGTACAGCAGGCTCCAGCTCCCAGACAATGAGCTGGAACCCCAGAGGCAGCTGGAAGGAAAATGGATCACGTCTCCAGAAGATGCTGATGTTGAATGACGGAATACGCAGTAACTTTGTAGACCAAGCCCAACAGGGGGAAAAAAAAAAGATAAAATTAATAATTTCAAACTTTGCTGGGCCACTCTAATTCCCACCAGAGTTTTATCTTGGTTTTTGTTTTTTATGTTCTTTTTTTCATTACCTCATGTAATATAATACAATAAATGTTTCCACCAAAGGCAGGGTTACCTGTTTTGTCCAAATAATAGCCCAGGTGTTACCAAAAAAAGAAGCAACAAGATAATAATCCAGGAAAAGTTGAAGTTACTAAATATGAATCAAAATGGGACTCATCCATTTGGCATATTGTATATTTTCTTATCTCTTACATCAGTTTGTCTTGTGGTATTTTGCACCCTCTTCAAAGTTCTTGCTGTATTTAAACTTGTCTTGAGAAAGATGTTTTTCTAATTTAAAAGGCTTTTGTAAAGTACAGAACACAGTTACAGTTCTGATTGTTCTTCAAGGTAAATATATTCATTTAGCCCAACCTTTTTGGAGAACAACTGATGTAAACTTCCATAGGTGACCCAACTAACCCCAGCACCGGCCAGACAGGTATTTCAAAATCATCCACGATATTTAAACACTGGATTATTTGATGTCCTGGTAAATGTTGATACTTATTTTCTTGCCTTTCTCTGAATCTTTTGGACTCATTTGAGCATGAAAGCTGAAATTGTAATATTTTCAAAAAGCCTTATTCTTATCTTTGCCCACCAGAAAGGGAGGGCTTTCAAATAACATTGGACATGGAAGCATTGTTAGCTAAGGTGATGGGTGACAAAGCAGCTGCCACAACTTGTCCAATTAAAGGGCATTTTCCTGGCTCTGCTCACATCTTTGGGATTAAGTGTGACCGAAGTTGGCTTTGGAAACCACACCCTCCTTGCCTGCACAATGGGGAGGCACACAGGACCTCCCAGAGCTGAGTGCACTGACAGCATGGCACAGGGCAGGGATAAATCCCTCCTGTTTATGCCTGGCCATTAAACCTGAGCCTAAGGTTATGTGCAGCAGGAGATTTACCTCGTTTCCCCTTCTGAGAGGATACAGTTGTGGAGATTTGCATGGCTGTTTCTTAAGCTTTAGCCTTCAGGTGGGTGGTTTGTAGGGTCAGCTGAGGCCCTCACCTGAATGTCACTGTCTGTGTGGGTTCTGTCCCTTCTCTGCACAAGAGAGAAGCCCCTGACAATTTAGGGAGTGAGGGATGCAGCAGGAGCCAAGGCCATGGATCTGCATCAACTTTCACCCCTTCTCTCTCCCATCTACTGTAATAACAACTTATGGCTACCTATGTTGGGCATTAGCTTCAGTTAACAAATTAGTTATCAAAGTAATGCAATTCAGCCAAAGTGGGAACTGAGGCAGCCCTCAGTGCCACTCTAATGCTGTAAAATTCCAAGCTCACTGCCAGCTGCCTGGCAAGTCAGGCCAGCAGGTCCATCCCAGCCTGGAGCTGATTTTGCACACATGCAGGAGGGTGCTCGTGCACAGGAACAGCACAGCTCTGCCCAGAACCACCCAGAGAGGCTGAGACAGTGGAGCCTCAGCATTGTAATAGCTCTGTGTGCTGTTAGACCTCAACGTGTCGTTATACCCAGGAGAAGGCAACTTTAATTTTCATATTGAATAGCAATGCTCGAAGCTCAACATATTGCTTTGAATCAAAGCAGCCCAAACTTGAAAGCATTTATAAAGTGGAAACAGGTGTAGTCAGCTGTTTAAATACTTTGCAAGTTGTTTGACACATTACCACAGTAGTTTGATTCACATTTGAAAGTTAGGCATTTGCATAAGCAGAGAGAGATCATAAATCATTTTGGACAGCGTATTATTATTGTGTTAGTTCCTGGGGATTGATGGAAACAAGTAGCTGGAACAAAGCAATGCAAGCCTGTTCTGAACATATATATACATGTTTATGATTAGCATTAAAGCAAAGAAAGTAACAGAAAATAATTTTTCATAAATAATAAAAATCAGATGAGGTTTTGTTTTTTTATTCAGCTGCATTATTTTTGTGCCTCCTTTTAGTAAGATTGGAGTTGAGTGGAAGTAGCTTGAATGACTGTTTAAATAAAATGTCAATCAGGCACCTAAATTCCATGTAAAAGGGAGCTCAGGCGTTGTATTTGCAGGATTGAATTCCAGATGCTTCAGAGCACTCCAGATCGTGTGCTATCTGCTCTTCCTTCTTGTCTTCTGAATAATTGCTGCATGCCATGACCCATGATCTTTGTTTCCCTAGAAATTCATACTACTCCATATTTTATGACATGTTGTAAAATGGATGAAAATATTAATCTTCTAAGAAGAAGTTAATTTAATAGAGGAAGAAGGGAGAGAGCCAGGCTTTATGTTACACTTGTTTGGTGAATGTTCTATATTTCATCCTCATGCACTGGAGCCAAGAGAGAGTAACTTGTCTCTTTGCATAAACATATGGTGGCTTTGTTTGGAGGCAGTTTTGTGACAGCAGTGAGTGAGTGACTTCCCAGGCTCTGACAGTTGTCATATTCCTGGGTAGCAGAGCTGCCAAAGAGCATGAATATTAACACAGCAATTCAAATTCCCTGTAACACCAGAGCACTGGATTCACAAACTGCTTCTCCTAAGAAGTTGAGTGTCACTACATTTGTTTGCTCAGGGAGGGGGGTCTGATCGTTTGTTTGGGGCTTTTTGCTTGTTATTTTTACAGTTTTTGGAAGTCTTTATTTTGGAGCCAACATATACAATAGAAACTGATTGCCTTTGATCCAAAGTAGCCAAAGATACTGGATTTCAGCAACTGCAGTCTCTTTCTGGGGATTAGATCTGTTTGTGTTGTTTGTTGATGGGAAGTGACTGGTGTATCTCCTCAGTACATAATAAATATGGGATGCTGTGAAATGGAAAGCAAAAGGAACATCATCTCTATCTTCCCCTTGACAAAGGCCATCTGACAGATCCACTCTTGCTTCCTGAATGTAGGCAAGAAAGGGAAAATAATGAAGACAGTCCTGAACAAACGAGTTCATACTAAGGATTTTATGGAGAAGGCAGATTGTAGATAAGAGACTAAAAAGACCATGGCGTGCTGTGCTGAGAAACATTTATTCAAACACATTAAAGGAAAACCAGAATGTTTTGTTATTAAACAATTCGTGTTTTGTAGCCAATAAAACAATCGGGCAATTGAGGTCAGATCTAAAGAAAGCCAACTCCTCCATTTCTTGAAAACCATCAAAAATTTTCAAAGGAAAACACCATCAGGATCGGAACAGCTTTATTATACTGAAAAGGAAGAGGGGAAAGGGCACACAGATAAAAATTGGTCTTTCTGTGCTCAGTTGAGTTCCCTGCTTGGCATTGGAGGTGCCAAGAGCCACCAGCCAGAGAGAGACAGCAGCTCAAACTTTATTATTACTCTCAAACTTGCTAGTTATATTTCAAAATAGAAGATTTCTCAGGAAAGTGGAGAGTAAAATAAAGAACACTAACTCTTATGTGTGTTAACTGTTTGTTAGTGTTATTTGCTGAAATTTTGGTGCTGTCTACTCCAAATCCCATTTTTTTCCCACAGGACTTCACAATTGAATGTGAGGGGCAAAATTCTCTGCTTCTAACCTCCATGCATCAAATCTTATTTAAATGCAAATAGTAACCTTAAGTTCTTTCTCCCAATTTAGTTTTGCAACCCGAGAACACCAAAAGGTCTCGCTGAAGTGATTTTTTTTCTATCAGTCTGACATTTGTAGAACCATATCCAAATCAACATGTGTAATAAATAATAAACTGAGCATTTTTTGGTAATATAAATATCATTGAACATATAAATTAGCAAGCTGGTAGAGAAGACAAATGTGATAGCAAAAGATGACAAAAAGCTCTGTTGTCATGTTTCAGATTATTTTGCTCCCAGTGTGATGAGGTTATTATAACCCAAAGCTGACAATGAAGCTATCCAAGCAAAGCATAAAAAGATCATGTTTTGTGTTATATAAATATGTAGATGCTGAGTCAAAAGTAGAAGGAGCAGTCAGTGACAAAGTTTTAATTTCTGGATGTACTTCCATAAACTCTTCAAGTCCTTGATGTATTTAGAAAGCAGCCAACTGTTAATACAGGGAGAAAGTGCCCTGTGGAAAACAAAGCAAAAATACAATTCTTATTTTTGATACACCAAGCCACTTAAGCACGTGTTCCATCTCATAATCTGGTTAGCAAAGCGTTGAGGCATTTATTTCAGTGTTCCCTATGGTACTACTTAAAAATTAATTCAACAAGCTGTTGAGCAATCTTGCTTCATCCAGTAAAACACTCAAGCATGAGCAAAGTAAAGTTCTGTTACAGGTTTTTATTGTCCCAGTCATTTTTTTCCTAGCCCATTTTTATGCATAGATTTGCTCTTTGCTTGGGACTAGAGGATGGATTTGCTTTTGTATTAATTGCAAACTTTATCCTGAAATATGGAGTGAAGTGATCACAAAGACTCACATGTGAATGAGCAATAGCAGCAGAAGGGAAGTTTTTATTTGAGGTAAAATTGGGACTGATATTCAGACTGACATGAGATCAGCTCTACAGTTCATAGCTTTCTTCTTAATACAACCATGTAAAGAATATTGCTCTTGTTTCTTGAGTTTTTACTTTTCCTATAGTCCATATTTTTGATATATTATCCATTTTTTTCTGATGAGGATTTGGGGTTGAATATAGGGATATAGACTAAATTATGGGAGTAGAGTGGTTTGGATAGCACTGGATACCTCCAGTGTCACTAAACAAAAGTAATATTGCTAAGTGGAAATTCACTTCATTTTATCAGGATGTTTTGGAGGCCAACAACATAAATAAGATCAAAAAAGGATTAGGCAAACCCACAAAGGAGTCATGAGCTGTTAAACACAACCAGGTCATTGAGAGGAATTCCTAATCTGCTCCTCGAGGATGAGAAAAGGAACACTACATTTGCTTTGATTATTCATCATTTCCTTTAAATATTCACTGATGATCATTGTGACAAGCAAGATGGGTTTCTGTGCTGCATCTCTTCTCCTCATACACTCTGATGCCTTCACAGGAAAAGATGGCAGATCTCACCAATGGAAAAGCAATTTATTTTCTTTCCACTTGTGATTGTGGAGAAATAATTTGCCAGAGGTAAGAGGATGGAGAAGTCTCCTTGAAGAAGAGAAGACATAGAAATGTTCTTTAGAGCGTGTTCTGATCCTGTTCCCCTCATCCAAAACATTTTAGTTAAACCTTTGCCTCTACTACTTTTGATTTTCTCAGCCAGTTCCCCCAGCTGTCTGCTCCAATAGTTATACCTCCACAGGTGATACCTAAAAAGGGTAATGTGCATGTCAGTCTGTTATTTCTTCTGGGGGAAACTGTCCTGTACATGCTTATAGGCAAATATATCCCTTATTTTAATTAACGATTTCCCAAACAATTGAACAAAATAGAGATCCAGGAATAAATACAAAAGTCTGGTTTAGATGTTTTTGCCTCTTAGCCAATGGTCAAATGT
Source organism: Vidua macroura (assembly GCF_024509145.1). NCBI lineage: Eukaryota > Metazoa > Chordata > Aves > Passeriformes > Viduidae > Vidua > Vidua macroura. The sequence goes on along the minus strand of NC_071572.1, from coordinate 114,545,460 downwards.
GTTTATGATCTTGGGGGCAATGATAAATCCTAAGTATTATTGAAGATTGTGAATTTCACATTAGACAATAACTTCTAGTTTTATCTCTAAACAAAAGGAGAATGAAGGTGTCCTTCTTCTCCAGCCACAGCCAGGCAATACAGTCATTGATCTCTTATTTTGACCATTGAAAAAAATTTCCCTTTCTTTCCCCCTACAAATCTATTTCATGGTGAAAAATAGAGAGGGATTCAGCTGAAACCTTACAGGTTTTCATTTACAATATGGATACTGGCAGTCTGTGATTTGATTCAGGTTGCATGTGTTGACTGACCCTTACACACACAGTAATTACAATCACTGCCCAGTAACTCCCTGGCAATTATTTCCTGTGCTGTGTGAGCTGACTTGTGTCATCTGAGACAGAATAGCCACAGAATTTCTAGTGAAGGTTCTGCTTTCCACAGCAGCCATCAGGCAGGTCATGGGCATGAAGAACAACACTGATTTGAGAGGTTGTAGGCACTCTGCACTGAAAGCATAAACACTCTGGGATCTGGTGGAAAAAATAGTTCTTTAAACATCTTAAATTTGATTGACCCTCTACAAAGGACTGTCTTGCTATCACAAAAGTTAGCCACAGCTCTTTGAGGGCCAGAGGAGGAGAAGGTTGGTCTCTCTAAAGCAATGCTTGTAATCTTCTCTAGTTTGTGGGAAGAGTTTTCCCTGTTCCTTTGAGAAGTTCAATTATGTGAAGATTACAGAAGTAGCTGTTGGATTTATTCTCAAGTGTCTTTGGTAATAATTCAAGGAGGAATGAGTGAAAAAATAATTTGAAGTCTGATATTAATCTTTGAATTTGTAGAAGAGCAGTTGTTAGAAAATTCCCTACTGGTTTATTTTCCCAGTTCAATTGAGAATAGTTTTGAACAGGAGGTTATTCAGCACAGAGTTAGTACTTCTTTTCTGTACAGCTGGCATAAAATATTGCTGTCAAGAGTCAATTTGGGTTGGTAAATATTTTTCTCCTGCAGTCTTCCAGTATGTTTTTAAATTCGACAGAGCAGGCTGAAAAGCTGCATCTTGGAAAAAGAACTATTCCATGGACTTTGATTAACATCACTTGGTTGATGGATCAAAACCAGAATCTGAAATCAAACTTTTTTTTTTCTTTAATACAGTCAAGTTAAGAGTTAAGTCTGTTTATAATGGTTTTTGACTTTAAAATGAAAATGTTATATTCCATCTGTGTTTGCTAAAAGCCTTATGAAAGGAACTCGGTTTACAACAAGTTTATTCAGATCAAGATCATCAAATTCCATCTGTATGGCCTGATCTCGTCAGAATTATCCTATTTTAGGTTACTGTCTGTGTGACAATGGCATTCAGGTCTAGTGCTCATGAACCTGACCCAAAACTAACCTATATCCTTAGGCAATCTCAGATCGAGAGCATTAAATCTTTCCTAACTGCAAATTGTATTTCCTCCATTAATTTCTAGAATTTCCCAAGTTATCAATTACACAAAGCCAAACGTTCAATGTTGGAAAAGCCCAGTAGATTTAGATTTTAATTTCTCTTTGCTCTTTATCATTGTTCAGAGATAGTGCATGTGATTTACAGATGCTTAAAAATCCCAGGAAACTCTCAGGATACTGGGAATCACTCCTCCACAGTCTGCATGAAAGGCAAGGTGAGCACAATGCTGAAACAAATCTGTGCTTTACTCTGACCAAGGCAAGCAGCAGCAGCTCAGGATAATACAAGTGTATTTTTTCTCTGCTTTTCCAGATTAGAGGAGTCTGTGTGTACGAGCTGGGAGAAAGAGGTTCTTTAGCTCAGCTGCTTTTAATGTGATGCAGTTGCCATACCGTGGTGTGCAGCAATGGGGAAAACCAGATTTGTATTTCCAATTACAAAATACAAGGCAAAAGGGCAGGCACACACAAAGCCTGGCTAGGACACACAGCAGAATATCACATGCCTTGCTCTTAAACCCTTGTTCCTAACAAGGGTTCCCATCAGAACCAAGATCTCTTTGAAGACTTGGAAAATTTCCTGTTAGGTTTGATGAAAAACAGAGCTTTGCATGAGTTATTTTCACAAGCAGAGCACAGGGGCATGAGTCAAATCACTGGGCTCCCCTGGGCATGCTGAGACAATTGGGTTGCTGGATTCAGGGTGTCCTGAAGTGTGTGGGGAGGGCTCAGGCTGAGTTTGCTGATGCCACCGTCCTGTCCCCATGGAGCTTTTGGCTTTTCCCTCTGGAGGGTACGTGAAGGGGACAATAATAAATCTCAGCATGTTTGCTACTTAACATTTGAGCATGAAAATCTAAACAGAAAGGCAGAGTTACTGCTACCTTTGTCTTGGCAAAAAGTCCACTTAGTTCATACGGAGGGTGCAAATGCCTGTGATGCCCTTTTTGTACCTTCAGCCTTTGGATCAGGACTTTTTAGTATTGGGAAGGTGTTCCTGGCACGTGAAAGGAGGCACTCTTTGTACCTGTGTGGCTAAATGGAAACAAAGGCTGCACACTGACTTTCAGGATGCTCTGCTTTAGCGTTTTCCCATTGTTTTCTGGTGAGTAACTGGTTTTAATTACTCCCCCTTTGGGATGCACAGTGTGCTTAGCACAAGTGGTTTCCATTAGAAAGCATTTTACCAGGAGTGCCCACACAGGTGCTTTTTAATAACAGATAAGGGATCTTTGCAGAGAACCCTGCAGACCTTCAAACTTGCCAGAGCATTATGGCAACAAATACTGGGAGTCTAAATAAAAGGTTTTGTCACATTAGGGGAAAAAGAAGGGATTTATTCTGGAGTCTTGAGCAAAGTTCAGATGTCCATTTCCATGGTAGAAGGGTCAGGTTTGCTTTTTACCTAGTATTTGCTTTTTACCTAGTGCTTGCAACCACTTGTATACAAGTAACCAGCAATATTTCCAAGATAATTTCTATATGTATTTATAAATATTATTTTCATGGTGAAATGACACAGAATAGCCTCTGATCTACTCATGCTAAGTAACATTTTACTTGACAAATAGTCCTACTGAGCTGTGAGGGAAAAAGTTGATTGAATGCTAAGGTTTTGGAATCTGACCATAAATAAATGGTGACTTTTTTTTTTTTTTTTATTGCTTCCAATTCCTTATCTCTGAAGTTTCCTGGGGTAGATTCAAGATGTCCAGAATTAAGATCACTGCTCCTCAATGTAAATTAAAAGCAAAATTAATTATGTCTGAATTTATTTCCCACAACTTTAATGCTTTCAAGATGGTTTGCTCCACCTCACCCTCAGCTTCACCAAAGTCAGTGGAATCAGGCCAGTGGTAAATATTGTCTAAGATTCCAAGAGGGAAACTTCCTGCACAGAAGATGACTGCTGCAGTTTTTAATTTAAGCTGCAGTTTTTCAAGACAGAGAGATATTTAGAGAGTCAAAGGCACATCTGGGAATATTTTATAAACCGTAGTATTCTCCCAATGAAAATGTAAAGCTTGTCTTATGTTATATCCAAAATTTTATCTTAATTAGGGTTTGCATTCCCTACATGCAGCTATATTTTATGTTTGTTTTGACATCAGAGACATGCCATTAATTAAATGCCAGAAAAAAGTAAAGGTGGTGGAGAAAGAGAGTGACATAAAATATGTACATATGAAAATATGTATATGTATGTGTGTGCATGTGAAGCTAAATAGTTTATTTTGCTCTAAGAGTCAGCATCGAGGTCATTCTTGAGATTTTATTCCTTCCTAGACTTCACTGGGGAAAAAATATCTTGGGAGTTTAATGGAAGGGCAAATGAGATGAAATGATGAGAAGTTGGTTTTTTTTTTTTTTTTGTGCTCAGCCTCTGGAAAGCAACTTTTCAGTTTTCATTCTGAAGGTGCACTCTGATCACTCCTTCTGTTTGTAGTATAAAGGCCTACTGGGATGTCTTCATGCTTATTTGGTTTGAGGGGGGTTGTTTTTGCAGTTTTTATTTATTTGTTATTAGCTTCAGTTATCCTTAACCCAACTGTCAGAAACATGAGAACAAGATGCAGCAGCCGTGACTTGAGTTCTTGTTGTGGTTTTAGATAAGTGTGGTCTGAAGTTCACAGATACAGCCACTCCAAGCTTCTCAGCTACTGCTAAATCTGAGTTACAAGTCAGGAATGGGAGCAGTAATTGGCTCTTTTTAAACATACACTGAGTATGGTTTATAATAATGAAGTGATGGGACACGCAGTCACCAACCCTGCAAATGTTTATCACATTCTTGGGGATGTCTTCACTTCCTTACATAAAATGCTGGCTGTGCACTGAAGCCCATGTGGAAATTGTGTGGGTTAGTCCTGAAGGCTCTTCTGGATCTCTCCTGTCCTGCAAGGATCACAGAAGGGGAGCCAAACTCATTTCCAGAGTCCTGAGCCAGAAGTCACTCGGTCCACTGGAGTTTCTCACACTTTTCCATGTATGGCTTGTTGCTTATCCTTTTATTGCCAGCATATTGGCCCAAGTTATGCCCCAAAGTGTGAAGAGGATTATTTTCCAAGGCCTCTGCCATTACAGACTCCTCTGACAGCAAATCTACTCCTCCTCCCCAGTACATACTTGTTTTCTTATACCAGCTTGCAGATTAGAGGGAGTAATAATTCCCTCTTGGAGAGGGAAAACAGTATCCCACTTGTCCAGCCATGTTATGGTCTGCTGAGTTATTTAATACTCCACACATTTATTTTATGCCATTAATCACTGAATCTGGATGACACATGGGTTTTAAGGTGGGGAAAACATCCTGCCAGAATCAAACCATAGGGTTTTTATAGAAGGTTTTTTTTTTGTTTTTTTTTCTGCCTGTGTCTGTATCCTGAGAAGGAAGACAGGCAAGTTCACTGCCTGTGAAGTATTTCAAATAATCTGATCTTCAGAATGCAAAAATCACATCATATGCAGCACCAGATAAAATCTGAGTGAAAAATTAAATTTAGGAACAAGGTCCCGTTCCAAACCCTTCTGGAGGCTGTTCCTGGATACCTGAGGAGCTGCTTCCCTCTACAGGAACGTGCCTGACCATGACAGCTGTGGAATAACAGAAAGATTGGGGGAATTATTTTTTACAACTACTTCAGTGGAAGAATACATGTTGTACTCAAATTATATTGGTCTTTTGCAGTTCTCTTCTTTAGGTGGCTCTCCTGGAGTAAATCTCTGTGTAACAATCCGTGGTACTCCTTTGAGAAACCTGTTTGTAGTTTTCAAAACTTGTGCCCTCAAAGAAAATTTGCTCAGCTCCTCATGCTTTCTTGCTTGGCTGTGGGTGGAATTAAACTGTTAGAGAACTGTATTAAGAGCAGGATATGAAGTGCTCTTAGGAAAGAATGGTATCTTCAGTTTAAAAATGGGGATCATCTTGATGTCATTGGGGTCTGAAAAAAGCTCTTTTGCCTGTAAACTTCATAGTGCTTTGCCATACAGTAATGAGGCTAATAAAAGAGTTGGGTGTATAAAATAACTTGGGATTTAGTGACGGATGGTTAACTCTTGCTTAGCTGAAATTTCAGATGTTAATAAACAGCAGAGTACCCTTTTGAGAAAGGCAAAGTTTGAACTTTAAATGATGTGAAGTTTGGATTAATATTTGACATTCTGATATTGGATGAGGCAGAATGTCTCTAATTATCCCAGAGTTGTGATCCACGTGAGACTGTGAGGCTTCAGGAAGAATTTTCTCTCCATAATCTTACATCCAAAATCAATATGTGTAAAGAAAGAGTTGCTGAAGTCTAACTCAGAATTTGTGTATTAAAATAGGCAAGAAAGGGCTTTTCAGCTACATAAATAAAGAAGTAAGAGGAGATACTTTTAAGCTCCAGTGTCAGCATGGATGTTGCTTTTTAAAAAATCCCAAAAGAAAACAAAAAAACCCACAATATTTTGTCTTGACTTTCCCTCACTCCCAAAATATAAAAGAGCTATTTTAAATGGACAGAGAAAAATGACCCATGTATTTATATATATTGATAGCACTGAAGGATCAAAAAAAAAATAATATTGAAGTAAGCATGAAACACATTGGAATAAATAGAAAATGCCTTTTGTTATAGCACAGCTGTAGATCAAATGAGATTAGTCACTCTGATAAATTCATACAGACAGACATCCTTTGTCTAGCATAGTGCATCAGCTTGATATTCACACATTTCAGTCATGAAAATGAGTAAAAATTGGAAAAGGCGCGTTTAATATGAGAATTGCAAGGTTTTAATGTAAATGAACCATAAACAGATGATATAATGACAGGCACTGATCAAAACTGGATTACAGTGCAGATTAGAGATGAACTCTGGATTAATTTGGGGATGAATCTTGTTTGCTGTTTTGACAGGAGCTATTCTGGCTGTCTATTATTTCATTTGCTTTAAAACCATGAGGGAAAAAGCCTCTGTAGGGTGAAAGATCACTAAAAGGAATAGACAAAAACTGTCCATAATTATATTTTGACTGAAAACTATAAAAGCGGTGAAATTATGCAGTACCTTCCAGCAGAAGTACTGAGACAAAAGCAGAGATGTATTACTGCTAAAATAAATAAATGTCTGCATCAATAGACTTGCTCTTTTAATCTCTAATTGGTTTTAATGAAGGACAGAGTTGTTTTGTTTTTTTTTTTAAATATAAATAGACTGAAAGAAGAATTTAAACTGCATGCAATGAAAGAAAGCAATGCAGGACTATGTTTGAAACAGCAAGGATACAGGAAAATATCAAATATTCAATACTCAAAGGCACCTTTGGCCTGTGCAATCATATGGGTGGTACACTATTAGGGGAGAAAATTGAGTATATAATTACAGACTGTATCATAATGCAAATATTGGTGGGGGGGGTGAGTCAACATTTCAAAGGGCAGCTGTAATTCAGATATTTCGCTTTTAGTTTTAATGCTGTAATGGTAGGTTTGGTTTTTAGGGTGTTTTTGTTTGTTTGTTTTTTTTTTTACATGCCTGCATGTACAATTCCCATCTGCACTAAGACAGAACACCTAGCAGTGCTTTGATAAAACACTAAATAATTACTACTGGTTGAAAGTGTTAATTCTAGGATTGTCCATCCAAAACAGTAGAAGTGATATAAATTCCACCATTCTTTTTTCTTTTTTTCTTTTTTTTTTTTTTTTTTTTTTTTTTTTTTTTCCAAGCTGGCAAATATTAGCTTTCTAAGTCAAAAATCACCAAGCAAGTTTCCAAGCATTCCTCAATCTGTCCACACTCACCGAGTTCCAGGAAACAGAAAGGCTGATACAGCTGCTCGTAGCACTTGGAAAATGTTGAAATCTCTTTCAGTAGCAGAAAAAGGATCTTGGACCAGAACTTTTCCACAGAAAAAAAATGTTATCAGTGTAGAAGTTCCACCTCCCTTTAAAGGCCAAAGTGGCAGAAGTTTTTAGGTCCTTAAGAAGGACATAGAAAGCATACAGTTATTTATAAATTTTAAAATGCATACTTTTGTGTAATAGATCTTAAAGAACAGCGAGACAAGAAATGCTCTGCAATGAAAGGATTAGCATTAATTTCTGTCATTTATACTAGTAGGGATTTTTATGATTATGGAGCCTTTGCTATGGCAGAAACTGCTGCAGCAAAGTCATCTTCAGTAAATTTCAAATAGGATAAATAATCAGGAAGTGTTTGTACCCCATTAAGCCACTAAAAATAAATTAGAGAAAATATGAGCTCCAGAATTCATAATTGCAATGCATCTCTCATGCTTTCTCGTATATATTTGGCAATAGGTATTATGGGGTTGTTTGTTTTCTTCAGTTCTGCTCTCAAAAAACTCCTGCAGACTCAGAAAGTATTTGCAGATTACAGCCACCAGTTGTCCTACTGGATTTCCAAATTGTCACTTAATCACCCTAATTTCACTTGGACTTGAAAAACTGCTCATAATCTCCTCTGTCAGTCACTCCCCAAGAGACCTCTTCCAATTAAAAACAGAATAATACTGCACCTTTCAGTTAAAAATTTGAATTTATGTTATTTTCTTATTGGGAAGCCAGCAAAACAAACAAATCTCAGAAGGGAGCTCTTCATACGTGCTGGAAATAATTGAAATCAGGCTGTGGCTACTACAGAAACAGAAATGTTCTTTATTTGATGAATGACAACTTCACAAAATCATCAGCTTCTCAGTAAATCTCCAAGGGACTTCATTTTATGCTGAAATCTGTACAACAGTAACAAACAAACAGTTTTGTGCTCCTTGCTTGGTCCCCCTGCTGTCCCTAGGGTTTGTACATCATAAAAATTAATTTAGCAATGCCTCCTCTGTTTTGCCAAAAATTACACTTTTATTGCATTGTGAGCTTGGCTCACAACTCTCCTAATTAAAAAGGGGAAAAAGGAGCATTCCTAGTTCTTCATTTTTAATCTCAACATAGGTCCACCAGCCCAGACCATAAGGAAACAAATGTTTCCTGTCAGAATCGATCTTCTTAAAGATAACAAGGAAATTGCTTCGGTCTATCTAAGAGAACATGATCAGTTCAAGGTATATTTTCTGAGGCAAGTCCTTTCATTTTCATTTTCACCTTGCATGCTCTTAATTTACCAGCTTCCTTGCTGAAGCCCCCAGATACTAATTTTGCCTGCTTTGAGAGATTTGTTTGCCAGACACCCAGAAAGGGTGCATGAGATGTCTCCCTAAATTTAAAGGCTGACTTTGCCACATGCATGAGTCAAAAATGTGCAAAACTTTTTTTTATCTAGGAGCTAAGTGTAAAATAGGTCCCTGAAAGAGTTCCAATTAAAATATAATTACACCGTCGTAATTAGGAAATAAATTCTTGGATGAGTGCAAGACTGAGCTAAATATTTTATCTAGTGCAAGATTTCTAAAAAAAAAAAAAAAGCAAACAGGATTAAAAGAGTATCATGAGGAGATTTTTTATTTTTTTTCATAAATGCTTCTAAACTGTTAAAAAAAATGCTGGAACACCATGAAATTATATCCCTAATTTATCCACAAAACTAGATGAACCTCAGAGGTCCCGAGCCCAGCAATGGATGGGAGAAAGAAGATATAGTGGTTTTAAAAGATATTAAATATGGAGTAATTCACACAAGCTGGGAATGCCTTAGGGAGGTGGATGTGTCACAGGAGTGGGACATTTCCCATGGGCATTTTCTTCGCTGAAGAAGCTGGCTCATGGATTTCAGATGCAGTTGTACACTTTGCTGACTCTTAAACTGTGTCAGGACATGAGATGTGCTCTTCTGGGATGCTAGAGCTGGAAATATCCCTCTTTGGAAAAGTCCTGCAGAGCTGTTGGGATAGGAGAGACAATTGCTTCAAGTGTTGTCAATGGATAAAAAAAGAGAATAGGTGGGGAGAAAAAGGCACAAAAATCCTCAAAGCTTCAAGTGGTGCATTCAGATGATGGCAAGCTTAGAGATAAGAAATAAGCAAGCCAGAAGCAGTTTCTCCCATCAAGAAAATCAGTGCAGATTTCCCACCCCATCAATGCAGATGAATTAATGGGAAGGAATTCTTTACTGTTGAGGCTCTGGAACATCCCTGGAAGTGTTCAAGACCAGATTGGATTGGGCTTGGAGCAAGCTGAGCAAGAGGAAGATGTCCCTGCTTGTGATAGTGGGGTTGGAACTAAATCTTTAAAGTGCCTTCCAACCAAAATTTTTTAGGATTGTATCTATTCTGATGAGTGTGCTAATAAATCTTCTATCTATCTACTTAATTAAATTTACTACTGTATTATGCACTTCTGGCATTGCCTTTAGGTTTTTCCCTGTATCCCTGGCACAGCTTGATGGAACTGTCTGGTGGAGGCTAAAAGCACTGAACAAATACTCAGCTTAAAGCAAACCATACAGCAGAGGAACTTTAACATGATTTAGTCATGGGATGAGCCTTGGCTGAAACTCACAATGAGTTCTTAAGCCTTATAACCAGAGGAATTTTAGGTTGCAGACAGAAAAGTTTATGAATAGCATTTGCTATCAAAGGGACTTAGTTAAAAACATCTTTAGTTCATCAGAAACAGAAAAAAACCCACGCGGTTAAACTTTCTTAAAAAAAAAAAAAATCAAAATTGGAAAAAAATCAGCTTTGGGGAAGTTTTTTCTCTTCTTGCTTTTCAGTGCATCCAGAAACAGCAGAGCAAGAAGTGCCACACAGTTTCTGGCATATTTTGCTGTTTCCAAATTCCTTTCTTCCACCTTTACTATCCTTCCTTTCTCCCACAAGGAGCTTCTAGAAGCCTCCACCCTGTTCCCTTGAGCCTGGTACCTCTGGACATGGATTTCTCTGTCTGTGATGGTGGAAAATCATTTTCATCCTGTAGAAGAAGCCTGGGGAACATGATGCCTTGCAGAAGCTGTTGCACAGGTTGCTGTGCTGAGTTTTAGGCAGTAGGCAGGAACTGTCTACCCTATAAAGGTCTACAGCCCTTTTAGCTAAGAAAATTCATGAGCACAGTCCTCCAACTCAGTTCTTTGCAGTAATGTTTCTTTTTTCAAAGCTGGATGAATTAAATTAGTAATTCCTGAGAGAATCCTGTAATATTTTCCATGTATGATTAGAAATGTAAACATGTTGGGAAGGGGTTTGAGGGACCAAGATTTGGAGGTGCGAGGGATATACTTAAGCCTGTTCATAAATATGAAAAAGTTTAAAAAAACTAAATAAACTAGATGTAGGTATAACTGCTTGGTTTGGGATTTTTATTTTAGGTTTTTTTTTTTTACTGTTTGCAGAAACTGCTGGTACTTCCAGCCTCCCTCTGGAAGAGCAAGGCAGAACAGCAAACTCCTTCCATCAGGCAGCAGATGGCAACTTTGGACAGCCTCCGACCAGGCTGGCTCGAATCAGAGATGAGTCCCATCCCCTTCCAAGTGAGCACAATGCTGGGCTGAGCTGGGAATTGGATCATGTCTAAACATTGTGTCTGGACTCAGGATGCAGCAGAGTTTTGCTGTAGCTGATCCAAGGGCTCGGCTCCAGCCAAGTTCTAATTAGGGCTCCTACCTTAACAGAGAAATGCCCTGTGTGCTGCCAGCAGCAGCTCTGTGTTACCTGTCTTCTCTGCTGAGGTTTTAGGTTTTTTATAAACTGTCTCCAGGGCACAGCTGCTCTCTGAGGGCTGCTCAAAGCAGTCTGGTTTAACGCCTGACGAGCAAAAAAAAAAAAAACCAAAAAACTAGCTTGTTATCTGATTAGGTAACTTTTTTTCCTTACAGCCAGCTGGTTTTAGGAGACACATCTATGAATTCTCTCCTAAAACATGAAAGCCAGGTAACCTCTGAAGTAATCAGCAGCTTTTCAAGAGTTGTTTGCAAATCAGGAGCAACTTGAACTTTCCCAACATAGTGTGTAGATGAGAAGGGGCAATAACTTGAAAATGAACTTCAGAACAGCAAAAGGCAAAGCCTGGGAAGCAATTTGGAGGGCAGTTGTTAATAATGTGGATGACAAAAACCAGAGGAGCCTCTCTAATTGGTTTTCTGAGTCCCTCGTCCTCAGGCTGGCTGGTTGGAGTTGTGCTGCCTAATGTTACTTTCCACTCTGTAATCCCTTGCTGTGCAGAGAAGGGGAGAAAGTGCTGTAGGACTGCAGCAAAGGCAGCCCTGTTTTCTCCTCCCTGACAGTCCATGTGCTCTTGTGGTAATAGCTGAGGTTTATGAAATGGGTCTGGTGTCTGCCTCCCCTTGTAGGCAATCCTTCTTCATGTGGCTCCTTGCTGTGGAGCCGAGCTCAGCTGCAGGAGGATCTCAGCACCTCACTGTTTTTAGAGCTCACCCTGCCACAGCCCTGCACCAGGAACAGAGGTGAGGTTCTCCCTGGCCAGCAGCATGGAAAGAGGCACAGAAAAGCTGAGTCTGTGCAGCACACTCAGGGTAACATGAATCTACCCTTATGTGTTGTCTCCCTCTCCTCCTTTTTTGTTTTTTTCCTTCTAGAAACTATTGTTTCACAGAAAAAAAAAAAAAAAAAAGTTTTATTCTGTGCATATGATCATAACTTATATTACAAGCTGAGAGGATGTGGACATCTGATGCTGTGGATTGTTTTATGATAAGTGCCTTTGGATTCATTTGTACAAGGGGCAGGTCTCAGCCATGCTCTGCCCCAGAGCTGTGCTCCCCAACCTGCCCTGGGAAGGGAATTCTGTCTGTCCCAGCTCCCTGTGCTGGGGAAATCACTCTGGGGGAAGCTGAAGGACAGAATCAAAGCTTCCTCATCCCCATAATATCCAGAGGGAAGCCAAACCCCACAAGGCCTGTGGGTCCCAACTCTCTGCCCATGAGGCCAAAGGAACAATCTCACATTTACTGCAAATTTAGGGGTTAATATCTTGAAAGTCTGGCATAGCAAAGGCCGTGCAATACTTCAGGCTGCTTTAGCATGCACATCTTGTTAACATGCCAACCTAATTCCAGTCTTTTGCTTCACAGACAAGCACCACTTTATTAGCCACAAATCCATTATCTTCTCATTTGAAAGGCTCTGAATAGCTTATGGCAACATTCTGCTTTTGTAATACAACAAGTCTTTTCACGTCAGTTAAAAATACTTTAAGAAATGAAAAATAAAAATTCAACAGTGACAGACATTCCAGTCGTGCCTTTCATCCTCCCTGTGTGAGCCAGCAGGTGCAACTTGACATTCTTTAAACAAACCTTCCCCCTGCTTTGTGGCTGAATAAAGGCTTTGACAAATGCTTATCCTTTGATATGATGTGTACTTGACAAAATTCACAGGGAGATCTGAACTGCTGCTTTGAAGCAAATACTTATTAGAACACTGGAGCACTAAAGTGCACTGTGATTTGGCTCAGTTGCTAGTAAGACATCAAGTAAAATGTGCCCATTATGTCAATTCAAAGCCAAATCTAAACACTGACTTCTGAGAAATCTGAAGAGAATTTGGGGCTGTGCAGCTCTCCTGCTTTATTGCTTATCTAATTTGCATTGCCTTCTCTATCTGTCAGCTCCCCTCTGCATTTTGAGCTGAGCAGTTGGTGAATCATCTGGAATTCATCAAATATTTTCCATTACTTTATTTTGCTTTCCACTTTCAAGCCTTCTCCCCCTCTCCCCCAAAATGCAATGCACTTCTAAGTGAACAGGAAAGGGGATGGAGACTTGTCTCCCTTTCACAGCTTCAGGGCTGTTCCAGATTTGTGTTTCATCTATGCAGGTATTCAGTGTGGAATATTTGGTCTAGATTATTTGCAAAGGTGCCATGAAGAATGGACCAGCAGAGGGTCAAAAAAAGACTCAAGCTGTAGGCCAGGAAAGATTTGTAGGTGAAATAAAATTAATTCATCTATTTCTGCCCAGGAAAAAAAAAAAAGAAGACTTCTAGAACACCTTTCATCCTTTCTCTCTATTAATGTCTTGAACATTGCTGTGAAATGTCACAGTTCATTGCAAAATCTTCTTTTTTTGTTGTCTGTTAGTAACCTCTAGCCTGCTTTTAGCTGTCTGGGCACAAGCAGGCAGCTTCAGACATGATTCCTCAGGTCTAGAGAGCACTCAAAAAATGCCTGACCTGCCTTTTCCACAACAGATGGCAGGTAATGGCATCCTGGTAGAGGATCTCTCCTCTGATCCTAACAAGCTGTCTAATTTAGCAGAGGTATTTCAAGATGCAGTTTCAGAGAGCGTAGGAAATTCAGGTTCAAATTTGAAATTTGGTGTAATTTTAAAATACTGATTATAAGTAACTACCAGGACAGCCTCACTGGATGTGTCATTTACTCACTTTACCTTGACATATTCATGGCAAGCCTTGATAACTTTTTAACAGATTTTCTGTAGTCTAATAACCTCAAGCAGAAAGCTTTTGTCACAGTTTGGGCTGACTAAATAAATACATCAAATAGCAGCAAGCAAGAAGAAAGGTGTTCCAGGTTTTTGTTTCCCCTGCTGTCACAGAAAAAGCACTTGGAATTCTTGATTTGTTGATGTGTTCAATGGGAAATGACACTTTCTTCTTCTAAAACTACCATGTAAACACAACAAATTTTATGTTTTGCTTTGAACATACAGGTTACATCCTGAATATTACACCTTACAGCACGTGTAAACACAGGTATAAACACACAGCAAAAAAAAAAAAAAAAAATCCACTTGCAAGGCTTGCTGCCCTTTTGGAGGATGTGTGTGAGGAGTTCAGAGTGCTTTCCGTGGCTTGATGAGGGTTGGGCCATGCAGACACGGCACTGGACTGGCCTCAGCTGTGCTGGGGTCAGCCTGCTCAGCCTCAAGTGGAGCTCATTTTAGGAGAGAGTCGTAGGTAATTTCAGGTAGTTCTGCTGCAGAGAGTGCAGTGCAGGCTGAGGTTCTCACAGGGGGTTTGTTTCTATTTTTCTACCTGGGCAAGCCTGAGGGCTGAATCCCTTAGAAGCAGCGAGGGCTGAAAACAGAGCAGCTGCCAGCAAGCCTGGCCCGCTGGCACTGGGGAGGGCAGGTGCCACTCGTGTCAAGGTTTGCTCACCTCCTGCCATCCACTGTCAGGGTTTGCTCACCTCCTGCCATCCACTGTCAGGGTTTCCTCACTCCTGCCATCCACTGTCAGGGTTTGCTCACCCCTGCCATCCACACACTCAGCTACACGTGCTCAGCAAGAAGCCAGGAGCGCTTTGCCTGAGCTCAGCAGGGGCAGAGTGCAGAGCCAGGCAGCTGGGCAGGGCTTTATCAGTCCTGGCTCTGGCACTGGGCTAACGAGGCAGACTTGCTGCTGCTCTCGGATTTTGGCTCCTGGACACGGGGCCAGAGCTCTGGAGATGCCAAGGCTGTGGTATCACAGCACCTAAAGGCTTGGCATCACCTCCTGCAGCCAGAGCTGCCCTGCTGATCAGCACGGGGCTCAGCAGAGGGGCTGGTAATTAGTGGTGCTGAGCTGGAGTCCTGCAAAATTCACATCGGTGCCAGCCCTGAGAGAGCTTTGCCTCTGTGAAAGAGATTAATAGGCAATGCAGAGAGTGAAAACCTGCTGCTGCATCTCTGCTCTGGCTGCACCCCTCAGTCCTTCATGTGACAGTGTAAGAGCTGTCATCCCTCTGTCAAAGCCTAAAGGAGTCTGCTTTGCCCTTTTTGTACATAGATTTTTTTTTTTTCAGAGAGCCTCTTCTTGCATCTGGAAATAGATGCACTCCTGAATTTATGTGAGACATGGGGCATAGCAGAGCATCCAGGGGAAAAGAGTGCATGAGGCTAAATCCAGAAGCCCTCAGAGAAATTCACTGTCAGGTTGGAGTAAAGGGAAAAAAAAAAAAAAAAAAGGAGCTATCCTTTTTGAGTAGTTTGAGTATGCCAAACTCTCCACGTTTGAGTAGTTTTTTATGTATGCCAGTGAAACTCTCCCATTTTCTTCCCTGGGAAATACTGGAAAAAACCAAACTTAAATATGATTATATTCCTCAAACTAGCTATTTGTAAGTAAAATGTACTTCATCTTCTTCAATAGAAATCAGGGGAGTAGCTAAGGTGATTTCCTTTCCTGCCATTTTCCACAAGTTTCAGTTTCTTCCCACGTCTGGTAAATGTTTCTATGAGTCTGTAAAAAGACATCTGGGAGGCTCCCAATATTCAATTAGCATTTAGTACTACACTCTTCTCTTTGCAAATTAAAAACTATGCAGTTCCCATAGCAACCTAAACAAGATAAGAATCTGAGTGAAGACAAGCTGATTTAAGTGAAGATAAGCAGACAGCAATGTAGATATTTTAAATGAGTCTGGGAGTTTCTTGATTGGCTGTGGGTTTTGTTTGTTTCTGAGGGGTTTGGTTGGTTGGTTTTTGTGGGTTTTTTTGGTGGTTTTTTCTTCCCTTATCTCAAGGCGTATTTGGAATAATAAACTGTAATCCTTACTTGAAAGATCTCTGGCAATGACTGGGCAGCAAGAGACACTGGCTTTGCTACAGAAAATGCATCCAGCACAAAACCATGTTTTTTCACAAAGTTCCTCGAGCTCTGCTTTTAAAGCTGGTTTTGTTTAGACAACAAGAAATAGGTGTAGCTATCTCCTTGTTTTGTTTGTTGTTGGGTTCTTTTAATTAGGGGCTGAGACTTGGTGTGGGCAAGGAGTGCTGAGTTTTGTGATGTAAGCAGGTGGGTTTATGCAGTGTGACATTTAAATTGCAGTCCAACATGTGTGCACAGTGCTCGGATCAATGGATGTCCCGTTGGACACGGGCAGATCATGATTAACATTTGGTTGTTTGTGCAGATGGAGCTTCAGAGATACAAAAGCACACGTTCTGTATTAGTTCTGTGAAGATCAACCACAGGTATGAGCCTGAACTTAGAGAAATTTCCCCCAAAATGCAAAGGGGAGCAGTCTGCTCTCCCCTTTGTCAGAGTGGTGAATGAGACACTTCTAAGCCACAGAAAAATCCTGAACAGTCCACAGAAATCATCTGGCCTTTAAGAACAGTATTTCTCAAGGTTTCTAAGGCATTCTGTTTTGAAATGAGGGTGAGGAGAAGGAACTAATTCCAAGCTCCCATCCTTCCAGCGTGCAGGCTTTGCCTGCAGTGTGCTCCTCCACATGACCCTGTGGTTAAAGCTGAACCTTTAGGATCTGAGCACTGACTCTCCTCTGCCAACCATCCTGCTCCCTGTTGCTGGTCAGTGGGAATTTAACCCCGTGTTTGGAGCCTCTCATCAAGATTTTGGCCCCAGTAAGCCAAGTCAGGGCATGTGCAGCTCACTGAATTTACCCAGAGCTCAGGAAAACGTCACTTATGCTCAGCTCCTGTCCGTGCAGCACAAATGCACCTGTAAGAGGTGATTCTCTGCCCTGCATCAGGTTGATTGAGGCAATTTTTTTGTTGCTGTGATGACAAAAATGGAGGCAAAATCTATTGCAGTGGTTTATGCACTTTTGTGTTGTCCTGATACCTCTGTGACAGCGTTCTGTGTGAGATTCTATACGGTGTGGATAATAAGACAAATTAGGTATTCCAGCTGCAAAAACACAGTGTGCAGGGAATGATGTGCAGTTCAGCTGCAAAAATACAGCATTTTTGTGACATTATGTTCAACCCTCTTCCCCCGAGACATCTCCTTCCAGGTCAGTGTGGACAAGGCAGCCACTGCCAGCACGATGGAGTCCATTTGCTTGGCAAGCAGGAAATTTGCCTTTCTGCCAGTTTTGTGCTTCTAGCAAGTATCAAAGTCAAATGAAGAAAATTAGACTGTCAAAAATCTCTGTTAGCAGGGATAAACGCAGTTTGATGGGGGTGGGGAGGATTTTGTTAGAGAGAGAACATATTTAGGTTCCATTGAAGAGGCAATTTCACAGCCTAGAACATTTCAATAAGGGTCTTTTCATTTGTGTCCCTTTCAAGTTAAAGTTTCTCCTGTATTTGGCTTTATTTATTTCCATAATTGTCATCACCATCTCCACCTTTCATCCTGTTAGATTCACTGAATTGTCCCTGTCAGACAACTTCATTGATCCAACCCTAATTTTTCAGGTGTGTGTGTATATAAAACTGTGCATTACACACTTGCACCTCTTAGGGGTGAGCAGCAACTCAAAATTCCTGTGGGAGCCACCTCTTGGATTTCCTTTTCTTATCCTGTTCCTGTCCTGGTAGCATATGTGGCTGGATGCTTTAACAACTGTTCAAAAATGGGAGCTCATAAGTGACAGGAAAATCCATGAATTGCCTAAATTCTGTGTTCAGTCAAGGTTTATGGTATTTTAAATTCTTCTTTAATAATTATAAAAACAGCTTTAAGGATGCACACTCAGAAAGTCTCAGCTGGTAGGATTAGGGGGGAAAAGTCCTTTTGCAGCACATCTACTGAAAGAAACTGAGATTTTCTGTAGTTTTCCTTAATCCAATATATCCTGTATTCCATTCAAAGCATCACTTCACAGTGTGACTCTCAGCTAGTGTGCATAATTCATTTAATAATGCAAATTGAATGGCCCAGGAAATAGCTCTTCTTTAAGAAAAAAAAAAAGAAAAAAAAAAAAAAAAAAAAAAAAAAAAAAAAAAAAAAAAAAAAAGAAAATTTCTTTGCTGAACGGTGAAATTCAGAGCTTTGTACTTTCTGTACTTGGTTTTTCAACATGCACATTAGCCTGCTGCAGACCCCTTAGTGGTATTTTATAGCCTAAGGTTGAGGTGATTAGGGAAAATCCCAAACTGGACCAGCTGCAAAGTGGATTTGCTAACAGGTGCCTCCAGAGCCGATTTTGGTTATGGACCACATGCCAGTGGGACAGGCAGAGTGCAGAAGGCTGTGCTCCATTCAGAAATTCAGATTTTTGAGAGTCGCAGATCACAGTGATTTGATCCTGAGACTTGGAGGGATGAGGGAAGTTGGTTTATCTGCCAGCTGTAAATATTGAGGCAAAACCCATGTTTTAAAGAGGTTGAAAAATGGTGTGAATTGTGCCATCCTTAATGCTGGATGTGGCAGCTTGATGCAGCATCGATGAGATTGATGTTTGTTTTTTTGTTTTGTTTTGTTTTGTTTTCATTCCCCCCCCTTACAGTGGGTCTGTTGCAGCTGCAATAGTTAATGAAGTGCTGAAAATGGAGTTGTTATCCAGCACAGGGGGAAAAGCCTTGCCTCTGCTGGCTCCCCACAGGCTGCAGGGAGGACTTGGCCGTGAGCTCAGGCAGCAGAGCCTGATGAGCAGAGCTGGGGAGTTTGACAAACAAACATCTGGGCAGCTGCATCCCACCCAGGCTGGGGATGGGAGGATGAACTGCGAGGTGTGGCTGGAGCTCTCCTGAGCTCCTGCCTTTCCTCTGCAGCAAGTGGGGCTGCAAGAATTCTCCTGCAGGCAAAAAAAAAAAAAAAAAAAAAAAAGACTTTCAGTTTAGGATAAAGCCCCTTGTTTTGCGTTTGTCAGCCGAGGTGTTGACGTTTGTCTTCTTTTGGTTTATTTCACGTAAGGCTCAGCCACAGACATTCTCACAAATAAACAGACATGTAAGACTTTTGCTAGCATATTTACTTTGCCAGTGTGAAACTAATGAGTGACATATTTCTTTAGCAGCTGCCTTGGTTGTGCAGCCCCTTCCTCCAAAGATCATGCCCTGAGAATGAGGAAAAAATTTAAAAAAGAAAGAGTTCAAAACCTGGTAGAATGATAGCAAACATATAAGTATAACTGAACAATTAATTGAAATAATAAATGACTCACTTCAGCAAGACCCTGAGTGAATCCCAATCCTGGACTTCCTGTGCTATGTGAAGAGCCCTGATGGTGTTTATTTAAATGGGAAACATTCTCTGCAAGGAAATGGGTAAATAGGGACCTCAGAAGTTCAAAGCTAAGGCTCTGCAGAAGAAATACCAAAGCTCAGGGTCATGCTCTTAATTTGTGTACACCATTGGTCGCAATTAATATCAATCAAAGATCTGTCTCCCAGTGTTTGTTCTCATTATTTGGTCTTACTGAGCTTGCAAAAATTGATCTTGTTTGATTTTAGCCTATAGGAGCTTCTGTCTCTTCAACCTTTAGTGACCAATGAAGGTAAATCAGATTTGCCTGATTTGGACAGTGGCTGGCTGGTTTTGGTTCTGGCAAGTATCAAAGTCAAATGAAGAAAATCGGACTGTCAAATTGACTTGAATCAAAAAAAGGAGATGGATGTATATAAGCATAGAAGAAATTATCAAAGCAGTTAAAGATACACATATTTAATACTGCCTGTCTCATGTTCTGGAAGGCTCTGGAGAAACAACTACCCAGAGACATTTTCTGGCTGCAGCAATCAGTGCAGGTCAACCCTTTTATTTGCCAGTACCTTCTGCATTGTTTATGTGAGTTAAGTAACAATAATTTTCTTCAGCATGGAGGTTTCCAGCATGTGTGAGACAATTTTTGCCAAATAGATGAAAGAAGAAGACATCTTCAAAATGTGCAAGTGAGGCACAACATCACATTTACAGCAGGGACAGCTTGTCAATAGAATTGTTCCTCTCCCAGCAGTGTCTGCAGACAAGAAAATCCCAAAGTGTCAGAGGTGCCTAAAATAACGATCAAGTTATTTTCAAGTTCTTTTCGAAGGAGGTATCTCCTTCTGCCATGGCCTGACAATAAAGCTGTCAGAGATTTAAGCAGGCAGTTGGACCCAGAGCAGAGTGCATCAGATCTGAGTGTTTGCATAAGTCAGACCCAGGAGTTGTAGCACAAATGTCTCTGAGAACACTACAGCTGAGGTGGTCTGCCCTGTTCATCACAGACTGAGTGGTGGAGGAAGTACTAAACCCAGTGATAAATTCAACTTTCTACTGAAATTTCCAACTTGATCATTGCTTGGACCACCCACTGTAGGATACCTGGACCCCACAACACACTGGGATATCTCTAGAGCTGCTGTGGAAGGGTGTGACATGGTCTGTGCTTAAGGGCCATCCATTAAAATCCTTGGCTTTAACTCTGCAACAGCGTGGATAACTTCAGAGGGCATTGCATTATTAATTTATTTCTGTTAGGAGTGGGGAGAGCCCAGGAAGACCCCTTAGACCTGTGAGTGCAACTCAGTTTCTCTCCTGTCAGTTCACGCTTGGTACCTCTCTTTCAAAATCATGTAATTCCAGAATGTAGCAGCAAGCAGTCTGGGTAGGTGTGGGGGTTTTTATTCTGGGGGAAGTGTGTGTGTGTGTGTGGTTTTTGTTGTTGTTCTTTTATAGGGCTGTTTGGTTTTTTTTTTATTTCTTGTTTTGTTTGGGTTTTTTTTTTTTCTCTATTTTTAACAGGAGAGATATTTTTCATCCTCTGTTTGTGGAAGTGTCTGGGGAAATAGACCACCACACAGACATGGTAAAATGGCTTCAGTTTAGTGATAATTCAGCACCAGATTCTGGCTGTTTGTAACAATTCCCAAGGAGTTTTCAGTCCTACTTTTCCCTGGTTTAAATCCAGCCCCTGTTAACCACGTCCATGGGATGACATCGGTGCCCATCAGGAAGTTGCATAACCTGCACTGGTTTTACAGTGCATGTCTAAAGTTCATGGTTGGGTATTGTTTGACAGGACAAAATATGCATTAAAAATAAAAAAGAGGGAGGCAAAAACCTGTGAAAAAATAATTTGCTGCTTACACCAGCATGAAAGTTATTCACAGGCACCACTGGTGCACTTTTGCACTGCTGAGACGATTTTAGCCCTTGACAAACTTAGAGCCTTGAAAGGGACACAGCAAATGTTAACCATAAAAGTGCCTCCAGGGCATTGATTTTAAACACCTCAGCTTCACTTTGGTTTTCCATTTTTAGGCAGGAAGTTTGTCAGAAAGGAAAAATAGATATTGCAGGAAAGGAGAGGCCACTGGTAGTTTCCAAGTCAACATTTACGTGACTCAGGTTCATTTGGAGGAGAATAATTTATGGTGGTGTGAATAAATAATAGCTGTGAGTTCTAACTGTCCAAACATGATGCATAATACCCTGGGAAAGCTTCCTTTGCTGTGTGCTAATGACTGATTGTTGGCTTTTATGTTATGAGTGACTGTGGCGAGTAAATCATTGGAAAATATCTGATGTGCTCAGCTTTGCTTAAGCAGCACTTGTCAAACTGTATCTTCAAGCCAGCTGAGACATGAGTTCAGCTCACTGCTGCAATCACTGTGGTCTCTTTGCCTGCATTTGTTAGCAACCATGCAAGATCAGCTGCTGAGCTTAAAATATCAATGGTTTGGTGTGTGGTTTGCTTTGCACGAAATTGCTGTTGTATCAGCATTCCTCCTTGTGGAAGAAAATTTATTGAGACATCAGGTAAGTGACCATCTCATCTGAGGAGATAATCTGTCAACTAATCCTAAAAGCAACACAAAAGTATATTCTCTCATGTGTGCATTTTGTGTGTGGAGAAGCATTTTCAAGCTGTTGTTAATCTCACCGTGTTGGCTGCTCCTCTATCAGCATCCACAGCGGGAAACGCTTCCTTTTTTTCTTATTGCAGCTTTACTGAAATGGCTCTTTTTCCATTATTTTTTTTTAAATCATCAAAGAGAAGAGTGTTGCATGCTTTTCTCCCTGCCTGACACTACTTCTTGACAGAGAACCTCGAAACTTTGTCATGAAAGGAAACTATCTAAAATGTTGCTTTGATTTTCAGTTGCATCTCTTTGTTGTTTCTATTGAAACAACCTTTTGAAAGGCAAGGATTTTTTTTCTCTCTTGCAGAGGAAATAAAATTTTTGGGTAACAAGATAACTGGATGATTCCAGTGGCAACACATTCATGGAATTTCTCCTTGGCTGTCCTCCTTGTAATATCCAGGCACTGAGGTTCTATTGGAGATGTGTAGGAAGGAAGTCTTGGCCTTCTTAATCTCAGCTTCTGACAAGGACACAATTGCTTTCCATGTCACAAATGAGATTTAGGTTTTTTCATGTCTTCCAGCCCTCTGAGAGTGCAGGTTTGGGTTTTTAATTGCTTGATGTGAACGACAGTTCTTAATTGGATTAGGAACATAAAGGCAGGAGGATACCAAAACCTCATCCATGCATTGTGATGGCCGTGGGTCACCACGGGTTTGAAGCCAGTCTTAGGGTGGTGACATGGATTTCAAAGCTTTCATCTCTTATTTAGAGTTCATTGAGCCTGCCAGTTCCACTGCTCAGCAGTCATCTTAGTCAAATCAGCTCTTCTGGCCTTTTTTTTCTCTTTTTCTCTCTTTTGCATGTATTCATGGCAAGATAAACCTGCCCAGTGAATGATAGAGTGAAACTACCCCACTGATAGTGAATATCAGTGGCTGCACCACTAAACATGGTTTTATCTGCTTTAATTTCTCAAAAAATATCTGTATTATTTTTAACAGGTTTTGTACTGGGGGAAGGTTGTTCCCTGCCTGCATTTGTGCTCAGTTCTGTTTACTTTGGATCCAGTGCACTCATCTGAATTTAGCATTCAGTGAGCAATTCTCTGTGGCAGTCATATGCATAACTTCTCACCATCTGGCATCACTATGGCTACTACTGGCCCAGTGCAGTTGCCATGGTAGTCAATGGAAAATTCTGAGGGTGACTTCACAAATCCAGCACAGGAAAGAAAACCTGTTAATCCAGAAAAGAGCTCAGCACTGAGGCATACTCTTATCTTTTTCCTTTGCCCTATTTTTGTTGTGTGGAAAGTGTAATCCCCACCTGACAGGTGGGGACCACTGTGTCCAGATTCATCCAGTATTTCTAAAGGGCTGGAGGATTATAAAAACTGGTCCAAGAATTCTAAAAATAGGTCTTCCAAGCACCGGGTGAGCAGCCTAACTCTGGTGCCATCCTTGAGAAAGCAGCTGTGTCATGAAAGCATAAAGGTGGGGGGGGGAAATCAGCTATCACAGCATCACATTCACAGATCTGGAAACAGATCTTTGCTGTTACCAAGAAAAAAAGAGAAGAAGAAAAAAATCCCACTAAATCCTTCTATGGATTAAGTTTGTTTTAACAAAGGTATGAGTGTGTTTGGCATCTGATTAATGCAAGTCCTCCATTGTTGCTCTGGCTTATTCAGGAATCAGAGAATTAAAAGGTTACATTGAACAAGGTTCTTCAATTAGTTGAATGACTGTAATCAAGGGCAGGATTTGGCCTGGTATCTTGGTTTTATTGATGTCATCTACTTCACATGTCTCTAGTACAATGGAAATACAAGAGTAGTTTCAGTCCCTGTGACCCTCTTGAGTGAGACCAGAACCTCACTAGGAAAAAGAGAGCTACAATATTTCAGAGTTATTTTCGTGCAGACTTCTTACTATTATCTTTTTCTCTTCAGTGTATTCTTTTTCTGTGTATTGTAAACCACTTTCCCTCCTCTGGAGAGATTTTCCCTATCCCATGCCCTCTCTACTCCCAGCTTCCTTGACCCTCTTTTTACCTTTCTTTTCACACGATACACAATTTGGGTTGTTTTCAAACAAACGTGAACTTTTGCTTTGTTCTGATTTTATTTGTGGCCTGAAAAACAAAGCACATTAACTTGAAACAGACACTGAATTGCCTATGGGGGTGACTTGCAAAGTACTGATGCTTGGAAAGCTCCCAAAAGAAAACAAAGCCCAGCAGTCTTGCCTTGTTTGTAGAGCTGATGGAGATCATTGACTCCTAAACCTTTGCCATCTCCTTCCAACCAGCCCCCTAAAATAACAAATACATGGGTTATGTCAAACAGTTATGGTCTTCTGAACCCTGAGCCAGACATGAGAGTGACATGGAGACTGTTCCTGCTCATAAACATGAGTAGCTCATGCTGGGGGCAGCTCTGTCACGCTCAGCCAGGCTGAGCTGTTTGCTCCCACCGGGAATCTGGCCTGATGTCCCAGGGAGAGCAATCCAAGGGATGGATGCAGAACACAAAGCTCCCTGCACATGGCTCCACAGGGTTTTGGGTTGTGGCGTCCCCATGATGTGCTCGGTGCTCTGCAAGCACAGAAGTTGGTGCTGGATGCCCCAAATCTAACTTAGAAAGCAAAGCTGACAGGGAATGTTCCAGGCAGGGAAACCCAAAACCAAACCAAAGTGGGATTTTGTGGCTGTGGTCTGCCCATACCTCAGTGGCTCGGGGCATGTGGGATGTGAATCAGCTTGTGGGGCAAATGCAGGCCAGTCATGATGCATCAGCATTCATTCAGCTGAGTTAAATATTTTTCTGTGCCTGTGTTAAAATAAGAGAATTAACACAGGCAGGTGCTGTAGTGTGTGTGTTATTTAAGATAGCTTGGAATAAAGCAACTGCTCGCTCAAAATTAAAAATTTGATGGCAAAATTTCACTTCATTGCTAAAGAAGTTTAGCATTTTGCACATATCATAGAAAAGTGTCATTCTTTATTGATGTCATGCTGTTCATGTAGTTCCAAAGCTTAAACAAGAGAAACTTTGCAGCCTTAAGGGTGAACCCCAGCTAGAACTTGCACACAGAAACAGAGAAGGAAGAGGACACCTCTAAACACAACTTACTGTTTAAAGGCACGAAGGTAGGAGTTATTCTCCTGCTCAGATGGGAACAAAAAACGGGCTGCTATAAGAAATGCCATTTGTTTCTGCTTTGGAAACAGCAGTAGTGTTTGCAAAAATGCAGAGGCGCAGCTTCTGCCTTTGCAGTGTCTCCCAAAGCAAAAAAAAAAAAAAAATTAAAAAAAAAAAAAAATAATAGGAAGAGTGATAGTATGGATTCTTGCTGCTTTCAGTAGGATTTGCCACAGGCTAAATGTGTGTTTGCTTCCAAAGCTTAGTTGCCTCACCTTGATCCATGAGAATGATTCCTGCTTATCACAGAGCTCTGCAGCCAGAGTGTGCTGTGCCCCCAGTGCTGAGCCCTCAAATGGCAAAGGTTCCCCTGCAAAGACTGCCATGTGTTTGAAGGGCTGCATGCCAGACTTGCAGGGCACATTAATGTCATCAGTCCTATGAATTAATGGGGATATTGATCACAGAATACTTTTCTTATTGATTCACCCCCTCATATTTTCCTAAGATATGTTTCATCTTTTTGCTTGGCTTTCCTTATCCTTCTTTCTTTCCCCATCCCTTTTACTTTCCTTTGTTTTGGACATGATAAGTTCAGCTATATAAACACCCATCCAACAAAACCAGCATGTGATAGACAGGCATACTAAAAGAAGAATTGGGTTATTATCTCTCACTCTTTGTACACAATGGATGACTTTGGTAAGGAGTGGGGTGCTGAAAACCTCATTTCTCTCTCTCATGGCTCTCTGGAGTGACTCCAGAGCAGGCAATGGAGTCACCCTCCTGTAAACACTGATGGGAGACACCAGCCCTGAGAATTTCCTCTCACAGCACTCTCTCTTCCACTGCATTATGCAAATATATAACTTGTGTTCACTGCTCTCAGCATTTCTTTTTCAGGCCCCATTTAGGCAGAATTACTGAAGTCATCTAGGTAATAATGTGAAAGAAAATAGACTCATTCAATGACAGATTTTGAAATTACAATTGGCCCTTGAAAAAGTGGGTAAAGTCAGGGACAGGTAACAGATGGTGGTGGTGAATAATCTTTCAGCCTATTATTTTACCACATGGAGGTCTGAGCCACAGATTTTCATGCTGAAAATAAAGGAGAAATTAATCACTGTATGACAATGGTTAAATAGTGCAGTGATATTTGCCTCCATCCAGAAACCATATGCAAGGAAATAGGCTCCAAAACAAGTTAGGCTGTTTTTTGTGGTGACAGACATCACATGACTTCAGAGGAAAAAGAGCTCCACCATCTAGTTTACACAGAGAAAATGAATTTTCTGGCTATGCTAAGGAGTCTGTGAAAGGAAACCTACATGCAAACACCCCATGGGCTCTAATAGGAAATGATAGCTTCTCTGTGGAGTTGAACTGGGAATTACATCACATGCATAGGACTCTATAGGATGGTTAAAACCAGAAATTATTTCATTCTGTGTTATTTGACAGTCTCTTAGCTGGCCTTTCATTGCTGAAGGTAGAAGTGCAGGCCTTTATAAGTAAATTCTATTCAACTATAGTAAGCTTCTACAAATATATGTATTATATGCTTATTACACTTTATAAGGTTTTTCTACAAAAGAAACACACAAAGAGCACTTCTGTCTTTTCTGTTTGTCTATAGATGCCTCCTTAAAATGCTGTAAAGGTGAGATCATTTTTCCACTGGTCATCCAGACTAAGGTACTGAAATTCCAGTTAACTTTCCTGCTACCTTCACTGTTGTTAACTGTGGTAAGGAGAAGGACCAGCTCCAACACACTCCTGTCTCTCTCTGACTATCAGAATGTCTTCCAGAACCCACTTTAGACAAAGAAGACTTGATGTTACAAACAGATGTTGGGAAATACAGGTTTGTGACTAGAGAGAAGGTGGAATACAGCTTGAGCCTGCAGCAAATCCCCTGCCCATGCATTGGCATGCAGAGAAAAACTCTGAGAGGAGGTCAGGACTTGGTCCAGTGCACTATAAATATAAATAACTTTCATTAGTGGTTTTTGGAGGTGCATGCCTATGTATGGGAGTAGGAGCACTAAGAAAGTTGGAGGTCAAAAGCAAGCCATGGAATTTTGAGAGGCTAAAGGAAAGCAGAGGTGAAAGCTGCATCTCTGAAAAACAGTTTCCCTTTGTAGCTCTGATTCCATTTGTGCAGAAAGGGCCTTTTCCTCTGTGTGTGTGTGTAGCAGGAAATAAATATGCACAATTTGGTGATGTATTTCACACATGAAGTGCTGACAGAATTATTGGAAGTATTTATCACAATTTACTGTGCTGCACCATGCCTTAGTGAACAAGTCCCCTAGAACTTCTTCTGTGTCTCTACATTCAAAGAATAAAAATCACCACTAGAAAAAAGAAAAAAAAATAGTCAATCTTTATAAAATTGTTGCTCAGATTAGCCTGATGTTGTGGTTAGTGGTGCAAACAATCCTGGTTATACCTTCTTTTCATTTAGCTTCCTTTTAACACTGACCCCAGTGTAACCCAGGGTATTTGATCAGATTTTTTGTTACTAATGAAGCTGTAGAGCAGCCTCTGACACTGTCTTTCAAACCAAGGGGAGCAAGTGACTTGAACCTTAAAATTACTTCAATTTAAATAGTTTGTAGCAGAAATCCTAAGATTAATTTGAAGAGTTTTTAGTGTTTCTTTTGGTTTTTTTTCTGGCATCCTCCAGATTCATGTTTTCCTCATTTGTCATTTCTTCAACTTCTCTGTTACCTCTAGTCCTTTTCAAACATCAGTAGAAATGTAACCCTGTGAATTCAGGTAGTGAGGTAAGTATTTAGTATATTTTAATGCTAGAGAAGCCCCAGTCTTGACAGAGAAACATAAAATACAAGCTTTAGTTTCAATAAAAATTGTAGCTACAAGACATCATCTTTTCAGTAGTCATCAATCAGATTTTATGGACAGACAGTTAACTGCTTCAGTGAAAACAGAGAGTCTGATCTGCTCATCACACTGGTGATGTCTTTCCCAGTGGAACACTCACAAGGTAATGTGAATAATTTCCTAGGATTTTTTGAAGGGCTTGATTGTACAAACTTGAGAAAGTGTCCACACCAAACCTTTCCCCTGGTTCCTAGAGAGCAGGAAGGAAGGAAGGAATGTGTTCCCTCAACAGAAGAGCCACATTTTGCTCACATTTCAGTCTGAGCCTGCCTATTGTGTTGGTGAAACACACTGAGGAGGCAAAAGCTGAAATTAGAGTTTATCATCCAGCCAGACTGATTCATGGTTTATCTGCAGCTAATTGCTTACTACTTAACCTACTTTTAGCTGCATCCCCATATGCAGCCTTTTTCAGTCTTTAAATGCCCTCAAGTCAGTTGAGGAATATTAATTTGCTCCTCAGCCCAGAAGGGTTCCCAATTGTTGGGTCAGCTGTTAAGAAAGGGAAAATAGTCATTAGCACCAGGCAGCTTGCTTTTCTTCCATTTGATCAGACAACAAATGAGTTAATCAGAACTAAAGACTTCCTACAAGCAGACAGTTCCATGTTTGAGGAGAGTCCACACTGTCCAACTCAAAGCACACCTTTTGTGAGGCATCATTTGCCATTATTTTGTATAATTTATCCAGTAGCAGCCCCTGGATGAATTAACTTATACTCTGCTTTAACTGGTACTGTCAGAGTGTGTCGTTCAAACAGGAACACACAGCCCCTGTGTTATTTAGGTAAGGAAAGTTTATTACTTCACATTTATAGAGCCTTGGTTCTCCTGTGCCTTATAATCACAGAGCTCCTTTACTAGCACCACCAGGAAATGAACTCACATCCATTTCTTCTAAAGAAATTCAGACTTACTGATTGAACATGAAATCACAGCTTCTGCAGCTCTATGAGAATATATTGTGACTTTCATCCTGTTGCTCTACAGTGTATTTTAAAGCTGTTCTGGACAGTTTGACAGCTTTTAGAAACCAGTGCATCACTCTGAAAGCCAAATGAGCTTCACTTGTTCACAGACTGCACTGAGGACTTGGCCTCTTCTAATTCCTGCAGAGCAAGAAATTCAATGTGCTCCATGATTTTGGAGCTGCCTAAGGTGGCAAATGTGTGTTCCTGAGGTTCTCAGTCCATTTGAAGCTCTCAAGGCCTGAATCAAAAATAGATAAAGGAGATTAATGAGCCAGGTTGTGCTTATTTTTATCATGGCCAAAGTAGAATAATCACATTGCCAATATTGGATGGACCATAGTGACATTTAGAGGACAGGCCCTCACAGGTGACTTGGTTGCTCTCTAAAGAATCTCTGTGCTTGGAAACTCAGGTTTTCCTTCTCCAGTGTTTCAGGAAGTCTGCTTCCCATCAGTGAGGCACCTCCATCTTGATGGAGTCCCTTGATTGCAGCTCTCTGGGAAACTTTGCTTAGTTAAAAGTTCAAATACCTCTTAAGAATTTGACATGGTCAGGCAATATGCAAATTTTTCTCTCATGGGGGCAAAGGTTTAAGGAGTATTTGCTTGCCTGCATCCTCCTCCTCAGTTATTGTGCATGGGTACAATCAGCACTTGTTTCTAATGAGGCTGGAGCTGGGCTGGAGAGAGGAATCCTGCTGGGTGCAAAACCCAGCATCAGCACTCCCACCGAGCCCTGGAGCTGCCTTTGCACATCTCCACCCTCCAAAGAGTGTGTTTTAAAAGCCCCCAGTCCTTCAGGGGTTCTGAAGCCAGGCAGTGTGAAAAGGAAAGATGAATTTTCTAAGCACAGGGATTGCCCTCGGAGGAGCAGGAGGGGCAGCTCCACAGTGCTGTGTGCAGCTACTCCAGTAAATCAGAGTGGCTTCCAAGGGTTTCCAGCTGTGATACAGCCCTGCTGCTGCTGCTCCTGCAATGCAACCACAGGGAAAAGCAGCAACTCACACCAGGGCTGTGATCCTGTAAATGCTGCAGCTCAGAATACACCTAGGTGGAAGCACTTTTTGAGGGAGAGAACTTTGGTTTCTACATCAGTAACCAAAATCTCCAGCTCTCTCTGGGCTGGCTTCACCTGATGTAGAGGATGGGAAGAATGAAGGTTTCACTGCAGGCTGGTCTGGCTTCTAAGAAGAAATTCTGGCTGGCCACACAGCTCTGGCTCTCATCCACACATTGTGTCACATTGCCACAGCTGAGTGGCTTCATGAATTTCACAGTATGGACTGAAATCTGCTTTTCACCTGAGTTTTTGTTGGATAAGAATTTTTGCCCCCCATGGACTTGGAAATACGTGAATTTTATAAACTCTGAGTGTGGGTGGGCAAATTCAAAAACTGAAGCATTTATTAATTTTAGGTTTACTTTTTAGCATATCTTAGGAATTTTGAGGCTGGACATACAGCTGAGGGTTTTTAAAGTGCTTTGAGGTGATGGTGGCACACCTTTGGAACTTTTGATACATCACTGAGGAAAAAGCAAGACATGATCCTGCCCTTTGCATGTGTGCTTTGTTATCTGGAGACATACTGTGGAAGTGAAAGGGATTGCTTCTGCTAAACAGGAGGTGTTCTGGCCTCTTTTCTAAACTCAAATTTCCTTTCTGTCAGCTCATGTAACCATAATTACCAGGCACTGGTCCCTCTTATCCCAGTTCCCTGTCTGACATCTGTGCAGAACTCTGAAATCCCAAACATATTGGTGTGATTCTGTGTGACTACTCTGGTTGTGGGAATTTTTTTTTTCTTTTTTTTTTTTTTTTTTAATTTGAGGGATTTATTTCTCCTTTTCTGATCAGGTGCACAGCACACTCCTGGTTCCCACACCAGAGAGGAAGCAGCTTCTTGCTGTACGCTCTCCTGGGCAGTAATTACAATTTCTCAGGAACGAAGCTGAGTTTGTAATTCAACATTTCCCCATAGCACAATTGTGTAGCACCTATACAAATATTTGTTCCTGTAAAATGCTTGGGAAAAAAAAAACAAAACAACATTATAGCAGAAGTCAGAATAGGTGTAAGGTAGTCACAGGAACAAAACCTTTTATTTCCCTGCCCTTGAATCTTGTACAGCATTCATTAAAATTGTCATAATACTTCCATTGACTTCTGTAAGAATAATCTCTAAATATTTGTAGCTCCTGGTGGATTCTAGATTGATGTCCCTTAATCTATTTATATATTCAGTTGGCACTGTAGAGGCACAACAAAGCTGTCATCCTTGCCCAGGTATAAATCTTAAGGAGCAGCAGCTGAGCATCAGCAGGGACCCCAATTCTTGTGCTCCTCCAGTCCTGGAGGATTGCAAGTCTGATAAAGGAATGAAAGTAATTTTTTTCTGATTAACTTTGTGCTCAATCTTCTTCTGGTGTCAGCCTAGTACGGGTTATACCATCTTTTATTCTGTGTCAAACAGTCACAGAGCAGAGGATAACATGACAGATAAAGCCATGGTGGCTACCACTTTCTGGTCTTTTTTTAAGTTCTTAAGGATGAGCATTTAGAGCAGAACAAAAGCTGTGAGATCTGGAGGTTGCCACCCAGGATTTCTTGTGATTATTAAATAGTTTTAGTATTATGCAAGTCCACAGCAAAAGAGATAGAAAATGGGAATGTAGAGCAAGCAGCTATGACTTTTCCCACATTTTTATTTTAATTTCATGTGGAAGGAAAAAAGGCCAGGATAAAAATTATTTTAGGAAGTTAATTTTTTTATTGAATATTCATAGCCTGCTGGTGAGAAATGCTGGGATTACTAAAATATGTGTTTCTCTCATGTGGAAACAAGGCCATCAGATGTCTGTCCCCTTGACAAAGAAATGCAATTGAAGTGACTGTCAAAGTATTTACATACTGATGGCTCTTATTTAAGCTGTCACCCTTAACACCCTGCAGCAGTATCCCCCTCTGCCTGCATCGTGGTGCCCCCAAACAGGCAGAGGTGTAGACTCAAAAAAGATTTTTAAGATTTTTAAAAAAGCAAACTTTCATATGGGGGCTGTGGAATTTTTGCCTATGTTTGGGTTGGACTGTATGAACTGTTTGAAACGTTGCATTTTGGTGAGTGATGTTTCAATATAATCTATTTGAGTGGGGGAAAAAAATCCCTCAGTGTTTTTTTTTTTGGTATTGTTTGTTTGTTTGCTTGTTTGTTTTTTTCTTTTGAGCATCTACTCATTTGTGTGACATTTTTATTTTTTAAGAGGGTCTCCTTTTTATTTTCCCCATGTGGAGTGGGAGGCCACGTTAGCTGTCCAGAGGAAGTGATCAAATTGTTTTATCTCATCGTGTAGAATGACAAGGGGCTGAAGAGCAATGAATTCATGATCACAAAGTCATAGAATGGCTTTGGTTGGAAGGGACCTTAAAGGCCATCCAGTCTGCCATGGTCAGACACCTTCCACTATCCCAGGTTGCTCCAAGCCCCAGTGTCCAACCTGGCCTTGGACACTGACAGGGATCCAGGGGCAGCCACAGCTGCTCTGTGCCAGGGCCTCACCACCCTCACAGACAAGATTTTCTTCCTAAAATCCAAACTAAACCCATTTTCTTTCCATTTGAAGCCATTCCCCTTGTCCTGGCACTATGTGATCCTTTCTCTGGTTGACTTCTGAACCAAAGGTTGTCCACGGGGTTCCAAGTAAAACAAAAACTGAGATTCATTTTGGCTTTTTACAATGCAGCTGCAACTTTATGCTTTTGTGTCCAAAGAGGCCTCAAAGGTAATGGCATGTGAAATTGTTCCTCTGCAGCACTTTGGGTCCATGAGAGATGAAGCCACGATCCTTTATCTGTGTCTGCACACACAGAGCTTGCAGCAAGAAGGAGAAATTAGATTTAGAAAGCTAAGTTTTGGTTAACCTTAACTGGAAAAAAAAAAAAAAAAAAGAGTAGCTAAAAATATCATTCTCAAGTGCTCAAAAAATTAGTCATGAAAAGTTTGGAAATCAAAGCCAAATGAGAAGTCTTAATGAAATAAAAAGAAGGGCTCTCAATTTGAATTCCAGTGCTAAGCTATTAAGCAGCACATTTCCAAGTATTGCAACAACCCTGAGGGTGATATGGCAAATATATATTTTACTGTGCTCTGATAGTAATTTTATTTCTGCAAAAGAGATTTGTTCCAGGTTATCTGTTGAAATCCAGCCAGGTCTTTGGTGGAAAAACCCTGCCTTTTGTCTGTGTTTCACTTCTGCATCATCAGACTGTTTCCATATAAAAATGTGACTGGAATTTGCAGGTATGTCAGTTATTGGTGATTTCACACCTGCTGAGAAGCCAGACCTTTGACAGCTATAAACAGATGCCTCTGTAACACATTTGGTTCTGCTCAGAAAGTGGAAATGTTGTTTTAGTCTCTATTAAAATAATAATAGTGGAACCATAGCTTTACCCTGAGCAGTAAAACTTATGCATTCACAGTTAGGAAAAAAACTCTTCATGATAAAACTGTTCATATATTCATGCAGAAGAAATATTTTTTGCTTAAATTAATTTTTAACTACACTTTATCTGGTGCAGATATTGAGCAGAAGCAAAGTTGGACTGAGGATGTTAAATCTGTGATTACTCATCAAGCATGATCTTCACCTGGAGTTTCAGGGCCAAATCCAGTGGGTCTGCAGGAAAATATTGCATTACCTGAGAAATATTGTTTTTCCATCCTCTAGGTGTGAAAAAAGAGGCCAGATATTCCATATAAAAATTCCCTGGTTAGAAAATTTTAGCTTCTGAAAATTGTTGTGCTGTAGCAATCCAGAATATACACACAGATGAGCTTCCAAATTGAAAATGACCCTGACATAGCCCATGAGGCCTCAGTTAACTGCAATCTTAATTAAAGCTTGACTGTGGGCAGAAAAATGAAACAATAAAGTTCTTAAAAAATGCTTAGAGGTTGTTACAGTGGTTAGTAATGCTTTGCAATAATGCGTGTGCCTTTTCAGTAATAAATGGATTGCATAAATGATAGATGTAGAAGCTCCCATAACCCAATGAGTTCATTATGGAATTAGATCTTTAACTCACGTGCAAGACTAATGATAGAGGAAGAATGTTCATGCTGAAGCTGCTTGAATAGAATGGTAACTTAAAAGGCTTTAGAAGACATCAAAAATCTTTAAAAATCAAGTTACACAGGTAACAAGACCAGAATGTGCAGAGAAATCTAAGTTTTGATTTATTTATTTTTAATTAGTGAGTGCTCTATGTAGTGCAGTGAAACAAACCATGTTTGCCAGCGTTTCCCCACTTAATGTACTTTGTGAGAAAAGTCCACGTCCTGAAACATTTAAATCTAATTGCCTCTGACATGCCTATGTCTATTTTTATATTTTTTAATTCTATTTTATGTATTTCTCTTCTTGGCATACAGTTCTTCCTTGATCTCTGATCCTCCCTCACTTTCATGTGACCTTTCTTTCTGTTTTCAGCTTCCTTTTCCTTTCATCAGTGGGGATTTCAATAGGGGGGCACTAAAACCTGCACAGCCTCCTTTGCTGGGATGTTATGCTGTGCTGTCATTTTGAGGATGCCACGTTTTGATCAGGAACCTGAGAGCTGGAAGAAAAAGCCAGATCTGGAGGAAAAAGCCAGATCCTCTGCTCTCTGCTGCACAGGTGTCTGCACACCTTCAGGCTGGGGTTCTCTTCCCACCCTGTGCAAATCCTGCAGCAGCTTCCCCTCTCCTCCTCTCTCTGTGCTGGGAGAGCTTTTGGTTGTGAGCTGGATTCACACTTCACGTGAGCGTGGAGATTAATTAAGTGAGGGATGGATACCCAAGACATTCATAATTAACGCCTTAAGTGAGTCGTAAACCAGGACTCCAAAGATGAAAGCTCCCTGCTTGACTGATTCACTGAATCACACATTCCCCCTTGACCACTGTTTGAAGGGTCTGCACAGCCTTTGCCAGCTCCGTGCACGTGCTTTGAGAATTATTCACCTCAGAGCTTCCTGCACTATCAACAGCTCAGTATTTTTCCAGGGAATGTTAAATCCTTTCAACCTGCGTGGCTTCGTAAGACCTGGTTAAACCTTTTAGACCTGCTAGTGGATATTTTGCATATTGAGGGACTTCATCTGATCCTTAAATCATGCATCCTTAAATCTTGTTCCCCACATATCTTGTTCCTCAGCTTTGCAGATGCTCCTATTTTCATCCTGGAAAACTGGGATGACTCTAAGGGGGAGTCTAAGAGGGAGCAAGTTACTTTGAACCTTATTTTCTGCTATAGGGTGGGCACACTTTTTCGTTTCACTGAAAAATCACTATAAAAAGTAAATAATTCTGGCATCTTTCAAGGGAGTTGTGTAGTTTTTCTTTTCAGAGAGAGTGTTTGGAGTCTAGTCCAACAGTCCTGAAGTCTTAAGAGAACCAGGGACAAGAAGAGAAGCCAGAATGGCTGAAAGCAAATTAAAGAGGTTATTTGAAGTATAAAAGACACCCTTCAATAAGTGGAGTCCAAATGGAGATTGCAGGAAAGATAATAAGCCTTCTGGCAAGCTAAATGTGAAGCAATAATAAAGCTGGCCAAAAATGATTTTGAGGAGGAAGAGTTCAAAATTTAACAATAAAACCTTTTTTTTTTTTTTTTTTTTTTTTGATACATCAAAAGCAGGAAGTTTGCCAGCAAGTTGATGGGGACAATATATTACTGACAAGTAGAAAGACCATTCTAGAAGGACAAGTCCATAACAGAAAAGCTGGAAAGTATCACAAGGGTGAATGCCGATTAAGGAGGGATTCCCTGTTGGAGCTGATTGCTGGGGATTGTCCTGAGGAGCTGCTGATCCTGGGGCAGTTTGATAGTCAAGTGGATTTGAACAAATCAACACAGCAAAAGGGGTAAGGGCCATTTTGTACTGGTGCAATTTGTGCAAAATCTCTAAAGAAACTGAAGGAGCAGTCACCTCTTATGGCCCCTTACCCCTTCAGTCAGCCTTGGTTTAAGAGATTTGTGATATTCTGTGTCTGACTCTGCTTTTCCAAAAGGCTTCAGGACAACCAGGCAATGACAAATGTGTGTCTGACTTTCATATTTCCAAAATTATCTAATATTCCTTTGTTACAGTCAAAAAAGCAACAAAGAAAACCCAACCCAAGCCCATGCTTATTGCAGAGCAAAACGGCTCAAATTTCCAGCCTCAGTTCTTTTGCATGAATAATTGTTCCAAATCCAGTTGAAAGGTAATATTGGGGGTTTATCTTTGCTTGATTTTGACAGGAGACCACTTTCTGTTCCAGCTTGAAGTCCTACCAGCTCCTTCAGTCTGATTCAGATTCATGCACTGCCCAAATGGAGTGGAGAGGAAGAAACAATTCCACCTAAAAAATCAAACAGTGTCTGAGAGACATTTGGTGGTTCATATTTATGGGGGAAAAGCTGGTGTTCCCACTTCCATGTGGCTGGTTTGAAGGGCTGGCCTCAGCTCTGTTCCCTGTCCCCAGTGCTCAGGGGGAAAATAAGGATTAAGTGATATTTTTGGTTAAGACATACAAGAGCCACCTGGTCCCTGCCTGATCACCAGCATAAGTCAGAACAGCCAGTTCATATCCAATTTCCTCTGGTCCCTCTGGAGCTCTGGAAAGCAAGGAAAAAGCCTAGAGCTCTGCACTTCATCTCTTTCCTTCAGCACTCCCATTCCTTGGTACAAAAGCTGCCTTCTGCCTGGAGGACTGAAGTACATTTGGGCATAAAAATCCTTTTTGCCCACCTCGTACCTGACTAAGCTTCTGCACAGAAAATTACTTCTTCTGGCTCTTTTTTTTTTTGCCCTCCATTTTTACAGTCAGTGCCACAGACAGGCTGTACACAAACATTCCTAGGAGCTGTGAGCAGGTAATGTCTGTGTGGTAGGGCTGTGCTCAATAACAGCACAAAGCTCCCACTTCTGTGCAGTAAAACTCTTCCTGCCTGTGTGCTACAGGGCTGGGACATCTCGTGTGTGGAGATGAACCCCCAATGCCTGTTGATATAAACCAGATGGGCTCATTCCATCCCAGTGCTTCTTAAGTACAGGGAATGTTGGTGGTGGTGATGTGTGGGCTTGCTACTTTGAGTTTAGGTCAAGATTTAATTTTGCTTTCCAGTTTTCCTTCTGAAAAAACAGAGTGGTTGTTCCTAGTTGGAAATCTTTGACCAACTTATCTGAACAAAAAGATGAGCTTTACCAAAATTGGGGAATTAGAACCCAGTTTAAGAGGATCTTAAACACTGACTTCTAATCCCTAAACACATCTCACTTTGTTTGTTTGTTTGCTTGTTTTATTTGAGGTTTTGTTTTGGTTTTCCTCTAGCCATGAATGGCACATGGAGACAGTAAGTGTCAATGAGCATCTCCAGGTGGTTGTTGTATTTGTTGTACTTTGAGCTCCTGTTTTAGGTCCTCTTTACTGTCAGACACAAAAGTTTTTTGGGTGCTGTGGTGCTGGAATTGCCTGCAAAACCTTCAGCAATAAGCAAGCCTTTCAGAGACACTGGAACATGTAACTGGAAAGAATCACCTGCTTACCTGAGAATGTCCTCAGAGTATATTGCTGATACTTTTTTGTGAAATATTTTGGGTTTGCTAAAAGAGAAAGTAAGTAGTTACTCTCTAATATACTTCAAATGTATGTATTTTTATTTATCATGATCATAGCTGTCTGCACTAATGACTTTTTTGCATTTATCTTTGCAATTCATAGGGTGAGGTTTTTTCCAATTTTATGAAACTTGCATAATTAGAAACTTTGTAATTTTTCAAACTGACACAGAACCATCTTAATTCCTTTTAATTCACAGACTGTGGAAGGGAGGATGAATTTACTGAGATTTACTTCAGATGGGCTATAGTTACTTCATTAAATCTTCACGTGCCGTTTCAGATGTTCATCTAAACTAAATCTCTACCTTTTACATTGGTGGGGGGAAATCCTCTTTGCCCATCAACTGAAATAAAATAAAAAATTATGTCTGTGTTTACAGAAGTCTGTAATTTTTAGTCTATGTTTACAAGTGTGCAAATAGCAGGACCTGGTTCATTTGCACCACAGCTATTCCTGAGGATCACTTTGTGCTCGGTTTCTGCCAAAAAAAAAAAATCTTTATAAAAGCAGAAATGACCATTTTTGCACTGGTCGTTTTCTTGCTTAAAACACCACGGGGTTGTAGCTGCCCTGGGGGCTGCAGGAGAGGAGGATGAGGATGAGGATGAGGATGAGGACTAAGGTGGGAGGAGGAGGAATATGAGAAAGAGGAGGAGAGTGAGGGTGAAGATGAAGATAAGGATGCGGATGCAGATGAAGATGAGGGTGCAGATGAATAAAAGGATGAGGATGAGGATGCAGATGAAGATAAGGATGAGGTTGAGGGTGGGGAGGAGGAGGAGGAGGATGAGAATGAAGATGAGGATGCAGATGAAGATGAGGATGCCGATGAGGATGCAGATGAAGATAAGGATGAGGATAAGGATGCAGACGAAGATGAGAATTAGCATACAGATGAAGATGAGGATGAGGATGAGGATGAGGATGAGGATGAGGATGAGGATGCGGCGCTCTCCCGGTGCCGCAGCGCCACCGCGTGTCCCCTCCGGTCCCCGCACCGCTCCCGCATCCCCGGGAGCGTCCCCGGGAGCTCGGCATTCCCAGCCCGCGGGGAGCAGGGACACAAACACTTCAGAACGCCTGAAGAGCCTCGGAGGGCTGCTGGAGCTGGGTTTGACACCAGCTTTGAGCAGCTCTCCGATACAGAAGCTGCGCTCTCTCCCCCGCTGCCCGCCCCCAGGACGGGCTGGTCCCTTCCCTCCTCCAGCTGGAGCTGGCTGGGGATATCCGGGGAAAAAAAAAATGTAAATCATCACTGGGAAGCATGAGAAAAGATCACCAAACTCCAAGCTGATGTTACTGGACTGATAACATTATTAGCAAATATTTTACATAAGCCTGGTTTGTGTGTTTCCAGGTGACCGTGCTGGGTTTAGCAGCTCCTATAAACACAACAAGCTCTGGTGTATCACATTATATCAAAGCACTGAGCGAGAAACTGGCAATTGCTCATCCAAAAATAATGCAGTTTGACATGAAAGGATTTTTGTCAGCCAAGGTAGAAATTCTCCACTGGGGGGGATGCTCTGTTTTATCCCTAAAATATGGGATTCTCCACAAACACAGGCTCCACTTCAGTAGTCAGCCATGTGAGAAACATCCCTTTCTCGTTGGTTTTCGTATCTTAATTAAGCACATTTGCCCAAGGAGGAGAGGTAGAGTGTCTGAGTGGTCACCTCACCGTGGCTGAGGGCACACAGACCATCCCCTTTTTCCTGTGAGCAGGAGCTCCCCTGGCCCACAATTCAGAGTGCTTTGTATGGGATTTCTTCTTTGTGCTGTCTCAAACATCGAGTGTTTGTGTTCCTTTTTGGGTGAACTTTGGTTCTGACCCTGCTGAGGGTGCATTGCTTGTTTTGGAAACACTTGCAATATCCCTGGACTGTTTGTTTTCCACCCCAATATGCTGCTACATTCCTGCAAGCTTTCTCTGGTTGTAATGCAATGTTTGGCCGGGAAACAGAGAATTCAAATGAAAAACAGTGCCCCAGTCTTAGGGAAATGTAGTGAAACTGCAACAGAAAGTGTTTTATTGGAAACAAGACAAAGATTTCCAGAGAATTAATAAACAAGCAGCTGCTCGGCATCTCTGCAAGACCATCAACTCCAGATGTGTATTTCCTGGAAGGATCAGAGTATTTTGTTTAACTCTCTTCCTCTGCCCTCAGCAGGTAGGAGAAACAGAGGTCAGGTCTGGTGCTTATGTTCCAAAGGAGATAATTAGAGATTTAATAAGTGCAGCAACAATACAATTTGCATGACCAGCTAAACATCTACAGATTTTTTTTCCAGTAATAGATCCAAACCACTGAGTTTCTCCAGGTATTTGTTGAAGACCAGCACTTAACAGCACATAAAGAAGAGTCAGACTCCAGAGGGGCAGCAGCAGGAGAACATTTCTCCCCTGCAGAGCTGAGCAGGATCTGTCAAATGTCAATGATGGGTCTCTTCTGCCAGGGCAGTGGAGTTTTGGAAGGGTCAAGACCTGTCTTTTCTGAAACAAGGGCCCAACTCCTCCATAAAGAAACAGCAGTTTCAAAACAGTGATGGAGAACATGAAAGCAGACCCTGGTCCCCAGGAAGTCACAGCACCATCAACTTCTTGCACTGGGAGAGATGGAAGTTCAGCTCCTGAGGTGAGGCCAGGTACTGAATTCAACAGCAGCAGGTTATCTCACCTCAGAAGGCTAGAGAGGAGTTCTGCTGCCCTTTCTCCACTCTGACAGTGATAAAAATCCAGGTTCTCCATGTTAGCTAACACCTTTCCCTTCAAAACTACACCCCAGCAGGATACAACATCTCAGTACAACCCTAGAAGTGGACATTCCCAGTGGAGAGACCACTGGCCCAGGGGAGCAGCAAGGGACTCTGTTCTCCCAGAAGTACAACTTGAAGAGCCATTGAACCAAAGTATTAAGACCAAAATATTGTTGGGTGTCACCAGATGCTTTGAATCCCAACGACAGAAGCAGAAAAATAGCTGTGAGGCAAATTAGAGAAGGAGGCTCAGGTAGGCACTGCCTCATCCAGAAGCATGAGGAGACTTGGAGATCTTGGAGCTGGGAAAAACTGAGTGAAAGAGATGAGATTTTACAAAAGTTGAGGAATAGGTAAAGTCCTAAATGACCAACCCAGTTTCTTTCCTGGTTTTTGAACCAGCAAGGGAATTGATAATTAAATACCAGTGGTGGGCTCTGCAGTACAGGTGTGGCTGAGCCTGGCAGAACCCAGCCTGACTTTTCCACTGCAAACAAAGCTGTTTTATTGCTAAGCTAAGCAGGTCAGGCATAGACACTCACAGGCATCTCAAAATGTTTCCTTTGCACTCAGGTGAATTTCTGTGTGAGCACTCAGTGAGCAGCAGGACATCCAGGAATCTGCTTTCTCTGGAGCAGATGATGAGTGGGTCACCTCATACATGAAAGGAGAGGACTAAGAATTTCCCTCAGGACAGTGTTTGGACAAACCTTTTCTTACAAAATGAAAGAGTCAGGGTTGGCTTTTGCCCTGTAATGTGGGGTAGCAAAACTGGCTCAGTGAAAAAGTGAACCTTGTGGCCAGCACCACAAAGGCTTTGAGCAGACAAAGCCTTGCAGGTAATGTGAATTTCTGTAAATACATTTGCAGATGATCACATGAACATTGCAGTGTCTGTGGAGAGGAAGGACAGGGACAGGACAGCTCCAGAGCTACCTGGGCCTTCTCTCCCTGTAACAAAGCAGCACAAATGGGCTGATAAACAAATTGGCAGATAAACCCAGATGCAGTTTGCAAAAGGCATTGGTGTCATTGCAACTTCCTTCATCCTTAGGAACTGAAAGTCTGGATAGAAAGTTCCTAGTGGGAGATTAAACTTGGTATTGCTGCAGAAAGCCAGGATGGCTTATGTTCAACACTTTAAAAGGTTTTATGCTGTGCATTTATATATAGCAAAATGTACAGCAGACATGGAAAGTCATCAGATTTCTGGCTTGTCTGGAAAGTTGCTTTCTCACTCTCTGTATACACCACGCAGCAGGGTGTAATGCTGGTGTCCCCATGTAGGACTGCCACAAACACGTTTTATTTTTGTTTGAAGTCAGTGAATCTTTGGACTTACTGCCTTCCTCCTCTGACTGCAAACATAAACCTCTGCAATTGCATCCAGGCAGATCTTTGTTCTGGTGAAGAACAGCACATAACCTAAATTTTGGCTTTGAGATCCTCAGTGTAATAAGACAGAATTCCAGAGGCATGAAGGGTGATGAGGAGGTGGTTGACTTTCACCAGCAAGGGGATGCCTAAATTCCTTCTGTGCCCTTGGAGATCATTCCTTTGTGTATTGTTCTGCCACTTGCCTAGAAAAACAGTTTCTGC
Source organism: Vidua macroura (assembly GCF_024509145.1). NCBI lineage: Eukaryota > Metazoa > Chordata > Aves > Passeriformes > Viduidae > Vidua > Vidua macroura. The sequence goes on along the minus strand of NC_071572.1, from coordinate 114,503,642 downwards.
AATTTATGAGTTAAACTCAGCATTATCAGCAGAAAAATCAGTGCACATGAGGAAGAAGGCCCATTTGGTTCTGGGCAGAGGCACAAAGAGCTTTGGGGCTCTGTTTAATATTCACTGTGCAAACTTCTGAGAAATTAATGTCCACTTTTTAAGTTTCACTGGTTGCTTTTTGTTTGGTTGGTTGGTTTTTGGGCGGGGCGGAGGGATGGAGTATTCTTTTTATATCAAGACCTACAACAGGTTGTAGAGAAAAAATTATTAAATCCATTTCATCCTTCATTAGCAATGATCTCTCCAGGCTTCTGGTAGTAACTCGACATTTCAAATATTGGCAAAGTTTGTTCTTACTTTCTTGTAGATGAGCTAAACTACATCTTTACCCCTTGAGATCATAGATAGCAGCTCTGCTTCACCAGCTTCAGCTAAGGATATCACTGACACCCAAATCAGAGCAAGGAACAGCTAAATGCATCCACTGCTAATACTGTTAGTGGTGAGGAACCTGGGACTCCTGGGATCTGCACCTTTTGATGCAAGTCCAAAGCCAATTGAGAAGAAAGGTTTCTACAGAGTGCAAAAAGGTGAGAGAGTAACCTTTGAAGTTACTTGCTTTACAGTAGCTCTAAAAACAATTTTATTTTCTGTGGGAACAAAATATGGACAGGTGACTCACATCATTCACATCAGTGGTTGGGCTTTTCAGTGACATGTAAAGAACTCACCAATCCCTCCTACCCAAAATTATTGTGATTAGATTCTGTTCACTTGTCTGGGAAAAAAAAAAATCAGCCTGTATTTCAAATTCTTGTCAGGCTCTTTGTTGAAAGTCTTTTCTGTGTAAATAAAGTCCAGGAAATAATAGTGCAAGGCTTAAAAGAGACTGGCAGTGTGCTTGCCTTCTGTGAAGTGTTTGTTTTTATAGGTTGTGTTTTTAAAGAGGAAGACTTTTGTAAAACAGAGCATGCTTGGAAATGCTGTTCATTTATCTTTGTCTAAAATGCTGAGTGGCAAGAGCAGCCCAGGAGGTTTGCCTTCTCCTGTGGGGACAGGACAGCAGTCCCTCTCTGGACTGCTTGACCCAGACTGATTTCATTCCCCCTGCAGGGAGGGGCACCCCAAGCCCTGGGTTCAAACCCACCCCAGCAGATGCAAGGGCAGTTTGGGGCAGACCCTGGTGTCAGCTTTGTTCCCATCTGTGGGAGACAGCAAATGCAGCAAAATGACTTCACTGGGAGCGTTTTGTGAAGCTGCCAATGAACTACTTAGGAAATTTTGGAAGACTGTGAGAGTTTAAAACCTCCAGCAAGACAAACTCCAGCTCATCTGTACAGCTTGGGTAATGCATCTATTGCCCGTGGTGCTTGTATAAAGTCAAGAATTACAAGGTGATGGGGTTTGCCTGCTCCAGGCAAATGTGGGTTTGTTAAACCCACATGACCTCCTATCCCAAAAAAAAAAAAAAAAAAAACAAAAAAACCTTTAAGCAAAAGGCTGGATTTTAACCCACGCAGGTTTAGGAGAGCAGATTGCTTTTCCATGGGCTGAGTTAGCAGGAGTCTGTCACCAGCTGGTGGCAATGATCAGGCACTCTGTGATAGGCTAGGGAAGAGGAAGCCTTGCTTTAATGACAGCTGTGGTTTGGTGAGGTATTTTGTGAGCCGAAATCTAGTCGATGAAAACCAAGAAGGGGAAAAAAAAACATTGCTGGAAAGGTAAGATATTGCTGAGTGGTAGTCAGAAATAGTGTTTTATAGATAAACTGCTCTTTCTTGGGGCATGTTTTAAGCAAAGCCATTTTTATTTGGTATTGTAAGTTACCCAAAACTTAAAACAATTAGCATGTAGCTTATGTTGTGCTAATGAAGATTTTTAATATTTTAAAATATTTAAATATGATGAATTCTAGATGGTATGGTTATCCTTGTTTTTTTTCTTTTTCTGGGGGGGGAGGGCAGTAAATAACTTCTATTTCTGGCAGGTGAAATGCAAAATTGTGCCCGAATCAGGGTGGTAATTTTGGTATAAAAAGGTTTCTGAGGCAATAAAATACTAAGTGTGTACATATGACATTAAAGGACCAATATCACCAGTGAGTGACAGGCAGGACTAAAATGACAAAAATGAGCGTGGCCTCTCTTTCTTTGAAGATGACCTAGAGCCAGTCTTGAGCATCAAGAGCCCTCAATCCACCAGAACACGTGCAGGCATTAAAGCATGTAAACTAAACTGCTGTAGTATAATTGAGAACCCATTTCAGGACTGGGTTTCACTTTCAGGGAAATTGGGACATGTGGAGTTGTAGCACAAGTGCACGGGAGCTGAAAATGCAGAGCAGCTCCAGCTGTTCTGAATAAACCCTGAATGGCCCTTGCTGAAATGATTATGCCTTAAAATACAATCAAATACATCTGATGAAGGAGAAAACACAGGAATTGGTTACTTGCCCTGATTTTCTTTGTTTCAACATGTAGTTTTTAAGCAAAGTCTAATTTCCTCAGGTACTATTAAACAATTAATTAACTTAATTATCTAGAGAGTATGGATGCCTATTTAGATGGCATATTAATTGAAGCCAGTTCTTTTCTTTGATGCTGAAGATGATCACAATCTCCTGAGTAAGGCATTAGACCACTAGAACAAGCCTTGCACAGCAAATATGAGCAAAAATATGCAAATACAACTTAAAATGAAAAGAAACTTGCAAATGCTGCTTTATTTAATTCTTACAATAGGGAGGCACTTTTACATTAAAAAAGAAGTGCAGAGGTTTCATTATTGACTACAAAACCCTAAAATATTATTCCATGAAAACAAAGAGAAATAGTGTCTGTGTGACAAAGTGATTGTTTTTTCCTTTCATTTCTATACAATTCATTACATTTAAACAAACAAAACCTAAAAATATCTCTAGAAAAGAACAGCAAAAAAACCTTTTTTTTTTTTCTGTTCCTGCAGGCCAAAAGCACTTAGAACATTGATGACACTTCGCATTGTGTTCCTCATCTCTTATTTTCTGTGCTTGTATGAGGCAGTCTGACCCAGGGGCTTTCCAAGATTAATGGGTGCCACAGAGATATCATAAATAAAGTGATCACGTGTTTATTTGATGTCAACAGTCTCAATTCAGCTCTGCCTTGCATGCAAAACCTGCTTGTTTCAGTCAAGTTATTCTCCAACCAAGACCTGTGTGTGTGCTGGTGTGGTGGAAAAGCAGGGAAGGGTGACTGCAGGAAAGGATTTCCCCTCCATGGAGTCAGAATTCCAAGCTTATTTTCCATGCCATCCTAGAAAATTGACCTTGTATTAAAGGCAATGAGCCCCTGGTTGTCAGCTTCTTGCTGGGCTGTACTGGGTGAAAGCTGGGAGCAAATCCTGCATTGCACCACCCAAGTGGGAAGTGAAGTTACCAGTAAATTCAGCCAAAGCAATAATAACACTGAGAGACAGGCTCAGATTCTGCACTAACCCTTGCATTTAACACTGGAAGAAACCTCCCTGATGTCACTCAGAATATCCCTGGAGAAAGGCAGTCTTCCAAATGAATATTGTCACAATCCATCCTTCTGGACATCCACTTCAGTGTCTCAAGTGAAGACGGCAGAGCTGGGGTCAGCAATGCTGGCAGATAAATGTCTCTGTGCTTGATGGATGAGAGGATATATTTATACCTCACAGCAATTGTCTTGCTATTTATTTGGTTTGGGGTTAACAAAACCACCAGGTGAGCTGCACAGGGAGGCTTCTGGTGGTGTGAAAATGAGCTTGGAAGTGGAAAGAACACTCAAAGGATGTTAAAGAAATATTGGAAATGCTCGAAATCGGCACACCTGAGGAAAGCAATACTTTTCTAATTACCTGTTGGTTTATTAAAGTTGGCTGAGCAGAATATGGCTTTACATTCTGAGGTTACTGGCAAAATTCAAGCTTTCAGTGGCAGCAGGGCTCACAAATAAATCTGTTCTGGAGCTCTCTGAAGGCAAGGTTACCCTAAATAAAGGGAATATGATGGATCATCAGACTATGCTTAGGTTGAGCAGTGCTAGATTTGATGGAAGAAGTATTTGCTGCAATTCCTTGGTTTTACTCAGCAAATTCCAGTTTGATGTCCTGTGATGCAGAGCTCCTTCCTTCAGGCCATTTCCTCTGTTTTTCAAAATTGCCTGGGGTGTATTTAGCCCACTTTGAAAGTAAATGACCTGACCTGATCCAGAACTCTTTTCAAACTCTACAGCTGAGTTCTAAAGACAGACAAATTAAAGCTGGTCCAAATATATAACCAAAACTGTTTTCAAAAACTGAGCTACTTAAAGAAACACTTCCATTTTGAAGTTGCTTTACCACCATAGATACAACCTGTAAACATATTCACAGGGAGTTTGGGCTGTGGATTCCAAGGTATCTTTTCCTTTACCAAAAGCACTTATTACAAAACCTGTACAGATTTTTCTTTGCATGTTATGCTTGAAAAAGTTTAGTAAGTCTGGTTTCGTTTAGATTGTAATACATTAAAATTATTTGCAACTTGTAATTTTGCACTGATATAAGAAATACAAGATGTAAAATTCTTTCTAAACAGAAATTCCTAAACTTTCTCTCCAAGCTAAATATGTCAAAGGACATAGCATGAACATGAAAGATAAATCTAGCTTTAAGATTTCCCACTGATATATAAAATAATGTTTTACAAAATTTTGATCTTGATTGTCTCTTTCCAGCTGAACAGAGAGGGTTTTTTTTTCCCTCCATTCTATCTTAAAAGGGAGAAAACCATGCTGCTCCTTATTTCCCTGGCACATCTTGCATGAAATAATGCAAGCTCCATTATGGCATGAGACTAATTATGCAAATTACATCCGAAAGAAAAAAAGTTAAATTAAGATCTGAACAGTTACTGCACGATCCGTGGGCACGAGTGAGATCTGATGTCGTTGTGTTTGGAAATGGCTTCGTCCAGATCCAGCTGTCTGCTGTTGACCTTCACCTCCATGCAGCCATTATAAAAAGCAGTCACTGGTGTAGCACCCAGAGGAACATCTGCACAGAAACACATTCAGTTCATTAGGCCAAGGCATGCAAATTCCTACGGATTCTTCAGATCAGTCAAAACATGGGGAATACTCCACTCCCCATCCATTATTTAGTCATGGGAGAAAAGGAGCAATTTGGCAGGAAACACTTGAGTTCTTCTTCCCTTTTTTTAAAATCAAGATCACGTCAGCAAAACTGAGAAAGGCCAGTAAAATGTTAAATATGCATTAGAAGGCTGTTCCCATCCAGAAACTGAACTCCAGGAATGTTTTCCATAGTAGCTTTTCCTGTATTAACAACAAGAGTTTGTTTCCTGGAGCCCACTGTTCTTGTCCTGAGCTACAAACAGCTGTTTCTGGACTTAGAGGTCACACAAAAAACTGTCTTGCTTTTGCCAGGAAACTACTCTAGATTCAAATCTGCAGCTTCTCGCTTGGAGCACCCCTGGGAACTTCACACATTTTCCTGCTTGCTCACTGCTGCTTCCAAGTGAATTCTCTGTGAAAGACTCAGTTTATCTGCTGCTCGTTTAGGTATTGTTTGGCTTAGGGCAGCAGCAGATCACGGATATGCTTCCAGGAAACAATATGTTAAGCACAAAATCAAGCAGGCATTGCTCTCGAGTCTTAGGGTACAACTGGCTTCTTACAAGGTAGATCTAAGGGATGCAAGAACCTTCAGCAATTAGAATGAGGGTGATGAGGAGCTGATCTCAAAAGCACCCTCTCTTTTTTCAGGTGTCAATCAGCCTATCCCTCCTTAGGAGATAGCATTTTTGATTCCTAAGATAACCAAATCTGTTTTCTCATTATTTTATTTTGCTGTAAGCTGAGGTATTGCACAGAGTCCCGTATAATTGTTCCCTACTGTTTTTTTCTCCCAGTGAAGAAAACACTGCTGTCACAGAACCTGGAAGTTTCATTGAACCTGCACTGGTTTTGCTGAAATAACAGGGGAATACTCCCACCACTGTTACCAGTTTGTAGAAAGGGGGATCAAAAATGGGGACTTATGGTCTTCATGAAATGCATGGGGTTTTTGAATACAGAGGCTTGTTTTTTGGGGGGTTTTGTTTGTTTGTTTTATTGTGTTAATTTGCATGCTTAAGATAGCTTTTAAAACTTAAAAACAGATGACAGAAAACTGAGATTGAGGAGCAGCAAGTAACTAATACCTGCTACTTATCTCTTTGGGATGCCTGAATAATGCAAAGCTCTTTATTCTCAATATGTTGATTTCTCTGTGGCTGGCAATGTACTAAAAGAGAATCATTGAAGCATCACAAAGATGAAGAGGCCCAAGAAATGACTGGAATCTTAGTTACTGTGGCTCTGTTAAACTGCTGACTCACCTCTACTAAGTAAATACCGACTCATTCTTTGTCAATTCAAGTCATGTCAGTCGAATTTGTAGCATTTTCTTAGGAATTGTGATTCATTCTCCAAAAAATAATAACAGGATACAGAAAAGCTCTCAAAGTAGCAACACTGTAACCATGGCACCTTACCTCTAGCAATTTTCAAGTTTTAATTCAGGTTTTCACTGCTTCTCACCTGGGGCAATGCTATTTTTCCTCTTGATTCAGCCTGAAGTCAAACTATTTACACAGAAGTATGTGCACACTTCCTGGACAAAATAATCCTTGTCATAGGGATAATGTTGATGGTATGTCTCAATAATGTTAACTTGAAGCTTGCTTTGAACAAAATATTTGCTGTTTCAACACATTCTCTGTCTCATAAAGATTGCCAGTCATCTCTTGCTCAGAGTTTCATTGCTGAAACCATATTCCTGACTTCCCCTTCTGCACTTCTGACACTTGGATTGTTTATAAATACCTGTTTTCCTTACATTTTTGATGCAGTTCCTCAGTTGTGCCAGGTGGTGGCATTTCAGAAACGTGCAATGCTCACCCAACTCAAAAATCAAGACATTTTCCAAATTCAAACCTCTAGAGAGCCATGTCCAAATAATGCTACTGTTAAAAAGCTGGCTGCCTCCAAAGCTGAAATGACTGGTGGAAACAAGAGGCACTTGAGGTGAAAAAATTTTTTTTTTTTTTTTAATAATTGTAGGCTTTTCCTAGCATGGGTAAGGCTGAATACAATCAGGCTTGTAGAAATAATGAAATTAATGAAAAGAAACAGGCCTCACCTGGCAGGCCACCCAGGTAGGTGACAACATTTGCCATCATTGCTTGATGCAGAGTTGAGAGTTGCTCAGAGTTGCTTCTGTCTGTGTGTGAATCAACAGCCAGTTCAAGCTCCTGTTTGGTCACTAGAAGTCCAACCTGCACTTTTGTGGGGGTGCATAACTTCTTTGATTCCAGCTGTGCAACAGTGATGTTCCCAATGGTCACAGTGATTTTCTAGATGGAAGAAAGGTAGATCACCAAAGATGTCACATGCAACTTTAATAAATCATTGTACTTCGTTCTGGTGCACTTTTCATTTGCAAGTAGAAGAAAATATTAAATACTGGTACCTTCAGCTGGAAAAGCTGATGTGTAACCATCACTTGTAATGATGAATGCCATTCTTAACTTTATGAGTGAGAATGTTTTACAGGGAACAACTTTGGCTGAGGTGAAATCCTGTTTCACCTCCAGTTTTAAAGGTACCCAAGTGTTCACTACAGGTTATTTTGGGAAAAAGCCTGGAGTAGCCATGGAGTATAATTATGCTCTAGATTGGGATGGCTGATGTAGAGGATGTAACTGGAAAACTTAAGGACTTAACAAAATCTGTTAATAATTTGGAACTAACATGATGCCCTTACTGCATACACTGCTGTCATAGTTCCCTGTCTGCTCTGTGCATTTGGAAGGAAAGGTTAAAGAAAACATGATGGAATGGATCTGAGCTCAGACTACACAATGTAATCTCCCTGGCATGAGTAATTAGTGCTTAGTCACTGCTGCAGCAATCATTAATAGACAGATATTTTCTGCACATTATTATCTGATCTAATTTTCAAAATATTGAGGCTACCAGCTTTACTGCAAATGTGTGAGTAACTTTTTTTTAGTTTGATTTTTCACCTGGCAGCTGCTAGGAGAATTGTAAGATCACCTGTGAGTCAGAGGAGTTAGAGCCCACTATGGACAATGCAAGAGGCACTGTTTCATTAGAAACCAAGGCAAACATAACACCAGTGTCTGTGGATGGCCGAATAGTCAGAGTCACATTTATTAGCCAATCTTCAGCACTGTCAAGATTATCTGTTTTAAAGAGAATAATTGAAATTAGTAAATCCACCTGCTGATGAAAAATTAATATGGTGTTAAAAATTAGTATTTAAATTTCCTCCCTACTGTGGAAAAATTAGTGCTAATTTTTGAACTTATAGAAAGAACTATAATTCTAAAGAAACCCAAGCAAATAAAACAAACAAAAAAAACCCCACTAACTTTTAATCCTGGATCTTCAATAGTGGCCAACCTTTGCAAATAAACTTCTGAATGTAAAACACTCGAGAAACTGAACAGATGACACTACTGTGATCAGAATCCTCATTCAAGCAGATTCCTATCAGAAGTTAAGGGAATCACTGGTGGATGCAGAAGTGCATAGCTTAGTTTGCGTGCCTTTTTTAATTTTCTTTCTTTTACAATTTCACCAGTTCCATCACCAGTCCAACAAAAAACACAGGGATAGAAAAATACTTACTATAGTTTATCTGGAATGCTGCCATTCCAGTGCCAGGGTAGAAGGATCCTCTCTCCACTTCTACTAAACAGTGTTTGCTTTCTTTTTCTTGAATAACTTCATTTACTCCTGAATGTCCCTGGTTCATCAAGTTCCAGGCTCGGATACAACCATCCAGACGAGGGTTAATCTACAGCAGAATGACAGCATTGGGGGTTTGAGTCCAAAGTTGGTTTTAAAATGTTAATAATGAGGCATCATTTTCCATATCAGCTTATTTTTATGTAGGCAATACCAGTCTTATCAATGCTATAGGTTACAGCAGTGATGCTGGGAGAAAACCAAGTGGCAGGCATTTGGTACCTCAGACTTCAAGAGGTATTTATGGTTTAGCATTTCCCACTTGGCTGCCAGAGATCTGGACAAAATAATATTGCTTCCACTTTGAAAGCTCATGTTGTGACCTAGACAAAAGGACAGCAGATTTTCTGTAGCTGAAAGAAAGTGATCACTAGCAATGCTCCTTGTTCAAAGTTTTATCCTTTATACCAAAGTAAAAAGAAATTTCTGGAATTGTTTTCTATTGGATAAAGGGATGTTATAGTATTGTTCCATGTTTTTTTTCCTCTGCTTTACTTTTGAGTAAAGTTGATTTTTAAAATTTGTTTAAAAAAAAAAATCTAAACTCTTGCAACAACTTGACTGTAGCCATTCTTGAGGCTAGGAGACTGAAAGAATCAGGGCCTTGTCCAGCCTGGGCTGTTGTAAAACCTTGTAAAAAAAGAAAGCTCACTGTGCTGCTTTAACAGCGAATACTGCACTTATTTAGAGCTTAGCAAAAGCCAGGACCAGGACATGAATCACCCTGAAATGCACTCTCAGCTGCAGCAGTGGTGGTGATTTAGGGAATCTTAAAGCCATATTAGGAAACAGGCTACAGAATCCTCAAAGATTAAACCAGAAGTGCTGCGTTTTTACAAGTGAAGCCTTACTGAAGGCAGACTGAAAACCTTCACACATGTTTATTTTCAAAACAGTGGTTTAATAACCACATTTTCATTTCCTAAATGGGTTCCATGCCAGGCTTGCTTCTTCTGTGACTCCCAGGAGCACAAAACTGAACAGAGCATGATCAATCAATATTAGTCTTATTATTATTTAATTACCTGTTTAACAAGAGCCCACTCTTGTTTACCACCCGCTCTGCGAGGTAATCCTGCAATGTACACCTTGGTTTCCAAGAAACCCTGGGATTGCTTAAACAGAGTTCCTGGGCTGTTAATACTCATCACAGCCTCTTTAGCTATTTTTACACTGATGCTGTGTTCTAATTCTTCAACTGATACCTGGAAAAAAATGCAAATAATTACATATACACACATACAAAAATGTAGAATGTATTAAATACTCATTACATAAGCCCTATGAAGCATGACTAATGTTTCTTTAAATGTCTACCTTGTAAAAGAGTTTTAGTTTAAATTGTATTTAAACTCGATGCAGGACAGCTGCCCATACCTAGGGACATTAACAGGATTAAAAATTTGATGTGCTCTGTGTAAGTGAGAAAGGCTTTTCATCTCAGGTATGAAGGCTTGAAAAGCAAGATGAATTTTTGGTCTAGCAGATGTAAAACGTGCTCTAAACATAAACTATCCAATAACTGTGCACTTGACCATGCAATCATAGTTTTGAATATCCTGCCACTTTCCTTTTCATGTTTAAAATTAATAATTGCTATGTTGATAGCTAGAGGTAATTATCTTTTCCTTGATTGTTAAAAGGTAGCAGAATTTCCTGATGCAAGGCATTCCTGTGCATTTCTTGGCTGGTTTTTAAATCTGGTGTTTGAGTGCATAATTTAAAGCCTTTTAGTAGTTTAGTTTAGCTCAGTTTCTCCCTACTTTATTTATCAGCATCTTCTCATAGTGAGTAAAAGAAAGGGAATGAAAGAAGAAAATCCAACTTACTATATGCCACAGTCCATCATTAATGGCCTTGCCTCCACTGGTGACTTTTGTTCCAAACTCATTCTTGAATTGAACCTCAATCTTTCCATCCCTAAGAGCAAGCAAGATCCATGCTGAGTTGTCCAGAGATTCTGCGTACAGGATCAACCCCTCTGTGTCATATGTCCGGAAATCAAACTCTGCTGTAAATCTGAGTTGTGAAGAAAGAATCTTAATAAGAACACAGGAAAAGTGAAATATTGTAAAGCCTAGGATAACTCATTAGCAGGCCAGTGAAAGGTTCATAGATAATAACTTTTGGTGTCTCTGTATCTCAGCAGTTGTGATTTTTTTGTATGGTTAGTCAAAAGCAGAATGGAACATAAGCCTTGTTCACTCAAATCCAGTGGGAAGTTTTCAGGTTAACACCCTCACCTGGGATTTGAAAGAACCTCGGTGCAGTTCCCAAATTCCCTCTAAGCTTTACTTGTTAAGGATATCCCAGTCCCCTGAGTAAGAAGAGAGATCTAATATGACTATTGCATTTTGTAGTGATGCAATGCAGACAAAATAGAAGATCTATAATGTGCTTTAGTTAAGCTGGGTTGCCAAATGTTGTTCTGAAAGAATTATAACCTAGAAATTCATTCTGCCTTTTGTATGTCATTCCCTCATCTGAGGATTTGTTGGCTGGATCTAGGTTGAGTGTGTGTACGTAGCAAAATTGGGATTTACTGTGCAGTAGAAGAGAGGAGAGTAGAAGTAGAGTAAAAAACAGTCTTTGGGACTAGACAAAACAGAGTAAGGTGAAAGGAGAAAGCAAAGCATTTAGAAGCTGGGGTTTGCCAAGGCAGCTGTAACTCAGAGCTGGGTCGCTGTCCCTCGCAGTGCTGCTCTGTGTCCCCTAGATGGGGCTGTCCCTCGCCAGACGCACCCAAAACCGCTCTGTGTTTACACCGGGCTTCAACCATTTATCATCTCCGAAAGCTCTTCCAGGACAGCGTTAGTGCCCGGTCAACCTGGAACAGCGGCAGAGGGCAGAGTTCTCAGTATTTACGTCCATCTGCACGGTTCTGAGGCTCTGGAGATCACCAGCTCCACAGCTGCTGCTGCTGTTACCTTCCAGTGGTTTGGTCACTAAGTCAGGGAACGCTGCAATTTCGGCTGCTGCAGCAAAGAGGTCCAAGAGCAATAAAGGGATCAGTGCCACGGGCAATCGCTCTGATAGCTGTAAAGAAAATCATCCAGCTGGTGCCTTAGACAAGGTACTGTGCTCTGTGGGTGTCCTTGGGACACTGTGTGTGAAAGGATGCCCAGGGAGGGGCATGGGGGCAATGGCCTGATTTTGTTGCTCAGTAGAATGAGCAGAGCATGTCCCAGCAGCAACATCCAAGCTAAAGTCATTCCCATTTATAACTGGAAGCTATACTGTAACTATTTTCATAAAACTTCTGAATTTTATGTTGATAATTCTAAATGCTTTCCTGTTTATTCATTTGTTCATCATGTAAAGGTATCTTATCCAAGGGGGAGATGGTGGTAAAATTTAGGAATGCAATGCCTTCTTCCTAAAGAAGAATTTCTTCCCTCAGAAAATTAAGGGAAACAAATGTCTGTCATTCCAATGCATACTTTTATCAATAGCAAATGCTTACCTTGTGACATTTGGCAGTTTGAACTTTAAGTAGAGAACAGGAGTTCCTATAAATTGCTCTGACAGGTAAAGCAGTTGATAATTCTTTTCAAGATTCAGTCGGATACACTCAGTAACAGACTGAAAATGGTAGAGAAAAAAAGCTGTTAATACATTGTGATAGCTTATGAAGCAACTCCTGTTGTTGCCTGCTAGCCTTTTCTACTTTTAAAGTAATGGGTTACCTCTGGGTTTTTTTGGTTTTTTAAAACTTGAATACCTGTGTACAAATGAAATGGTGTGTTTTTGCTTTTGCTTGAAACATCCATTATTTAAACTGCTGGAGGATAATCCGGGTTGACATACAGTTCTGGTGGATTGAAACTAATATTTAAATATTTAGTTTTTGAATTAAATTCCAATCTTCCATCAGGCACTTTTCTTTCACCAGGGATATATGACACCCACCTTCTAGGGAACTACCAAGTGCCATTATTAAAGTTCTGCAGAATCTAAACCTGCTCAGGTGTTAGAAGGGAACAGATCAGACAGTAGAGATCAGTACCTTGGGAAGACTGTGTTAAAGAGAAATTAAAGAATCACAGTGCTTATGGACAAGTAGAAGCCTCAAAGTCTCTTCAATCAAATTTGAATCCCTCAAAACATTCTGTGCCTGTCTTCTACTTTGACTTTGCTATTCCTGATGCAGTAGTTCCATTAAATGTACAGGTACTCTTCTTGAATTTTATGGCTACTTCATTTTATGGCTGCTAGTGTCACTAGTCTTTAGATTGACTATATTTTCAGATGACTGAACTTTTTTTCCCCCAATTAAAAGCATGAAACTAACTTCCAGACAGAGAATTAATCACTCTTGAACAACAGTACTGAAAGTAAGAGCATCTTCCTGCTTCATTACATCTCACCATTTCAAGGATGAGCAAAATAAAATAGAATGACTGCCAAGTGCTGTTCATTAAATTTCAGAAAGTACAAACGAGACCTAAAATACAGATCCTGGAACTTGTGTCAGATCTTGGTCCTGCAGTTTAAGCCAAATTTTGTTATACTCTGTTAGAAGTGTTTTATTGTTGTTAGAAGTGTTTTATTGTTGGCAGCTATCTGAGCTTGCTTCACATGACATCTCAGACTGCCTGAACTTTTCAAAGTATACAGATAACCACATACACAAAAATCCTTTGACTTCAGTCCTTGAATTCAAGTTCTCTGGAGTTTCAAACTTTCTGCTCCTAAGAAGTGTAAATTTTCAAACTGATCAAGAGCAGCCCATTTTGGCTGCAAGATGTTCTCCAATTGGCAAGTATTACTGAGTGCTTTTCCTTAAGCTATGGCAGATGAGAACTGTGGAAAACAATCCAGGTTTTTTTTTTCAATTCAAACAGAGTAATTCTGAAACAGTGAGCGAAAACTTTTGCACAGCCTAAGGAAAACTTGGGAACATATGGACAAAAGGAACATTCTGTTTCTGAGTGGGATGAACAGGAATTATTTGTTTCATAGGAGAAAGCTGAGGCTTATTTTGGAAGCAGCAGGGAATAAAGATGCCTGGCTAAAGCAAGCTGCTTTTGACAGGACTCCTGAAAATGAGCATGCATGAACTGAATGGCATCCAAATCCCTGCTGCTTTGTGAGCCAAACCATAGATCAGAATCCCCAGCATTTTCTCAGGAATTTTTAATCATTTCTCAAATAGCTTCCCATTTTCCTTAATCTAAGCTAACCTCTCATCAAGAAATACCAAACTTTGTGATTTTCCACATGGAATTTTACATAGCACAGTTTTACCTCACAATTCTTCATGTCCTTAGAGAGCTTGAACCCTTTCTTGCCATCACAATAGCAGCTGTAACTTCCTGGTGAGTTCACACAGAGTTGAGCACAAATATTTTCAGCACATTCATCAATATCTAGAGGACATTAAAGCAGACAGAAGATTTTTTTTTTTCATGGCACAGACTGAAAACTAACACAAATTAATGGAATAATGGATAAGAGATGTTCTCTGCAATAACATGAATCCAAAAGGTGATTTAGTAATCTGATAGAGGCCTGGAGTGCAGAGCTGGAGACAATTTGATCTGATTTCTGAGGCACAAGGTGGCTGAATAGTGAGAGACCTCATAAATTGCTACCACAGATGGCACAAATCCCATTCTGGGTCAGATCTCTTCCTTTCCTTGTAAGACATGATGAGAGCTCAGGTTATTAAAAGTATATAGGGCAAATATGTGAAGAAAGAATGTGCTTTATTAATATACACCCCAAATAATCTCAGGTCAAAATACCTTTTAAAATAACATACAATAATCTCATAATGCCTAAGGTTCAGACAGCATCTACTTGTGGAGAAGAATAGTCTGATTTGAGTTTGATTTAAGCTACATCAATAAAATAATCATTTTTTATTCAGTAGGTTGTGCAAATAAGTAATTTAGAAATGAAAAGCTGTTTAAATGGCCAATGTAAATTTTACATTTCTAATATAGAAACAAAATCTCTCTTTGACAAGAGACTCCAATGAGGGTGATTTGGGCTTCAGATTAAAGCAACTGCAACATTTATTCTGAAACAAATAGCCCTTCTAGTGGGAAGAAAAAATTTTGTACCAATGCATGTATTTAAATCTGGGGCTTTTTAGGACTAAAAAAATTATTTTTTGCTGTTGTTTGGAGGAAGAGAGGTAAGGAAAAAAATAACAAACCCTGTTCTGATTTTCAGTCCAATAGTATCTGTCATCATAGAGATAGCTGTGCATAAATGTATGTAAATACAATTTTCCTAATAAGCATAATTGAGTTTAGCCACCTAGAAGCAATACGACAATGAAAAGCTCATGTCATTTAGCATTTCTGTAAGGCTCCATTCCTGTCAGGCTGCACAATCCTGTCCTTAGACAGGATTTGGTGACTCATTTAATGTGGTTACAACAAGGTCTAAAAGCTTAGCAGCATAATCCTCCTGCTAGGAAGGTAAGACTTTCCCCATTGGAACGTCATCATCTTGCAACCTCCTGAATCCATGTCCCAGTAGAAACACAACACTTACGTGGGTTGCATCAAATTGAATTTATCTGAAGGAAACCTTAGGAGGAGTAAAAATTAATTACTGTGAAGTTTTTCTCACTTTGGTGCATGCAGGAACAGAAAATTGTCAGTAGTGTTTTAAAATCCCACAGTAACTGGACACCTGGATATGTAAACACTGCCACGGTGCAGAGCTTTGTCACAAAAGACCTGCAGGAAAAGCCATGCACCAGAAGATTCATGGCCACCAGGAAGATGCTTTTGTATCCTTTTGAGCAGTAATACAAGGCAGCTTTTAAAATAAAAACCAGTCACCGACAGATTTTCCTTAAACTTACAGTGTAGAAGATTCCTCTTCATTGCAGAACTCTAAGAGCTTTCATATCTGTTTACAGATTAATTAATTTAATTTAAATTTATTTTCTGATGTGCAGTAAATAGAAACTTTAACAAACACAGAGCAATAGAACATATTCTAAGACAAATTTGCAAACACTTTCAACACTGGATAAGTTATGGTCTTTGTATGAGTGGCTTCTTGCTGCTTCACTGGTAACTATCAATACTTTTCAACTTTGCTATAATTGTTACAGAACTTTGGAAATTTTTAGATCCAGATTGTAATTTCAGGAAAGATTCTTTTGAAGCAGCTCCTTTTTTTCACAGTTCTTTCTCTGGATATTTAGGAATAGTTTTATTTGACATTTGAGGTCTTTATAAAAAAAAACATTTAAAAAAAATCTTTAGAGAACTGCCATGCTGTCATGTAATACAGCCTGACAACAATTAATTTAATAAAGAATATGAAGATTCAGAAATGCACCAGTAAATGAGGAGCTGAGTTTGGTATAGCAGTGGAATAAAAAAAGAAAAGGGAAGGGGGAAAATGAAAGACATGAAAAAGGGGGAGCTGGGGACAAAGACCCACCTTCACAGTTCTTGGAAGTTGAATTATATGTGTAACCTTCTGGACATTCACACTCATATCTACCCTCGGTGTTTTTACAGATGGCTGTTCCACAAATGTTTGGATGTAGCACACATTCATTTATATCTAGAAACACAAAACAAGTTATTAAAAAACAATTCCCACTCTTGCACACCATTTTTCTTCCCAACCTTATCCAACACTGTGCATACTGAGTGAGGCTGGCAAAATGTCTTGGTAGCTCTACCATGTTATCACAGTAGACTAGAGCTACAGCCAGAAAGATTTCCAGAGGGCTGTAAAAGACACTTCTGCATGCCCCCAGTGAAAAAATTCTCTGCCTGCCTCTCTTTCCCATCCCTTCATGTCTTCTGTGGGTAACAGGGAAAGGGATGCATGTCTAGGAAGGCAGAGAAACAGGCTACAGATTTCCCATAAACTAAACCAAACTGCCTAGTAAAATTCCATCTTAGAAAAGACACCCAGAAAGACAAGAGATAATCCAATCAGAGGTTCTTCCATGCTACAATCAATTCATATCAGTTTTCTTTTAATTGGCTATGCTGAGAGGTATTCAAGTCCCTGACTGTCTCTCTCTATCCCTCAAACCATTTTAGTGTCTATCTTCTGTCTCGTCTCCAATTTGTCAATGTCATTTTCACAATGCAGATGTGACAATGGGATTCAGGGTATAGTATCAATCTTACTAAGTGTCTTTGAGACAGAAAAATGTCAGATCCCTGGTCATACTTCACTCCCACTCGTGAAGGTAGGGATCATTCTAGTTTTCTCTGTGGTTTTGTAGCAGTTGTGGAAATGGTGCTGCACAGGAGATTCTGCCACTGGCTTGCTTGGAGACCTGAACTGTGGTAAGTCAAAGCTGCCCTGAATTCAGACTACTTTTCTACAGTTCATAAGTGTATTCCAAATTCCTGGTTGTTTAACCTTGTAGTTGCATGTAATAAAATACTTGAATGCAGTTTATCAAATGATTAAAGTAACACTCAAGGCACTAAGGTGTATTAGTTTTTGTGTATATATATATATACATATACACACACTAGCTTTATCTTTGATTATGTTTTTACCAAGAATTACAAAAGTTCTAATTTATCTGCTTGCCCCTTTTCATAAACCCACAGTCTTCTGTCATTCTGGCATGTCTTTGGACAAAAAAACCAAAATTATCTGATATCATCCAAAACTGTTGTTCCATTAAAATGGAATGAAGTTCTAGTTTTTTTCTAAAAATGCAGTAAGAACTGCTAATTATGTCAATACACAATCTTTATTTGGAATGGAATTAAGCATTAGGTCCTGGCCAACAGCAGACACAAGCATGTACAGAAAAAATATGCTGGGTGGATCAAAGAAAAAAAATCTTTCTCTCCATCAGGAGATTTTTCGGATTCATTAATAGTTTTTTCTCCAATGAACTTCAAACTGCAGAAAGAGCAGCATGGCTAATTAGGAGTGATTTAGCCTAAGTGTTTACCAGAGAGAATTTCCATGGTAACAATATCAGCTATTTGTATCACTTTAGATTCTTGTTTCAGGGTGCTTAAAGGGTATGTGAAACTGGTGAGAAACCAAAATAAACTTTATGGAGCTCCAGTAATGAAGCAGAATCTCATCTACAACCGTTCCCTCTTTCTTGCCTTGCTTCTTGATCTGGTTCATTATGTGGCTGCCCAAATGCCTGCAGTGTGTAAGGAATGAGCAGCCAAATTAAACCAGAGCTGGATCTTTCAGAGACAATGCAAGAGCATTTATGGAACTACTGGATCAAGCCCTTCCCTCTCTCTGGTCAGCAGGCACTGTGGTGGCATGGAACGAGGCTCCCCTGAAGTCTCCCTACCTCCACAATCCCTTTTGTTGGAATGCATGAAGTAACCATCTTCACACAGGCAACGGAAGCTCCCAGGGAAATTGGAACAGCGTTGGCTGCAACCTCCATTGAGGTCTTCACATTCATTTATATCTATGAAGAGAAGGGAATCAAACCCTCTGCTGAGAGGAAGGCATCAATTGACCAGCTGCAAATACTATTCAACAGCAGAAATGTAACTGTGCTTCTGAGAACCAACATGCCACGAAATTGAGGGCTGTACCTTCCTCACAATTCTCTCCTCTCCATCCTGCTTTACAGACACAGGTATACTTGGCTTGTCCATCTATGCAATCCTTATATCCATCTTTATGGCATGGCAGGGGGCTGCACTGGTTTGAAATTTCTGTGGGATGGAAAACATGGAAAATCCTTGTTATTTGGGGTTATTTCTCCTCAAAAATCACTTTAGTATTTCTTCTTCTCTTCCTACAGGTCATGAAATAGGAAAAATCTTGATGTATAACATGAAGCACCCCCAGAAGAATCTTGCTACTCATTCTGTCAACAAGAATTTTTAAGTGAGTGAGAACATACAAAGCCACCAGTACTTTTTCTTTGTCAGGCAGAAAACAACTAGAAGACAAATTACTTGCTAAGCTAATCCCTGCAAGATGTGACCAGACTTGATATTATTGTATTTAAAATATGTATTTCAGTTTTTAAAGAACAGTGCTCTGCCCCCTATCATACTATCACAAATTTCACTAGAAAGTTGTGATCAAAGTTTCAAGAACTCAAGATTAGAGCATTGAGTTTCTCTGTTCCAGAGTGGTCAGACAGAGAAACTGGTAATTTATTGCACTATTACAAACTGATCTGGAAAACATGTTCAGCCATGACTGTGTGCAGTGTAATTATTAAGGATTTTTTTGCCTTCCATTGCTTTCAATGATAAAAACAGGGTCAGGTGTTTAAGTATTCTTATTCAAAATAGCTGGAAGTTTCTTTGATATAACCAGGCTGTAGGAGGTTTAGAGAGATGTTTCAACTGTGGCAGTAGGAAATATGGTAAAAATGGCTTGCTATGAATTTAGTAGAAAGAACACAATTCATACTGGACCTGTGAATGTATAGGCATAAAAATCAAAAATGTGAGAAACATCCCAAGTTTCACGCTTTGTGACCTTTTGTTTGGAATCAACAACTGTGTTCTAGATAATATTTTGATGATTTTGTTTCGTTTTGTTTTTGAAATTTTGAGATTTTCAGCTGATAATATAACTATAGGGTAGAAATGACAATTAACAAGAGACTCTCGTACTCTACTTGACAGAACATGACTTGCTAGAGGCAAAGGGTTTGGCATAACTGTTAAAGATGTGGTAGAGTACAGAGGACACACTGGAGAATATTGCTGGGTTGGTGTAGGACACTTCTGTTTGCAGAAGAACTCTGTCTTCCATGTTGCAGTCAATTGTGTTCCTTTAACTTTATGAAGTTAAAAGCAGTCACTTAAACTGCTTTCTTGGGAAATGCTCTCTCACCTCACATTTTTTGGTCAATTTCTGGTTTTGATTATTGAGTTTGCCTAAGTTAAACCGGTTTTTGTCTCTTTTTGTGTCCCTGTGAACTGCTTTTTAGCCACTGTGTGTTCCAGCATCAGCACTTACCCTTGACACAAGCCCTCAGGTCAGCTGGAGAGTCTGGAGTGACTGCAGCCACCCTGAACACCCCTGCTCGATGGGAGGCAAGGCAGCCTGCAAATGCAAAGCCACACAATCAGCTCAGGGTCCAAAGAACGCATTTACACTGAAATTACACCACTTGCTGCATGGCGTCTTCAAAGAGCCTGTTCTCACAGCCTCAATTGCAAAACTGGTCTGGGCATGTCAGGGACAGCTGATGACAGCCCAACCTCCAAAGTGCCTCTGTGAGGATCTCAGCACACACGACATTCCCTGCACTATAATCAGCATGGAAATCATCCCAGTGCTAGGGGCAGAAAAACTAAACCAGTATTACCCAAATGAGAGCATCACTGAATCATGCACTACAGTTGTTTAGGTTGTTTTTTTTTTTTTTTTTTCTGTACTTACCTAAATATTTGGGATAAAAATATTCCTGCAGAAAGAAAAGAAAAATAAAGGCTAAGAAAAATTTCAGGTAGGTAAAATGACAGCAAAATACATCACTGAATATATTCTGAAGTATATTGGTATTATAACTACAAAAGAAGAAAAAGTAACTTTGAGTCACAGAATATAGGCCTGGTTTTCTATATGAATGTAGTTTGGGCTAAAGCAGATTATTTAATACACACAAGACTCAGTGGAGAGATTAAAATACTGCACTGAGTTGGACACTTGCAAAATGAAGGCAATGCAAATGAATTGGGTGTCAAATGGGAGGATCTTGCCCAGTGTTGCGTTTGGGAGCTGTGCTTTCCATGTGCTTCTGTCCTTCCCTCTGTAAAGAACTACTATCTATGTCATAGATACTCATAAAATACTTACCGTTTCAGGATTATTTTCAAAGATTTCCCTGGCTTCTTCCCTATTGCATAATTCTTCAATGCATTCCCTTTCTAGATTTCCCTTCTTTCTTTCTTCCATGAAAGAGTTTGCTCGGCGTTTCCTCAGCAGGAACTGAGAGGCATACTGCTGGGATAAAACTTGGGAGAAACAAAGCAACTCTGTTAGTATTTATCTCTTTTTGCAACAGCTGGAAAATGCTGTGAACACTGAGCAAATATGAGAATTTAACACAAAATTGTGAATTAAACGCTTAGGAGCTGATGTTTGCTATTGTTTTCAAAAACATGAGCAAGAAATTCTAGGATTCTGTATGTGGGAGCTGTTTCTCATCAAAAAAATCCTTAATCTGTGCTATTTATCCCTAACAGCATCCACGCCAGAAGCATAATTTACAAGTCATATTCAGCACAAGATTTTTTTTTTTTTTAAGATTATGGTTATTACAAAATGAGATATGTAAGCAACAAGTAGATAAAAAAGCTGATTGTATTACTGGTTTCAGTGATCTGCAAGTAAATATTCTGACCCTATTAAATTTATGTGAGAGCAAAATTATGTCTTACAAAGTCAGGCTACCTGTTATATGTAATTTACATAAATATCCTTTTGTTTTTCAGAACAGTGAAGAACAAGACAAAGGTGAGAATGCTATCCTGGGAATATCACAGTGGACAATCTATAAATACACCCACATTTTACAAGGTAAAAAATGTTACAGATCCAGCATGAGTCATTACTTAATTTTCATGTATCTGGTTATTGTCATTTTAGTGACTTTTAACAAGTGGGGAACACTGAGAAATGACACTAAAAATGAAAGATGTCTGCTTCAATATTCTTTGCAGAGCACAGAACACTCCAGGAACAGCATCTAAATGAGACTGCCTGGTTTAATTTTTGGCTATAGCTTGTGATCAAGAGAAAAACGGATGAGCACAGCTGGAAGAAGTCCAGCTCATTGGGTTAAAGAGCGAAGATGACAGATGTTAACTGGAGAGCACTGAACTTCTACACCTGCCCTCCTCTCCTCAGCCTCTGCACAACTTAACCTGTCAGAGCTGCCCAGCTGTGTGAGGGTTGTGACACCCACAGTGCACATCAGGTGTGGTGGCCATACATATTCATCCCAGCTCCACAGAAAAGAGCCATGCGAGCTCACAAAGTCCATCCAGTACTGCCTGTGACAATTCCTCAAAGCCAGAGCACCTCCACGAGCCACACCAGCAGCCAAGTGCCAGAGAAGAGCTCCCAGTTTCTCTGCACTAACAGGAAAGAAAAAAATTAAGGAAGCTGACTAGAAAGAGCAGCTAATGAGGCCCAGAGCTTGACAGGAGACAGATTTAACATTTAACTAAAACCACACCATCCTAAACACATTAAAGGTCTCTACTAAGTGACAGGGAACATTCTGAAGTGCTGCAACGTTGGGTAATGAATGACCTGAAGAAACCTTTGTGTTACAGCCTCCTGAGTGAATCTGACATGGGCTGAGCCTGTAACTACAAACTAATCTATTTGCTTTCATTCTGGTAAAACTAATCATCCTGGTGAGGCTGCAAATAAGATTTCCTGAGCATAAGGTGGATGTGCAGCTCACCTCCAAGGTTTCCCAGCACACCTCTGTCTCAGAGAGCAACAAGCTTAGAAATTAAAGTTCAATTAATTAAAAATAAATGCTTTATTTTTCACTAATAAGAAAGATGTAGAAAGACCATATGTCCTGAGGCAAAAGGAGCAACAACAGAAATAGGAAAATTGTGTATTATAGCTGCTGGGTTTATTTCCATGGGAGATTTCTACCCCCACAAAGATGCTGACCTTTAGGTACATCATTGTCATTTTCGCCCGGTTTTACAGCAAATAAAAGACAAGAAATTTTCAGTTGTGTACAAACAGATGTAACACTTTCTACTTAATGTTTTCAGTACAGTGGGGCAATGGGAACAAGTCTTTTCCCCTACATCAGAGCAGTTTATCCTTTTCCCAAGCTGATTTCCTATAACTTCTGACATTAAATAAAACATGTAGCTCAGAGCAAATTCCTCTTTTTTTAGGGCAAATATTTCAATCCCCATGCACAGAGTTAGCAGTGTATTTATTCATCTGTGTTTTAATTACAAAGATTATGATAGGACCTTTATTAAAAACAAAAACTCCTGACTGCTGCTGCTAGTCTGATTACAGGAAACTCCAGCCCATTTCTGACCCTGCCAAATCAAGTTAACCCTTAATGCACTCGGGCTGCTTCACAGGGTGATCTCTGAAGCCTTCTGCAATTCCAGAGCCTAACAATTTCCAGAGGTGGTGTACAGCCACTGTGCAGTGAATGCTTATCAAGCATCTAAAAGTGATGCCATTAAAAAAGAAAAAAAAAAATTGTGGGAGAGGATGAGATTCAGTGGTTTCTTACAGCTGTTCTGTTGTGCAGATGCAACCATAAACCTACTTAAAGTGGGCCACTTAAACATAACTTAGAGCTGCTTACCTAAGACCCCAGCCAAGGAAAGCAGCTGAAAAAAAGCTGAATAAAAAGTGACACCACGGTAGGAAGTGGCACAATCTTGTTTGCACAGCTCTGTAACTCCGTTGACAAAAGTATCCTCAAAAGCTCCTCAGTGACATTATGCAGCCAACAAAACAAAGCCGGCCACTAATATTTACCTGCACCTTCTCCAAAATGCGTCCCTTGCCTGATATTTGACCAAATCCACCTGCACTGAGGCTTGCAGGGGCAACTTTATGATTATTGAACTGTATGAGCTGCATTATTAAGCTGTTTTCTCTTCTTCCCCCCTCTCCTCCCCTGCCATTCCAGAAATCCTTGGCACTGTTCAGAGCCAGGCATAGGAAACTGGACAATATGGACCACAGAAATTCTGGATGAGCGGGACAGCTGATTTCCTGCTGTTAACAAAAATTACAAGGTATGCAGTGGAGAAGATAAATGGAACCAAAAACGTGACGAAAACAGGAGAGAAGATCATTATGAAATATTTATTAGAAGGTTTATTTTTAGGACCTGTTAAAAACGTTACAAAATGAACTTTCATCTTTCGATACTGCTCCCTTCCCAAGTCAGATACCCAAGTACCTTGCAGAATAGTAAACATTCAGTTTCTGTTCAGCCAGTTTAATCATTAGTAAAACAGGTCAGAAACAGGCTTACTTTGAGCTGCAATTCTGCTTGTTTCAGCTACACCGTCTTCTTCCACTATTAAGCTAAAACACTTTTGTGTCGAAGACGGAATACTTTTTCTTTTTGATCTGTACGTGAGAGCAAGTAGCTCTTGCCTAGGCTGAGAGGTCTGAACTTACAAACAGGGTCTGCGCCGCTTGCCCGGACTGCACAATAAAGCCACTTCTCCGAGCACACCATCACCTCCCGAGGGCTGTTCTTGCAAGGGAACCAAGCTCCCTGTGCAGACACTTCCCCGTGGGCGGCTGAGCCGCGCTGCGGCCGCGATCAGCCGCGGAGCGGCGCACAGCCCCGAGCCCCGGCTGGGCCGGCCCGCAGGAACCGCCGCCGGGCCCGCCGGGAAGAACCGAGGGGCTGCGAGCTCCGAGCGCGGCGCCCGCGATGCCCCGCACGGCCCCGGCACCGCTCCGGCCGCCCCTCGCCCCAAGACACGGCCCCGCGCGTCCCCCCGCCCCGCCTCGCCTCACTCACAGGTCGCCGCCTCGGCCAGGGCGATGGCCAGCGCCAGCAGCGGGAGGCACCGCGGGCCCCGCGGCCTCATCGCTGCCGGGCGCGGCCGCAACCGGGCGCCGGGACTGCGCGGCTGCTGCTCTGCGGGGCCGGGCGAGTCTGTGGGGGCGGGAGGGAGGGGCAGCGGCGCGGCGGGGGAGGCTGGGCCGAGTCCGGGCAGCGCTGCCCTGCGGGAGCGTCACCAGGGCGCCGGGGACAGCGCCGCGGGGGCGCGGGCGGGTCGCGCCCGGCCCGCCCCGCGGAGGCGGCGGCCGCGCACGGCGGGCTCGGCGGGCATCCCCGGCGGGAGCGGAGGGTGCAGGCCGGGCAGGGCCCCGCGGCGGCGGGGGCAGGACGGGGCGGGCGGGCATTGCCCACAGCCCCCCGTGGCCGCGGGGTCGCGCCCCGGCGTCCACTGCCGGACGGCGCCGGGGGTGGGGGCCGGCGGCGCGGATCCTCGCCGCTGATTGGCTGATCCTCCGCCGGCGCCGGGCGAGCCGCCCCTTCCTATTGGTCGGCCGCGGCCCCGCCTCTTGCCGGCTGCGTGCGCGCCACTAAGTGTGTCCCGTGCCGGCCGCCGTCGGCCGTCTCCCGGGGTGACGGGCTCGGTGCGGCGTCCCCGCGGCCGCGGAGCTCCCGGCGCGGCCGAGGCGCGGCCCCGCCTGAGGAGCGCCTCACCGGGAGCGGCCGAGCGCAGCCCGGAGCTGACGCCGGTCTCCGCCGGCCGCCGCCGCCGTGGCGGGGCCGGGCCGGGCCGTGCGTGGCGGAGCGCTCCGGGCTGCGCGCGGCCTTTGAGCTGCGGGGCCTCGGCGGAGCCAGCGGTGAGCGGGGCGGGGAAGGGCCCGGGGGACTCGGCTGACTCCCTCCTTCCGCGTCAGAGAGCGGATTTTATAGAAGGCGTTGGGCATATAAACGAAAAAAGTGCTTCCACAGTGAGCGAGAGAAGCAAGGGACACCGGCGGGATTTCAGAGTTGCTGCTCTCTTGGAAAGGAAGGTTGGGAACGCGGCCGGAAAGCGCAGATGCGCTCTGTGAGCTGCTGGACTTGTAGTAACAACTCTTTACAGAAGATACGGTGGTCCTAAAGCTGTTCCGCACAAAGATTTGAGTGCTTCGGGTTTTCAGGCCGTCACAGTTGTTGCACCTTATTTAGCTCTCAACTACAGTTTTGACAGAGATGGTGTTCACCCATTTTTGCTGAATTTGCAGCTACTTTGCTGCTCAGTCACTCGGTTTGCTGTTCAAAATATAACACAGTAAAGTGCCCCAATATAATTGACATTCAGGCAAGGAAGGGAGTTAAATAATTAAATTGTGTGAGGAGAGTCAACTCTAAATTATTTGTTTAGCTGTGTTTCCAAGAATATGAAAGCTTGATGTGACTGAAATAAATTCTGTATTGTAAAGCCTCTAGTGAAGGTGGTGTACTAAATGTACTCTACTGAATGATGTGCAGGCTTCACTGCTAAGTTTGACAGGTTTCTGGGCTTGTTGGTTTTGTTTGACCTCAACAAGCTGACAGATGTAATATCTGGAACAGGTTTGGGATGTTGTTAGTGCAGCCTATAAAATACCTGACATACGTTCTGTACATATTTCAGAGATCCAGTCTCTCCAAGCTGGCATAGAAGAATGGGATTTGCCTCCCTCCCATATTTTCAGCAGTGTTGAATGTCCTTTCCTCCTAGAGTGGTTTGTTTCTGCAAATTTTTATCTAATTTGTTAATTCCTGCTCACCCCCTTTTATGGTTTTGTATTTAAACAAGATTCTTGTGCTAGGGCATAGTTGCTCTTTGCTTTTCACTCTTGAGTAAGTTCTCTTCATCTCATGAATCCCATCTGAATGCTCTGGTCCATACATAGGCTCAAGAGCAATTTTGTGACGGTTTGCAAAAATAGTCTGTGTAAAACGGGATGGGAATTGTTCTGTGGAGGTGCTCAGGCACTGAAAATGTTACATTTATGTCATTTGACACAATTACAATGGCACATTTTGTTCACTGAGCTGTTACATTTTGCTTTCTAGAAATTTGTGTAGCTTTGTTCTCAAAGTGGGCTTTGTTCAGACTTGCTCATGGGTTGAGGCAGCACAGCCCACTGCATGTGGGGGTGTCTTTTTTTTTTTTTTTAATGATTTTGTATTCCTCAAGCTTGATTTTAATACTTGTAACAGTCGTAATCATCTTGTTCTTTTTAGGAACTTCTCTACTCTTCATACACTCAGCTCTCCCATGGAGAAGCTATTCTCAGGCTCTTGAGGATAATGGAATATAAATGTTTAAAGAGTATCTGTTGTCTCTGCTTTGGATGAAACCTGACCTGTTTCTGACACTGAATGACAGCAGACCCATGCAAAGGCATCCTTGAAAACCAGCTTCATAAGATCAGGAGGAGTTCAGTTCCTACCTCTATAAATTATCTAAGCCATCACAGATGATCAGGATTGTTATAGTCTTTAATTATTCACTTTTTGGCATTTTTTAAAATTACCTTAGTTTGAGGTTAGTTATAATTTAAAATAGGAAGGGAATTTTGAGATACGAGCTTTAGGAGACCTGTTATGGTAATTCTCAAAAAGAGAAATATTCTGTTTCTGCTTGAAGAGTGGAAAGTGGGATTGTGGGATGATGGAAGTACTTGGTACTTCTGTTTAATTTAGTGACAATTACTAGATATCATTGCCAGTTCCTCAAAATACTCACTAGAGAGCCAGTTTCATTGCTCTGGGATCTTTTTGTGCAAAAGAAATTGACAGTGAAATGAATACACTTAGCAGGTAGGGATGTTCTTTGTTTGCTTTTAATGCCTTATCCTGTTATGTTCTTGTAAGTCTTACTCATGCTTGAAATTGGTCTTTATTCTCTGTCAGTCAGCAGGGCTGTGGGATGTGTTGGTGAGACAAGCACTGAAATTTTGTAGCTGGATGTGTCTTGCTCCTCTGACTTGCAAGTTGCATTCTGTGCAGTGGCCTGACATTATTATTTGGGATAAGTAGTGTGTGGTGGCTGCCCAGATCTGTAAGAGGGGGGTGGATGAAGTGTGTGAGGAGGGAAAAGGGAAAGATAACAAGACTGAACATAACACTCTGAACAGGAGGCTGCTGCCTTCTTTCTACAGAGTGCCTAATTTTTCTTTTTGTCCCTTTTTTTTTCTTTCTAGGAGTGACAAGACCTTGGCTCTGAAGTCTCTCTGCCAGTCTCCTTGGGTTGCTCTGGCCTGCCCACATCATACCTGTAGCTTTGGTGGCTCTGGATGGCTGGTGAAGAGGGATGTTCAATCTAATGGCCAATTGCTGCAGCTGGTTGAAACGGTGGAGGGAACCTGTCAGGTAAACATGGGAAAGTATTTTACCTTTCTCACCTTCCCAAACTATTTTATTGTTTCATATTTGATCATGTCCAGCCTCTCACCCACCAGCACCCCCAAGTTCTTTCTCCCCAGGGTTTTTCTCCATGTGCTGATACCCTGACCCAGTACCTTGCACTTGGTCTTACTAAACCTCCTGATATTCCCATGTGCCACTCCTTGAGCTTGTGCAGTTCCCTCTGGATGGCTTCCCATCCTTCAGGTGTGTCAGCCTCAGCACTCACCTTCAAACTTGCTTCTGTCTCATTAAGGGAGATATTCAATAGCACTGCTCCCAGTATGACCTCTGAGGGGCACTGCTGCTCACTGGTGTCCACTGGGATCCGAGCTGTCACACTGCCCTCAGGCTGTGACTTGCAAACTCAGGTGAAGCCAGTGGGAAGAAATTATGATGTTTGACTCCAGTTCGGAAGCCTGAATGATTTCTTTATTATAACTATACTATAATACATTAATATACTATTTAAAGGAGATACTAAAACTACCTATCTGTTTTTTCTAACTGCCATATCTAACTCACTCACAACTCGTGACCTTCTTCTTGAGAGTCCAGACACAGGTGGATTGGATTGGCCATCAGGCTCAAACCATCCTCACCAGAATCTAATCAAGGAATCACCCTAGGTAAACAATTCTCCAAACACATTCTACATGAGAAAAACAAGGAACAGAAATAGAAACTGTTTTCTCTTTCTTCTCTGCTACTCTATGAAAAATCTTGAAAGAAAGAAGAATGTCCCTATGACAGTGACTGTCCCAGCAACTCCTTACCTACCTGCCAGTCCATCCGCTGAACCCATCTCTCCAATTTGGACAGAAGTCATGATAAATTTTATCTGTAATCCTTCCTTTTTCCACTGCTCTGGTCACTCCATCACAGAAAGCTTCTAAGCTGCTCAAAGTAAAGTTTGTTTGGTTTTTGCCTTATCCAGCTTCTGCATTTTGAGATGCTAAAGTATAAATTAATTTTTGGGTTCTTTCCTCAGTGGTTTCTTGTTCTTCTGAAAGAACTTGTAAAAATTATACTTCTTGTTTGATACTATTACAGTTTCAAGTCTGCAAATAACAATGTTTTTTTAGAATTCCTGCACTTCAGCAGGCATAAAATTGAGCAAATTGATTTGACCACTGAGTCTTTGTAAACAGGAGAAATAACTGAGGTATACACACATAAATAAGCTTTTCCTGTGGCTTTTAAAATCCTATTCTGGGAAAAATATTAACCTGTATACCAGTTTGCTAATAAATTGTGCATTCCTAGCACCACTGGTTTGCACATTTACAGCCTAGAAGGCAAGGCATGCTAAGTCCCACATATTTCCAGCATCTGGTGTTGTCTACACAAGTGTTGTACTCTGTGTGGTGTTGTTCAGACACACTGATGGAGACAGAAATAATTTTCTAATACAGAAAAAACTTTGATGGTAAAAATACAGGGGAATGGAACTGCAGTTTCAGAAATTGTTAAAGGGACCATGACCACACCAAATAAAATTTAGAGTACTGTATCAGTTGAAAGCAGAAACATTGTCTCATGTGAAACTTCCACCATGATATGAGACTTGTCATTTCCTACCTTGTTCTGCTGTTCTGTCTAGTCAGATGATTGGACATATTAAACACCAGACACACAATAGTAACAGTGCCTTGGTATTCTGATACCTCTTCTTTCTGTTTGGTGGTAAATTTGTTGTGCATGTGTTTAAAAATAGGTTAAATGATAGAGGAAAAAAAATAAATAGAGGAAAAAAAAAAAATATCTTTCTGTTTTGTTTTCTCCTTTTGGAGGAAGGTGACACTAATAATGGTGGGTCTTGATAATGCTGGAAAAACTGCTACAGTCCGAGGAATTCAAGGAGGTAAGTGATTAATTTATCATCTAAATAGAGCATTGGGAGTATAATTCCTAATTTTCAATCATTTAAATCTGAAAACATTGTTTCATCTCTTAATGTATTTCTCCCTCCCATATTGTTGAAAGAAAATGTTGGTGGTTGCACCATCCAAATATCACATATATCACATCTTAATAAAAACATTACAAAACATACAATCAGTGGACTGGATTTTTTTCTCTTTTTTCCCTGTGTGCATGTGCTGAAGTTGCTTTCAGGTGACCATTCCAATAATGTGCATACAGCAGTAAAATTCATATAAAAATCAGTGCTGCGAGTATATATAAGGTCTAAAAGAAGGAAATTGGTATGTATAATATTCAGGATGGTTCTAGTGCTGCATATGTTTTATCATTATTTATAATCAGAAAATTATGATAAATAAAATTGCCACTAAGAGACCACTTGATTTTGAAGGGTACTTTGCCCTGGCACATGCAAACAGGATATAATTTGAGATAAAACTTATGAAAACAAAAATTCTGTATTTTTTTTTCCTCCACTTGAGGAATTGTCTTTCTAAATAACTTTCATCTTGTGCAAGAACAAGAGTTTGCTTGTAGTGCAGAGTAGTGTTTTGGCAGACTTGGAGACTCCACCTCGAGTTTGTTTACTTGTGTTATGTAAGTTCACAGACTTGCTAAAGCACAAATAAAACCATGAGCATTCTCTCCTACTCCTCCATCTTTGCCCTAAAAACAGGAGTGTTTCATAATTTAGCCTTCCATGCTATGTGAAAACCCCACCTTTAATATCTTTACCATCTGAATGTAATTTCTAAAAGTCCTATTTTTCAGGGGGAAAAAATGAGATAAAGATGTGTATTTCTAAAGGGAAACTCAAGGAAAAGATAGTTCTGACTTCCTTGAGTGTTCCCCAGGGCTTAAATGTCCTGAATGCCCATCTTGGCTGTCTTAAGGGTAGGAGCACAAGGCTGGTAGGGATTCAGTTTATGCACTGCTCTTCACTGCTCAGTGCTTTAAGCCAGGCCTTCATTTTCTCCTCTCAATAAGCTGAATTTTCTGTGTTTCTCCTGCCGTGTGCTCCCCAGCTGTATAAAACAGATCCAATTATCTCAGCCCTGCAGGCACAGCTTAGTGGTGTGAGACGAGTCCAGGCTTTCTTTGCCCTCAGGAAAGGGACACAGCACGCAAAAGTATTAAATAGAAATCTATAATTTTTTAGCATATTGCATGGAAAATTAGAAAAAAGCAGCAAATAAAAATAAGCAAACAAACAAAAGCGAAAACCTGGCCTTGAATAAAGGGAATCAAATAGTTTACATCTCAGAAGAACATGGCTTCAGTCATTTTGTCTCAGCCCTTGGTTTGAACTTCTGAAGCTGTTCTGGCAACCATGGAAGATAAAAAAAAATAAATTGGCAGAGCACGAGGATTCCCAGGTCATAGTGCATTAACTGTTTTGGTTATTTTCCTTCTCAAAGTTGAATTACTACCATGGAAATTAGCGGAAATAAAAATGCAGTACAGTAACCACCACTGCAATGGAACTGTGATATGAAATATTAAAATCTGCCTTTTGGGCCCCTCTCTTTTTTTCCCTCCTTCCCACTCCCCCAGTACTTCTGTCTAAATTAATGTGAAGTTGAGAGACTAGTTAATTTAAAATTCCCTGAGGAGAGGGGAAATCTTCATGTAAGCAAAAATGTGGTCAGCAATATTTAACAAGGAGGTTTCGCTCCGTGTTTTTAAAATGCAAATTTTGCTACAAAAAATCCCACCAAAAATCATCTTTAAACTGAAGGCTTTCTTCTTTGACAGAGTCTCCTGAAGATGTGGCTCCCACAGTTGGGTTTTCCAAAATTCATCTTAAACAGGGACGCTTTGAAGTCACCATCTTTGATTTAGGAGGTGGAAAACGAATCCGGAATATCTGGAGGAATTATTATGCTGAGTCCTACGGTGTCATATTTGTGGTGGATTCCAGTGACATTGAAAGAATGGAAGAAACAAAACAAGCCATGATAGAAGTGTTAAAAAGCCCTAAGATATCAGGAAAACCTGTGTTAGTGTAAGTAGCATAATAAATGTTCTCCTAATCTGAAATTGGGTGAATTTAGACCTGAAGAACTATTTCTGTAACTATGCTGTAACTTTAGCACTAACCAATATTGCAATTGGTTTTATGGTTTTATGTTTTATTTTATCCTTCTCAGGGATATTTATGGGATATTTATTTCTCTCCTCTTTCATTAGCCATGGAAAAATAACAAGGTGTGATTTTTTTTTTAATGCTTTAAAATTCTAATGTTACTTGAAATGCTAGGTTAAAAGGCTTTACAAATTTGGCGTGGCAACATGATGCAAAAATATTGTTTCTGCTTATGCCTACATCAATTAATTAAATGGTAAATGGTTGATTATACTCAGCAATGGGGTGATCTCTCAGCAATAAATGTCTTGTTCACTTAACACATGGTGCTGCTGATATATGATCAACAAAATCTCATTAAAGGAGGCTTGCTTTAATTGTGTTGGACACCTGCTTTTTCTCTGTTTAATAGGGTTTGTTAAAATATTGGACAGAACATATTTTCTTAAATTCCACACCAAAAATATTTGATAACAAATACACTTTTGAAGTTAAAAAGTAAACTCTGAAAGTTGAAAATGGTTTATCAACAATATCTTTATGTCTGGTGAGCAAAAGACCTCCATAATGCATAAATTGCACAACATCCCTGTGCTATCATAAAGAATCTGTACAAGTAAGAGACCTCTTATTTTTAAGAAATAGTGATGCTCTGCTGAAGCTGAGCCTGGCTAATTGTTTGTGTTGATGAAGTGGAGGGTAATTCAGCAAAGTAATGGTGTGTATGTTGAAAATAGATTAGATTTTACCTTTTATTGCTCTGCATGTTACTGGCACAGGCAAGGCAATAAAGCCAGCTTAGTTATACTCAAATGTGTTTTGAAAATGCAGCTGTGAGTGTGGAAAACTGTGCTGTGTTTTTTAATTAAATACAACTTTATGGGGGGTTTTGAGTTGTATTTTGGTATTGGTGGTGGTTTTCTTTTTTTTTTTTTTTGCGGGGGGTAGAAATGTCTATGCTCTAATCCTATAATGGAGTTTGTCTGAGTGGCTGACTGGACCTGCAGAGAACTCACTCACTTCCCTGGATCTGGATACTGCTTTTTAATCCTTATCAGTAGCTAATCAGAAGGCAGAGTGTATTTATTAATTGCTCTAATGGTGACTAAACCAAGTTTGTTGATGTTAATACTTTTTATTAGATTAAACTTCAAGCCTTTGATCAGAATTTGCTTTTGCATCATCCCAGTTCTGTGGAGGGATCCAGTAGTTCTTTGGTTTATGCTCCTGTGTGAGCCTGCCTCTTGAGTTAAGAATTCTTTCCTGTATTGTCAGATTTCCAAATTTATGCTGAAATTTAGCCTTTTTAATATTAATTTTAATGTTCAGATTTTGTTTGTGGGTTTTTTCATTTTGTTGTTTTTTTAATAATGAGATACTTGCTACCCATGTAGCAATAAATTCCCTAATACCTTGCTACATTTTTTAATTAGAGCATTTTAATCCATGCAGGATAGGCTGAATTGCACAGTGTTGTCACTGTTGTTGTTCTTTATTCCCATCCTGCCTCAACGGCAACACAACGTGGACATAAAATTGGTGCTAAATACTCTATCTTACAGAAATATGGGAATATGAGAAATCTGATATTCAGTGTGATATTTTCTACAAATTTAAATGCTGCTCTCCCATGTTGTTATTTATTGGTGCCCATGGAGGTGTCACAGAATAATTTTAAGACCATTTTCCTCAAGTGTTGATCGTATTGTCTTTTACTATCTCTTGGTGTAAATTACTTAGAGGTGTTAAACTTGTCATTTAGGTTTTTTTACTGTTCAGTGTTATCACCTGATTTATGTTTATGGATAAATTCTTCTGGCAACATCCTCAAGACCTACATACAAGTTTAAATTTTCTTCACTTAGGATTCTTTTTGTCCTTTCTTTTATCAGAAAGGAGTACACAGACATCCTATTATGCAGGCAAATGCTGGTTTTGTTTGGGATTAGTTGTGTTTGTTTGGAGTCTTTGTTTTGGTTTTGGGGGTTTTTTTAAGTTCACATGGAGCATGTGCAAGAGAAAATGCAAATCCATGTGTTGTGACTGATATTTTATACCAAGGAGATTTCTGGGCAGGTGTTTTGTTAGGAGAAAGCTATTTTCTACCTGTTATTTTGGTGATGAGGGATTATAGCTATTAATGTTTCACTTTTCTTCATAGAACACTTGCAGCTAGGCTTTCATTTGTTTGGTTTTCTGCATATTTATGTAACTCCTGAAAACAGTGGAAAGTTACTTTAGTGATTACTGCAAATTTCTGCTGCTAATAATTTTGAATGCTCAATATCAAATTCAGTGTAAACTGTAGTTGATAGTATTATTTCATACTATTTATTTTCAGTTAATAGTACCCCCTTATCAAGGAAAATTTCTCCACAAGTCTTTTTCACTTCCCAGTTCTCTTTCAGTGTGCTTTATCTGTTTCTCCTGTTTCTAACCAATTTACATCTGGAAATGACTTAGTCGGGCAGCTGTTTTCCTAAGTATTAAAACTTGAATTTTGAAAACTTGAGTTTTATTCCACTACTGGAAGTACAGCTCTTGTTTATTGGCTAATTTCTACTGCGTCCTTGGAACATAAAGGTATTTTTATTATATGCAGTTAAGGGGAGAGTATTTAATGAAATAGTTTCAGTGATGTCATCATCTAAGTTTATTTTTTGTTGCTACTGTGTAAATAGGATTTTTTACTTTAAGGTTCAGACCTTTGATTGTATTTTGATAAGAGTTAATTTCTGTTGCAGTTTCAATCTGGGATGGAAGGAATCCAACTATTTCTAAATACCACAATGTGAAAATGACTTTGATAGTAGATTATTTTTTTTTCCCACGACGTGCAACTAAAGACATCCAGTTCACTTAGTGTCTTGCTGAATTGCAGTGCAGTTTGTTCTGCCTTCTCTGACTAGCCAAATAAAGTGTCTTTGCACAGCACAACGCAGTTCAGGAATACATTTCTAGTTTGCTGTTTGGTTTTAGTGTGGAAAGTTTTTTAAAATTTCTTTTTGGAAATAACTTTTTTGGCTCAGTTACATTGCTATTGTCTGTTAAATTGCATGGAGAGCTATTTCTCACTCAGTTCCAGAAGGAGTTGGTTATAGGAGGTTCCATCCAAACTAAATCATTCTCTGGTTCTAGGTTATGGGGGAGGAGTAAGGAGTGTAAGGATTTATTATTTATTTATTTATTCTATTTTTTCATTAATTTTTGTGCTAGCAAAAGTGAGACTGCAAATGTGACTGTGTTATTTAGGTAGGATAGGCAGCATTAAAAATCTGCCTTGTGAGTGTGTAATTAAGGATCATATTCCCCTATCCATATATATATATATATATATATGGTATATTCCCCATATACCATATCCTGGTAGGGCTCTGCCTGTAAAGCTGAATAATATAAGTATCTCTGTGTCAATTTATGAAAAGTTTATGAACTTTTCCTATAGAGGTAGTATTGAGATATTCCTGATAAGTTTTCTGTTTTGTTTCTGTCTCTTGTTTGTTTTAGGCATCCCATTCTGAACTGTTACTAATGGTAACTAATGGTGTCTGCATTGTGCGGATTTGTTTCATAGAATTTTAGATTCCTGGGGAAAAAAAAAACATTTAGAGTTTGAGCAAGTAAATATAAATGCTAAAAAACCACACAGCAATTAAAAATACTTATTATTTTGAGAAAAGTAAATGAAACACTTTTATGAATCCTGTCTGTAATTAACAATATTTTCAATGCTTCCCAACAGCACAGGGAGTTTCTTGCCATACTGATTTAGTTTGAAGAACCAAACTAAACTTCAGAACTTCTAAACTTTGAAGAAGTTTATAAGAACCAAAAAAAAAATGTCACTTTTATCCTTTGATCCTTTCCTGTAGTTCACGTGTTTCTGTGAAAACATAAAATTCTTTACTCTGGCTTGAAAAATAGATGCAGTTTTTCCTGAGAGCTCTGCTGAAGGGAAAATGGGAAGAAAAGTGACACAGTTGAGGGATCCCAAGAGTGCTTTCCAAGATCAGTTTGGTGTGGAGGAATCATTGGTATTTCAAGCAGTTCATTTCTGGTGTCATCTGCAGCACGGACAACACCAGCAGCAAATTGCTTTGCAAGGGTTTCTTTTTTTATACCTGACTGCAAGCCCAAACTTTTCTTTAGATACTTGAGTATATTCTTGAGCGTTGTTCATGTAGATTTCTATGTTGTTGATCATCTGCCCTTGCTCCTCCACCAGAAGTGAGATCTGGATAAAGAGTTCTTTCACATCTTTGATCTGGTTCTCCAGATTGACCAGTTCTTTGTGTCTCTGCTCAATCTCTGACAGCTGAGCTTTAGTAATCTTGACTTCAGTGAGTAGATTTTCATTGAAAATCTCCCATTTTCCTTGCTGGAGCATGTCATTGACCTCCTCCTCAGACACCTCTTTCCCAGCTACCTCAAGCTGGCGGAGGATGAAGGTCCTGCACTTGTCCTGCTTGGCGGTGATGGCCTCGTTGTAGGAGAGCATGGCCTGCAGGTAGCGGTGGGACAGGAAGGCGTGCTGGGCAGCCAGGATCCTCACCGTGGCTCGGGCTGGCCCGTGCTCATTCTCAGCTTTCCTCACTGCTTTTGACAGTTCATCCAAACCTTTGCGTACGTGCTCTGCTTGGATTTTGATTTCCCTCGCTATGTTAGATTCCTTTTTGAGAACGCTGAATCTTCTCATTGAAGACACGAGGCTTTTTTGTTGTTGGCTGAATTTATTGACTTCTTCCACCAGATTATTAATTTCGTTCTGAAGCTTCTGGATTTCATGCAAGTGCCTTTCAGTTATGGGCTCTTTTTCATAAATAATGGCCTGCTGTTCAAACTCCTCCTGCTCCTCTTCTTGTACAGTTGCCCCATTGTTTTCCCCACCCATCTGTAGTTCCTTAGCCCTCAGTTTGAGCTCTTGCAGACGATCTCTCATGGTTTTTGTGGTCAGGATTCTTTCCTGGTTTTTTTTCTCCCCTCTTGCAACACAGGAAGTTAATTCCAGTATCTTTTTTGTTTGGTTTGTTTGGTTGCACTGTAATCAAAATGTAACAACAATCCATGTTAGTAGTTATAGGTATAGATGAAAAGTAGTTTTGGAGAACAGAGCTACTTCCCTCTGCAGCAAAGTAAAAGTAGCAATGAGTTGGAATGGGGGTATTCTGAACAAGTTGTGATTTGTAGCCCAAGGCCATTTTTGAGGTATATTTGTGATGCAGTGCACAGAACTTAGACCAGAGAAGTGTGGAGAGGACTTTTATTTAGGGGAGGGAGAGAGAAGTAACTCCAGTTATTTTATCATTACTCTCTACTTGATGAAAACTAATCAACCTATCAATCTTTTTGGAAATAGAAGTGAGTGTGGCTGTGCCATTTTTGAATTCTCAGGAGGAAATATTTCAGTTTTTGAGATTATGAGACAGACTTCATAATGAATCAGCATTTGGCATGAATTTAGATTATTAATTTGGCCACACTCAAAAATCTTTCTCAATTTTCCTTGCCTGGGGAGTTAGATAGTAACTGAAGCAGTTAGCTACAACAAAACAGAACAACAGAACTCTCATCTTTTAAGAACTCTAATAATTTAGCATGAAAATGAATTAATTTTTTATGTTTGAGTTTTTATGAAGTTGAATCCATATCACTAATGTTGCAGCATGAAGATTTTCTAAGCCCTTTTTGAATTACTGTTATCTACTCTTACACTGTCATTTACATTCTTCATAAAATTGATGCAAACGTGCACTGTGAACCACAGTGGGCTACAATTCAGTGCTGTTTCATATTTAACAGAAAGCAGATATAGTTTTGTTTTGTTCCATAGCTGTTGTGCAAGCTTTACTGGAGAGCTAAATAAGAGCAAGATATTTTCTAAAACACGCCCAATGGAAACTAAGTTCAACTATTTTTAATCATAGGGAAGAAGGTATTTTTCTTAAACTCTACATAAATGATTTCCTTGGACTGTGATCAAGAATGGAAGATTTCAGTAAGAAGTAACATGTTCAGGACTAGGATATTATGGGATTTTTACTTGGGTTTTTCTGGTTCAATCAGATGTGTGTCTTTCAAAGGGCTGTTCAAGCGTAAAGGTTAAACAGCTCAATGGTATCTTTTGGCTGTTTCAGAGCTACTGAAGTAGTAGTATTAAATAGGTGCAACTCTTATTAAACCCTGATTCTAAAGATTTTTTCTCAGCAAGCAAATGTAGGATTTCTTAATAGTATCCAAAAGATGGATTTTTAGAAACTGCAAAGGGGCTATCCAGTAACCTGTCAATATGCAAATGAATTTCTTGTATTTGAACAGTTCCAAATGATACTGCTGTGGTATCTCTGCTCCCCTATGCATATTTAAAGTCTCTAAATAGATTTTTGTGTAAGTCATGGAGTTCAGCAGTGTGGACACGTCTTCACAGACTTAAATCTGGCTTTCTACAGGAGGATTAGCTGAAAAACAAAATCTGAAATGCTTCAGAGGTCAGTCATGAGAAAGAATGTTGATATTCTACCCTACTGTGAATTTTCCTTAATGCTTTTTTTTTTTTTTCCCCTTAATGCCTTAATATTTGAATTTAGTGTTTGTTGATTCACATCAAGAGAAGACTTGTGATCAGACAAGTTTGTAAATTATTTATTAGAGAGTGTTATTCTGGGGTGGGGAAAATGCAAAATGTATTCATTTCATGACCATAATGACTCTCCATTGCTGAACTTTTCAGTGGATGTTCCCGTGGCATAAGTCAGGCAGTTTCTCCCAGATAACATTTTTGAGGAATGTTCCAGAGCTGCTTGGCACCACTAACAGGGAAAGTTCAGCCTGGGGCATGTGAAAGGGCCCAGGGCTGCTAAACAGGGCTTCAGAGAAATGACCTGAAAATCTGTTCTAGTCCAGCCTCACACATCTGCTGACCCATGTTAATTTAGCAGGGCTGGGCAAACCTGGGATTACAAGCAAGTTCTAAGGGCACTATTAATGCTTATGCTATGAGGTGACAAGAATTTCTTGGGTCTAAGAGAATTGGTGCATTGCTCTTGAAATAGCTGTGTTCCTTGGGACTGGAGGGAGGAACCTCACAGAACTGCCAAATAAATCTGTAAATATAGTTAAATATCAGAGAAGTGAGCAGAAAATAGTGGAGATTTTTTTTTTTTCTTGTTTAAAGATCAGTCTCACAAAAGACTGGAATGTAAGCAATTGAATCTTAGTTTCGTATCTTCTCTGCTTTTGGGCTTGCCTTCAAAGCCTGCCACTGAACAGGCTTGCCAATAATTGTGCTTGATTTTACTGGCAATTGGAATGCATGCTGGTTTCAAAGAAATGAGGATGTCTTCATGACAGAGATAACCTTGGAAATTGTTCTTGAGTGTTCCACAGCAAGCTGTGTTCATTTACTGAGTCCTTGTTTTGTCCTATGTGTTTGTATATAGGGGCACATCCTGTTTTTCTTTTGATTGAGATGAAAGCACTTCACTTTCCTTGAAGTTTTTGTCAGTAAAGGGAGAATATGCCCATTGTTTAGAGTGGAGTAAATGGAATATGTGGATTGAAAGCTCTCCAGTGACTTAGTGTGGCCCCTACATTCACTGCCCACTGCAGTCATTATCATGCAAACCCATTGGTGATTAAGTTTGTTCTTCTTGAAGCATCTTTATCTATAGCCATCTATAGTTATATATAGTTGGCAGGTTCAGAAATGCAATTTTCACATCCTTGTCAAATATATTTTAAGGGTATTGCAAGAGTCTTTGCCTTCTGAGAACTTGGCTGTGTTGCTCCTCAGGAACAGGGTTATATAAATCTTTCCATTTACATGGATGCCATGTGTGACTGGGGAGGTCTTGGTAAAGACAATTACCTCAGCACA
Source organism: Vidua macroura (assembly GCF_024509145.1). Taxonomy (NCBI): domain Eukaryota; kingdom Metazoa; phylum Chordata; class Aves; order Passeriformes; family Viduidae; genus Vidua; species Vidua macroura. The sequence continues at coordinate 114,464,118 of NC_071572.1, read as the reverse complement.
CTGACTCAGGAAATAATAGATCCTGGTAGCTGGACCACTATTAGAATCTGTCATGATGATGAAGTATGTCCAGAATTCAAAGATAATGAGTTTAACAGAAATAATTTTTTTTATATTATCTTGTCCATTTGAAAAAAAAGGTAAGTTGAAAGGTCCACTTGCTTAACTGCAAAGCTACCACATAGAATGTCCATCCACCTGTCTGATAAATTTATCAGTAGACCCCAGGAAACATGGAACCTACATCCAAAAATAAGATTTGGGCTACATTAAGTTAAAAGACATAATTAGATATGTGAAGTAGGAAAGTTAATTGTCTGGAACTCTTTTGTTTCTGGTTATACTTGGGTCTAATGCCTTCTAATTTGGCTTTGCTGGATTGTTTTATTTCTTCCCCAGTCCCCAAATTACCAAAGCCTACTGTTCATTTTAGTTTCTCCTTTTGTTCACTATTTCTTAGTTATTCAGCACTTTGATTAAAATGCCTGTCAGCAAAGGCTCTGTTTCTATTTGATCTTTGATACAATTTGCCACCTTACCTTGGTTTTAATATCATCCAGAGAAGAGGACTTGAGGCCAATCAAGGAACAGAATCCTCTCTTTAAGAGCTCTTTGATATCTATGATCTGTGTTCTGGCTCATGCTGCCTTCTTTACCTCTGCTGAAACTGCTGGGTTTTTGTTTGTTAGTGGTTTTTGGGGGGTTTTTTTTTGGGGTTTTTTTTTTTTTTTTGGTCTTTTTTTTTTTGTTTGTTTTGTTTTGGGAGGGTTTTTTTTGTTTGGGTTTTTTTATGATTGCAGCATAAATGAGGGTAGGTTTGTTGTCCTGACCCTTAGCTATGAGTCAGTTAAGGGCACTGGGTAGACTTTCAGGCAATGCGTCCCAAAGGAATTTCATGTTACATGTAATCCTAAACATTTTTTAAAATTATTATTTTTTTTTTTAAATTATTCATTTCCAAGCTGCTGTGGAATTACATTACAGGTCTGTCCTGTGGTGCCAAGAAACCCATCTAACTTTTTTCTGAGCACAATGGCAATGAGTAAATCTTTGGAGTCATACTCTGGAGCTTGATTAGTGGTTAAATGTCTTAAGTTAGCAACACAAAATTAGTGAGACACATATACTATTTAAAAGGATATAGTTTAAAATCCTTATAGTAGTCTTTGGGGAAAGCTGGTGTTTTGAGTTGAAATTCAGTTTGTGCTCTCTCATGTTCTCACAAGGAAAGAAGGCACTTGTTTGGTAGTGTTTTGAAATCTTGCCCTGTTACTCAAAGATGTATCTGAAGTTACTGAAGTAGGAATCTTGCTATAAGTTACATTTAGTTTCTAATTTGTTTATAAAGTTTCCTTTAACTTAAATACCTTGTAAACAAACATGTTTAAACCAAGGATTATAAGACATAAGGTGGTTGGATGAAAATATCCTCTTAAGCATCTCTGTTGTAAGATAAGTCCTTGGAAAAACATACTTAAAAATAGTTGTAAGCTCAAGCTTCTGTTTGTGGAAAGTGTGGGAGTGGTTCAACAAGAAAATACCAGAGGCAGAGAGCTTCCCCTGCCTAAAAATATGCCACAGATGAGATGATAGTGCAAAATCAGTAACAGTTTCAGCAAAGGGGATGATCACAATTTCTCTCTGGGCAACCTGTGCCAGAGCCTCCCCACCCTCCCAGTAAAGAATTTTGTCCTAACATGTGATGTAAATCTTTCCTCTTGTATTTAAAACACTTCAGCCTTGTCCTGTAACCATGTAAAAACTGCCACATGACTTCCCCAGGGAAACCAGAATTACCAGAATGTACAAGAATAGAAATGCTGCATTTGAAGCAAGGTAGCTTGGGAATTCTCCAATTAGTGTGAAATGGATTGTGGGAGGTGGAGAAATGTGGATATTGAGTAAAACCAAGCAATTCAAATGTAGTAAAGCAGACCTGAGTATTCAAAGAATTCATAAAGTGGGGAAGAATTAGGCCAACGTTGCTGGAAAAGTGTAGCCAAATCATGCTGCTCTGGAGTGAGGTTTCCCAGAGACATGGAGAGAGGGAGAACAGATTTAAAATACTTCAAGATGTTCTTGGGCCTTTGACCACAAATCTGTAACATAGTTATGTTGTAGGAAATGTAGCAGTCCTGTGTTGGTGTTTTGCTATTTGTAAAGTATTTGGTTGAAAGATACATACAGTGAATCAGCTGCAAATCTGAGCTTGTTCCTTGCTGTTTTGACATCTTTGTTTATGATTGTGTGGCTGCAGATGTAGACTTGAGGAAAAGCATCTACCAGCATTTCCATGTCTGCTGACATTCCTGCTGATACTTTGGGTAATAGGAGGTGAGGAGTTCATGCTTTTGCACTGATATAAATCCCAGAGAGGGTGATAAGACACTGCACCTCACTGACAAAACCATGATCTCACTCTGCAAGTCACTTAGACTGCAGGTAATTCTCTGTAATTGGTAAGAACTTCGTTTTGATGGTAACTTTTTCACCTGTTTAACCAAAGATTTGCTGTCAGTAGTGCCCTTCAAGAGTCCTCACAAACCTAGAGGTCACAGAAACCTAGAAAGAAAGTCATGATCTCCTCTGCCCAAAGATCACTTCATTAAGGTCCAAATATTGATATATTTTAAAGCATTTTTTGAAAATAAAATAGGAGCAAGAGAAGAGTACAGGTGGAATTGTTACCATTTAATAGGATATATAGTTTGAACTCAACAGCTTTGCATCACTCAAGTGGTGTGAGAGATTTGTCTTCCTGACAGAAGAAGTGCAGACTCAGAATTTGTGCCGTGCACCATCCCACCTGCTTCACATTCCCACTTCATCTCTGTCAGACCACAGAGCTGCCTATCACAGCCTTGGAACTCACCTGTAAGGCAGGTTTTTAAAAAAAAAAACATAGAGGCAATTTGACTATACTTAGCTTGCCTATGGCTTGATATATCAAGGTGAAATAGTCTATTAATCTTTTCCAAAAATAGATTGTTATATCACTTACTGTCATTTGTTTTGGAATTACACATCTGGAAGCTGAACTTAAGTTGCTTTAGGCGAGCTCAGACGTTGTTGGCTGCAGCCTATTTGACTAAGAGGTGGGACTGAGCTGATAGCAAAGCACAGTGTGGCAAGAAACATTTTCAGTAAATAGGAATATGATTCAGACTTGTGGTGAGAATGAGGCCACTTAACAAAATGAAACAAATTATAATTGCTGTTCTTATGACCAGTTCAAAAGCTAATATGAGCCTAAAGTTGCCTGGAGATATTGTAAACAGGAGGAGTTTAGAATCTTAGTTTTAACTGTTCTCTTACTTAAAAGTGACCTGGAGGAACTGTCTAGAGAAAATGTTGATTTATAGAAATGTCTCCTACAGCCCCCTGAAGTTGCATGAAAGCAGGCCAATAATGTTGTAGCACTTGATCCACCTTTTTTTTTTTTTTTTTTTATTATAGTTTATCATAATATTCAAAGTATTGTTTTGCATGAGAATTGAGGCATGAATTGAAATTAAGTCCCTTTATTTGAGAGAGAGTCACATGTTAACCATCAAAATCTACTGATAGGTTTGCCTTCATCAAGAGTGGGCCCACTGAAACTGCTGGTCTGTTCTCCTATTTGTTTGTTAAAAGTATGAAGAATTCTGTTTTCCATGACTTCCTCAAAAACCTTGTGAACTGCCAATAATTGAAGAAGAAGGAACAAGCCAAACAAGCAGACAAGTCACTTATTTTTGCCTGTGTGTGGGTCAGGAGTTTGACTTTCATGGATGTTAGTTAACATAAGCAAGGCATAAAGAGACAAAGTTTTTCACACTGCATCTGCTGAGGCCTCACTCCTCTGGAATAAAACATCCTTCTGATGGCTGTCCACAGGACTGCCCAAGATAAAGGTTAATGGATGAGAGATAAAAATTCCAAAGGGAAAAAGCGTAGAGCAGCATTTTTAAATAGAAGATTCACTGTAGAGTGAAGAATATGGCATCGTTCTTTCCCCTTGTTTAGACTGCTGCTAATTTCAAAGTCTCTGTCTTTGTTTTCCCAGCTAATTCCATCCCTCAAAGCTATGACTTCTTGAAGTAGCCTTGAAGACAAATCTTGATCATAGGTAAACCATAAAGATTCATTTTCCTATAGTTGCTTTCAGTCATGGAGGTTGTTCTGATGCTGCAATATTTTGATCTCAGGGATGCTTTCCTCTTCATTAATTTTGATGGACACTATGCAGATCTGACCCAAAATTTTGGGGTTGTGATCACTGATTCTAAATAAATATAACCCCCGAAGTAGCATATCTGAAACATTTTTACAGATTTTGTATTGTAAAGTAAACTTTTAATACCGGTTTGGTTTCTGTTGGGTTTTTTTCCCCCTCTTTGCTCAGTAATTGAGATTTTATAGCTAGGTCAAGGAACTTGCATTCAGACTTTGTTTTTCTCTGGCAGAAGTGGCTTCTAAGAGAAATATTGTCACTGAGCTTAGATGTCAGTTGTGCCAATGCACACATAACACTCCCTTTCCACATTGTTTCCCGTGACTCTTACAGTTGAAAAGCTCTCCAGTTGCTTAGAAAAATCCTACTTGATCTAAAAGCAGTAGGTGCCAACTTTCTCTTTATTTCTTGCATGAGGTACGTTTGTTACACTAAGACAATTCAAATATACTTTATGTGAAACTGAAATAAGCCAAGCATGATTTTATAGATGAAAGCTTCTTACTCAGCAAACTTAGTATGATAAACTAACAGGCACTCTGCTGTGCTTTCAAGTATGTTTTGATATATACCTCCTACAGGTTTTTAAACATGAAAAATTGCTATATATGAACTTCAACGGACTTGGAAAATTAAAATCAAGGTCTGTCTTTTAAGGTAACTGATGCATTCCCTAAAGAAGGGTTTTTTGGTTTTTTTTTTTGCATAAAACTTGCTTCAAACCCGGGTGGTCCTGTGAAATAGCCATATTCACTCACAGAAATACCTAACTCTTTGCATGGCAGTCATACATTATTTTTATGTCTTGACACTTAGGCACATTTCCATTCTAAACCCCACTATAAAGACTTCTTCTATTATTTGCAAATTTAGAAACATTAAGTAAGAGAAGAGTGTTTACCTCTGAATCCTGTGCTGGTGGCTTTTACTCTTTACACAGGAACTCCTGAGGTTAAGCTTCAGTATAATCCCAAAAACATTTTTCCAGAATATTCCCTAGGCAACGTGTCTTGAGTAACATTCCATGAAGTATTTCCTTCATTCCTTCTGCTTCTAATTCTTCCGTCCTCGACCAAGTGTGATCATCCTCAGGAGTGGTACAGTGAAACTGCCTTCTGCAACTGCAGGAGACAGGCAAATTGATTACTTTGTGCCTGGGGAATCTGGTTGTGCCTGTTTGAAAGCCAGCCCTGCTGGGAGGCGGATCCCTCGGAGTGCCCAGGAGCAGGAAGTGCCTTGGAGCAGCTGCCCTTAGGAGCTGCAAGTGGAGCAGTGCCTACCTTGGAAGCACAAGTGTAAGTGCAGGCTGTGCTTTCTTCTGCACCAAAGCATGGAGGGAAAAGGAATTATTGAGGGATCTGTTCATGGGGGCAAAAAAAAGCCCCTGAAGAGTAATGCATTTACTATAGTATCTTGAAAAGACTTGAAGTCCGTTTAGAAGTTTGACCTAAAGTCTGAAGTGGGCAGGGGTGTCCAGCAGTAGATGGACCTCAGCAAAACCACTTCAGTTCCTGGGGAGAATAGGCAGAGACAGTTGCTCTTCCAGGACAGCACCTCAGCCATGTTTTTGTCCGTAGTGCTGCAGGAAAAGTGGAAGCTAATTGACCAGAAATACAAATATGACACCTTTCAAGGTGTTAGAGGTTAAAAATCAGCAGCTACTGCGAGCTGTGGGATGTTAGTGTCAAACTGTGCAGCTTACCAGCATTTCATTCTGCTTCAGCTGTGCTTTGTAGGCTGTGCAGAGCAAAAATAGTGCAAAAAGTGCAGTTATTTAATCTTCAGGTGAGAGAGGAATAGGCTGTGGCAACAAACGCTGCTCTGAAATATTTCCTTCAATTAGCTATAGATGAATTGGCAGCACTGCTGAGGAATGCTCTTTGTGACTAAGAGCAGCACAGTAGGATGTTCAGACTGTAACAAAATAGGTTACGTGGGGGAGAAAAAAAGTGGAGGTATTTTTTTTTCCAGTCTTTTAATTACCTTTTTGCATTGTATCTCAGTTTTTCCCTGGTTTAGCTTTGGTTTCATAGCTAAATACTGGAGGGACAAGTCTTGTTCTAGCTGGTTGTTGAAAAGAAGTAGAGTATTTATAAACATATTGAAAAGATCACAGGTTCTGTACGTGCATTGAGCAGCAGTTTGGGAATCCCTGCACTAAATCATACAAAGCACTGTAGAACTTCTCTCTTTCACTTCTCACTTCTTAAAGTGGGAATTCATTATCAGGGAAGGTCAGGGAAGGGCTTTATGCTCTTACCCAGCTCTGCAGGCCAAGCCAGCAAAGTTCTGATTATTAGTAGGACATAGGGATTTTTATCCCCAGGATGATGATAAATATGTGAATGGTATGGACCACAAATAGTTAAGAATGGTGAAGATTGAGAGAGACTGGACATTTGAGACACTGCTTTTCTATGGTCTCCTTCATAAACAAATTCTTCTTGAAAAGGAAGATGAAAGATTAGATAATGAATTGTAGCTCATGAGGGTAATGGTGACAAGGAATGTGGGGTTTTGGGCTGTAGATGCAACACAGCTTTTTTTCTAATGATTTTGATGCTGAAAAATCTCTTGGGAGTAAAATAATTAAGAATTGAAGCTCTCATACTGGGATTTTGGAGAATAGGGACAAGTAAGGTCTTAGATCAAACTGAAGTGCTGACAAGTTTTGGTAACTATGGCGTGAATTCTTACCACTGTTCCTTCCCAGCAAGGAATTAACATAAAATCAAAGTACAAACTTTGGCCTAAGTTCCCTAAAAGCCATTTGAGTTCATGATAATGACTTGGGATTTCAGGAGGAAGGCTATGATGTCTGGTTCCAAAGCCTTCTGCCTCTGAGCTCATGGAAGCCAAATATTTTTCTTGTTATCCAGAAAATTGAATCAGACTTCTCATGTCATTGAAATGTTGCTAAATTTCAGAGGAACATTATTTTCGTGGAATTCCTTTTTTAGAGAGAAGCAGGTACAAATTTCATATTTTCTAATGCTGTACAGGACTTAGCTGGAATTATTAATGTTGTAGAAAGTGCAAAAGAAGGTTAGATTGTACTTTTATACTCCTAAATGAATGTCTGTCTTCTAGAGTCCTATTTCCTGCCATATATAAGTGACAAGACAATGATATTCATCTTACAGAATACTTACTTTGTGACTTATGTGGGGGTTTTTGCTTTCGTCTATTTAATAAAATATTACTTTTAGAGTCATTCATGCAAGTTCTTCCCTCTACACTTTTAAGTTTTACTCAGGAAGAGCAAGTTCAAAACATTGTTAGGCATCTGAGAGAAATGCTGGGTAGCAGGCAGAGCTGAGATGATCCTGAAGCACTTTCAAATAGGGAAATGCTCATGATTTGGGAAGTTGCAAAACTGTGAACTTCCATCCAGAGGCTCCAACAGATTGTCCTGTGTTGATTTAGATGTAAAGCAGGATGGTCTTTTATGTTCATTTTCTTAACTGTAAATATGATTGCTTTCTTTAGAAATAATATTAATTTATTACTAAGCACCCTGGTGATTACCTAACATTAGTAACTGATGGAAATGGTGCATAGACTAACATGTTTATTGAGCAGAAGAAATAATTAAAGCTGAAGCAGGGCATTTCATCTTTTCTTTCTCAGTCTTCCCCTTCTTCCTAGTTTTGTCACAAACTCAGCTTTTGGAGATGTGAGAGTCTCTCTTGTGGCAGGATGCTGAGTGTTTCTTTTGATCTTCCCTCTAGGCTGGCAAATAAGCAGGACAGAGAAGGAGCTCTGTCAGAAGCAGATGTGATCGAGTCCTTATCTCTGGAAAGGCTGGTTAATGAACACAAGTGTCTCTGTCAAATTGTAAGTAGATTTTAAGATGCTATGTTTTCTCATATCTGTGTAAAGCTTCCATTAAGTAGGAAATTATGCTACATGTCATAAAACTGAAATTTAGATGTAGTATTCATTGTCCTGTTAAGAAAAAACCTAGCAGGAAGTCTTTGTGGGGGGAGCCAAAACCAGAAGCCTTTATGGAAAGTTGCTTAATACTGGTCAGCATTTCAGATAATATATCCAAATTACTAGTCCCTGAAGTTTATTTCCACCATCTTTTTCTGATGGCAGTAAAAAATATTTTGAAAGATAATGAGGGTTATGGTGTTATTAACCAAGATAAAAAGGCAGTTTTGCAAAACCATTTCAGCTTTGGATTTTAAAATTAAAAAATCATTTTAATTCATTAGGGAGATTTGCAAAATTTATAGAGCACTACATATTGCTATTATTTTCTCTAAAAGCTGAGTTAGAAAAGGGCATAGCTCTGTTTATTATGTCATGATTATCTGAGTGTTTTTCTTCAGTTAGTGCACTTTGCACTATGCACATGTAGCAATCATAAAAATTAAAATTGCAAGTTCATCCTTGTTTTTTTTTTTTTCCAAGGAGCTTCTGTACCAAAAATATTTTCTTGAAAAATATTCATTAAAAAACAACCTGAAAGATACTAGTGTATTCCAGTACATCTGAATTGCTTAATTTCTGACATGGTGTTCTTGTTCTTTATTTATATTTTGTGTGTAATTAGCAAAGACACCAGATCACATGCTCTTAAGGCTGTTTTATACTCTAATGGACCCATTCTTTACCAGGCTCTTCAAAGATAAAAATGGTCCCAAATTCCTTCACTAGGATGACTCCTAGGGTCAATTTAAACAGAGGCATTGTGAAACAAGATAGAAAGTTAGGCAGTGACGAAAAAACCTTTTGTTTCTTCTTATTCTTGTAGTTAGTTTTCCACTAGATCTTTAAATTTCACCACAAAGTATTAAGGCAAAAGGAAGGAGTAATTTGTCTTGCTGTTGGACAGTGTCAGTGAGAATGACCTTCCTCTTTTTCTTATTTATAATATGTCTGTATATTCCATATTTCTAAATTTTTATATTTTGTAACCAAACTTCAGCAACAAGAATCTTGGTGCAAACTGAGAACAACATTGCCCCAGTGCTGGCCAGTGTTTGATCTCAGTTTTCTCAGAGAAACAAGTTGTATACATCTTCTATACATCTCCTTCCTGAGTAGGTTCTGCTGGAGGGTATTGCAGGGTTCCATAGTGAAAAGGACTCATATTTGAACCTTAATTTAAACATAACTGGTCAGAATTATTTTTTTTTCTGTTGTAAATTGTACATTCCATATCTGACTGTGGTGCCATTTAAATCCTTGTCAGATGGAGAGAGCACTGAGAGTTTTTCAGATGTTGGCATTGGAGAGTCTCTTTTAATTGCCATAAACACCAATCCTGAACATGATCAGTGTGAAATATCATCTCTACATGTCATCCACAGAGCTGGTTCTATTCAGTTGTTATTCAGAGAATGTTTTAAAAGACACATACAGTGCTCCAAAACATTTTTGAAAACAGTTCCTAGCAGATCTTGAGAGAACATCTTTTCCATGTTCTGAACTTGAATCAAGCCCTGCCTCATTTGTTCCAGTTAAAGCCTACTTTTCTTGTCCTCCTGATATAAAGAAAATAAGAGGAAATTATTATTTTCCTATTTGCAGTTTCACCTTATGTTCTTGAAGGCTATTATCCTATCTGCCTGAACTGCTTTGATCTCAAGAGAAGCACTCTTGGTCCTTCAATGTTTTCTTACCAGATGTGTTTTCAGAACTGTTTTCTCAATGAGGTTTGCATTTCTCTTTCAACAGATTTGCCTGGATCATGTTTCTCTCACTGCTGAGAGTATAATGACAAAAAGTTTTACTCCACTCAAGGTGCAGTGCCTGTTCTGTTGTAAAAAATTGGTTTGACAGCTTTTCTGACAAATTCACAGGAGATTTTATTTACCCCCGAGGTGCTTATGAACATGTTAAACTTTCTTTCATGAACTGAAGCAAAGCTGATCCTCTTTCATCTCAGATTTTTTTCATTTTGATTGATGAATCTAGCATGGACTATTTATAACCCATAATTCTCAGTGTTTTACTGGCTTCACAGTTAACAGTAATTGTTCAACTAATTTCTTGTTTCCAGTCAAGGAATGTGGTCTGAACTGCAGATTTTTCCTTCCTTCTCCGTATATTTACAGGAACCTTGCTCAGCAATCATGGGCTGTGGGAAAAAAATTGATAAATCAATCAAAAAGGGATTATTTTGGCTTCTCCATATCATAGCAAAAGATTTTGATGCCTTAAATGAGCGCATCCAGAGAGACACTGCAGAGCAAAAAGCACTTGAGGAGCAGAAGAAACTGGAACGAGCTGAGCGAGTCAGGAGGATACGGGAGCAGAGGTATTTTCCTGTGATTCCTACTCCATCCCTTCCTCCCTTCTCTGAGATATTTGGTTCATTCCTGTGCATAGATCTTACAGGAACCAGGCTATCCAGGATTTAAAGCTTACAAGCCAAGAGTCTTTCTTGAAGTTTTTGCCTCTTCATCCCCTTTATTTGATTTGCTGCATGCTGGAAATGTATTGGGAATGAGAATTGCAAGGTAGTTGTAGGATAAATTTGGCCTTACTAATATAACTTCACAGAAGGCTGACCTAAAAAATAATTCCTGTGATTTAAAGTTGCCTTCTAAAATAAAGTATTAAGTTAGACTCTCTAACCCATATATGAATATCAAAGTCTAGATATGAAAATTTATTCAATACTATGCTTAATAAACTTCAGGATATCCAACAGGTGAGGCATGAAGGAACTAAAGATGGTGCAGTAAGGGAAGGCAGGATAACTGATTTATTACTCCCCTTCAAATCCCTTTCTGGTCTTTAGCAGCCTGCTGTGGTGCCTGTGAAGAGCTGATCATTTTACTAGGGCATTCTTAAAATATTTGCTGCACCCCTGTCCTCTCCTCTGCCTTATATAGACAGAGAATTTTGAGTCTCAGTTACTGTGAGAAGTAGCTGGGAAGTATCTTAGACTATATTCTGGCTGTTTTGGTTTAAATAAGCAAGTAAATTACTAAAGTACATTTTAAACAGCTGCAACTTGACATGGTTTTCATATACATTTCACAAATTTCTAAAAAAATTGGTTTACTCCTAATCTGCCTCAAGTCTCTGCACACATAAAACCTCCTGAACATGTTGGATTGTGTTGAGAGGACTGACATTGTTCTCTGTAAGATTTCTGGCTTCTTCCTAATTCTTTATTCATTCTCCCTCTTTCCACTCCCCTTGCTCCAAAAAAAAATAATCCCAAAACCACTGAAACAATATAAACACAACAACAATGCCAAAGGGAAAAAGAAGAAGGAAATGTACCTGAGGAGGAAGACCCTGAGCCTGGGAAATGTGGAAACCCCTTCCAGCCTATATCTGCTGTAATCTCTGAGGTAGGAGAATTTGTGGAAATCTGGGTCTGTTCAGAACTACCACTAACAAATGTCTGAGAGGCAATGAGAAAAAAATAAAGAGTTGTTCTAAGTCTGTCTGCACAGCACTTTTTAAATTCTTACTTGAATCTTGGCAGCCTTGATTTCTGTGCATCAAATCAATGTTTTCGTGATAAGAAAACACCTATTATTGATTGGGGAACAAACATTTTGTAGACACAGTAAAATAAATATAAACACATGACTTAAAACATTTCCTAATTAAACTCCTGGGATTCAGAAGTGGAAAATATTCAAGGTCTATTCATTTATTCTAAGGTGTTTTAGTGATGTGGTGAGTCATATCAGATTTCCCTGACTTCTACAGTTATTCATATTTGTGAGCATAACCTCTTTTCAGTTGAAAATAGACTCTTGAGAATTTTTTATTAATTTTGAAATACGAAAATCACATTCATATTAAAGTTTCCTTAACCTACATTTCTGAGTTCATTTTTTTTATTCAGTTGCCTGGAGATAACACAATCTAAAGAAACACGTAAACTTTTCCAGCAAGTAATTCAAACATTTGCTTTTTTCCAAGACAAAAGCACCCATGTCGACAGAACATGTCAAGGCAGCTACATGCACAATAATCCATTTAGTAATAACATCAAAAACAAGAAAATAAAGGTGCAGCTGTGAATATTGCAGAGATGGTGATTTAGTGACACAGAATTGTGAAGCAGCCAGTCATTGAGGTTGTATGCTACAATAGGTATTTATTCAAACTGGGATAGCATTTTCTGGAGACTTAGGCTCTAAGCATCCGTATTTTTTTTAACTAACACATAAAAAAAAAAAAGTAAGTAGAAAGTTGTTTTGTTTTTTGTTTTTTTAATAGGACCAAAAATAAAACAAGAAAACAGGCAATAAATCTAAAGATCCTTTTGTTTTATAATTCCTTCTCCCTTCCTCTGGACAGGATATTGGAAATTTAATTTCTTCATCTATTTGAAAATAAATTGTACGCTGAATGTAGGATATTTGGGGAATATTTTCAATTTTTAGTAACCTTTCTTATTAGTCAGTTTACAACATTAGAAGTAATTTTTAAAAATTCTTGTCCTTTTTGTTAGAATGAAAAACAGCTGGAAAAGGAAAAGAAGAGACAAAAGCTGGAGACTGAAAAGGCTACAATTGTCTTGAAATCCCAAGCAGAGCAAGATCACTTATCAAGTAGCAGTAGCCAAAATACAAATGACAGCAGGCTGGAAAGGTGCAATTCTACAACTGCCCAGCTTTTGCAGCATGCAGAAGAGAGTGACCAACAAGCCTCAGAATGCCTTGACTCAGGTAAAACTGCTGCCTTTTAAATCATTTCATGTGATTTTTCACGTGCTTCTTCCTTCTGTCCATGGTATTTGTCATTATACCACATACCACTGTCACCTATTGGGAACACAAAAATGAAGGAATAGATTATATAAGTCGAATTTCTTCATGGAAACGTAGAGTTTGCATATATTTTATGCCCACAGCTTATTTTCTCTAGCAAAATGTTGTGTGATTTTCATTTCCCATAATTTTATCTCTAAGTCTGGACTGAAAGCTCTGATGTATCTCCCCAGCAATTGTATTAGAATCTGATGTAGGTTATTACCTGAATATAACTGTAGGATATGTAATGTTTTTTTTTCTGTTGGATGTAGATAACAATAAGAAAAAAAGTAAAAAACCAAAATTAAAAAGGGGCCACAGAGTAGAACCTGTTAATGCAGAGGACTCTCTTCCCAAGAATCCTACACCACCAGCCCTCCCACCAGGTAAGTGTAAAAACAGTAATTGATGTCTCAATTTGTGGTGGGTCATCCTTTAAAAGTCCCACTTGTGAATGATGAAATTGGACTGGGTTACATACAGAGAAGAGCTACTAAACCTTCCTCTCTAGAAAATCTTTAATGCAGTTTCTCACTTCATGATAGGAACTTCCAGCAGTATTGATTTGGCCTATTCCATGGGGAAAACATAATTTTCCCAAAAAAAGAGCCAGAAACTTGATTACTCGCTGGTGTGATTAAAAATACCAATATTTTTAAGGTTAATCAGTTCATTTTTGAAGTATTTTCATCATTCTTCACCATGGATGCAATGTAGTGCATAGCTTGGGCATTTCTAAATGCTTTGTTTTCTCCCAAGGAGATGTAGGGTCTGTACAGCTCAGAATAATCCAGTGCAGTCATGGAATGCTCTGACAGTTTTTGTTTTCCTTTAGTTGGATGGGGAACTCCCAAACTTAACAGACTTGGAAAACTTGAGCCTCTTGGTGAAACACATCATCCTGGTAATTGGAAGTATTTGGGGCTTTGTACCTTTTCAAACCATTCTCCTTTTGTCCATTCACTTCTACATTCACTTCATTCTTCATCTGTTTTTCATTTCTAAATTCCAATTTTCATTGACCAAAAGCCTTCCCTTTTGCTTAGTAGAAAGCATCTTTTTGATGTTTTCAAGTCTGATTTTTAATTAGGAAAAACAATGAGTTCTCTCCAATTTCCTCATAAAGTTTAAAGTGGCATGGGATATCAGAAGTTGTTAATGATCTGAAGTTATTTGCACCCAAAGATTTTAAAGCGACGCATTGCAAAGAGTAATGGGGCCAGTTCCTTGAGTCCAAATACATACTGCATTTAAAATGAAAAATTTTAAATGGAAATATCAAGGTGCAGTAGGGAGTCTTGATTTCTTGCTTTGATAATGACTATTTTCTATTTTTGGAAAATTGTGGAAGACTTTTTCATATGTTGATATTACATTTTTTCCTGAATTTGAGATGATAGCTTCTTCATTTTTCTTACATTTTTATTTTTCAAATGGTGAAAAGTGTATTTGGAGACATCTGGAACACAAAATCAAGGACCTTTTCTGCCAGAGAACCAAAAGATGCCTGAAAGGGAAATAAGATTTCTAAACCCAAAATATCTGTTTCTCACAGGAAATTCACGTGCTTAAAATGTGATTTGTAATGTTGATCGTAAACCATCTTGCTCTTTTTTTTTAAAGGCAAATAGAGTGAAGGTGACAAGAAAGGAAAGCCAGATGAAGAGGTAGGGAGGAGAAGAAAAGGAACTCACTTTTTATCCGTGCCTGAGGGAGGTGTTGCATTCTGTAGGAAGAGCATGGGTGGGACAAAGAGGAAAAAACCTGCTTAAGCTAGGTGTTAATTTGTAAAATAAGTACAATTATTAAATAATTTTGGAAGCTGACAATGGCATATATGTTGGTAGGGAAATTATCTCTTGACCAGAGGTGTAAGAGCAAACTTGAAGTACTCAGAATTTATAGCTGAATTCAAGGCATTGCCTACTCTTTGGGAGATATATTCTTTTTTTAAGGAATTTTGAACCTCTGACAAGATTCACATTTGCAAATCCTAGCAAGAAAACTGCTATTAGGGAAGCCCTATTTATAAATGAAGAAAGTTCTTCACATTCATAGCCCATCACTCTCAAACCTTTAGTTAGATCCTGATTTCCAAAAACATTATTTATTTCTTTCTTTTGCTTAAAGCTGCTGTGGGTTTTAACTCTGTCAGTTTGAGATCCATAGAATCAGAGAATTATTGAGACTGGGAAGGACCCTTAAGATCATTGGTTTTGTTAACCCAGCACTGCCAAGTCCATCTTGCACTGATTTAATTTCCCACCTGGCCTTGCCCATTTTTACATATTTTGCACACTGAGAACCTGCTCCTCACTGGAAACTCAGAATTTCCATAAGACAAGTGGAGCCTACCTTGGATTCTTTTTTTTTTTTACAATAATCCCTAAATTGCATCTTTCTGAAAATCAATTTACTTTTGGTTGTCCCTTCAGCAGAGAAATAAATCAGTGTTGATTTTTTTTTTTTGTTCTCCCACCTTTGCCCAAAATTCAAAGGTGGGTTTAAAAGTTTTTTCAGACATTCAAACTTTGTAATTACACACTTACATTCACTGAAGACTGCAATTTTTCCAGTCATGCTAATAATTTTGGCACAACAGAAGGTGATGAGTGCCTGTTTATTTTCAGTGGAGGATACATTTGCAACAATGTTAAAATTCTTCCATTATAGGAGGTAAAATTCTCTGCCAGGCCTAAAGTGCTCTGCCAGACCTCAAAAAATGGATTAATAAAACCATCCACTGGACAGATTTTCATTGACCTTTGAATCATTTGTTGCAGTTTTCTTGCTGCTGTAATTAGTGCTATTGAAATGAAATTATTTATGACAATAACATAAAAGTGTTTTCATTTTGCTGACTAAATGTAAGGATAATTAAAGCCTCAGTCCTATAGACAAGTCTATATATTTTTAAAGTAGTGTAGTCCAGTTTTCCTTTTGTTAATCTTAGCTCAGGAATGCAATTGTAACAGAAGTTATTGCACCTGTAGGACAAGTGGGTATAGTCTTCTTGGAAAATGATGATTTATTAAAGCTGAATTTTGTGTTGGCAGGCCATCAAGCCTTTCTTGGGGAAGAGGTGGTCTGTATAAACAGAATTGAGATTTGAATGCTTCAAAAAGCTGCTTTTATTTTTTTCTTGATTTCTACCTCTTTCCTCTTACCATCTTCCATATTATTTTGCTTGTGAAGTGTTTTGCATGTTCCCATCTGCATGGGTTTTTTTATTTTATATCCATTACAAATGTTTGAGAGTGCTTGTTGCTCTCTTTGGATATACTTATTAATAACTTTGTGTTGTACAATTTTTCCACTTTAATTTTCTTTATTGATGAAAGGAAATGCTGCAGTTTTACCTAAAAATTCTGGAATAGCTTTTTTAGAAAGTTATTTTAGCTTATTTTAGCAAGAAAAATGCCATGCACAAATGGTCCCAAAAGTTTGGCTTCTGCACAGTATTACTGCCATTTATAACTATATTGCAGTGTGGTCTTGAATACATACAAACATACAAATTTCAGTGCTTCATTTTTTCAGTTGTTATTTGTACAATTTGAATTTCTCCTTTCCTGTTTTTAGGGATGTTTACAGATCCCCTTTGGGCTTGATCTTGCAAATGCTGATGCATGTATAACAAAATGTAATTAAATCCTCATTTGGCCAATCCATCTCTAGACATTAATTAGCACTAGGTTTGAAAGTTAGCTTGGAGGAATTAGCTCTAAACTCATGGAATACCTGGCTTTCATTAAGGAAGTAAGAATTTAGTAAACATTCTTTGAGGCAGGAAGGGGGTAGGTGACAGATTGATGTGGTTTTTCTGCTCTGGAATTTCTTCCACAGATTTCTATGGAAAGCCTCTGCCCCCGCTGACTCTACGCCAAAGACCCAACAGTGATACCCATGATGTTATTGCTTAATTGGAGCACAAAGAGAATTTTAAAAAACATAAATTAAAAATCCTATCTCTTTTTTTTACCCTTGAAGGAAGTTTTTTTACATGACATTTTATCAGCATGTGACAACTGAACATGGAGTTCATCCTGTTGTGCTTAATGGTCAGACTTTATAATTTACTTTTCACATCACCAGCTCTTCTTCAGGATTTATTGGGTTTACTTGTGAAAAGACTTGGCTGTAAACCTGAAGAAAAACACCTTCAAGATCCCATAATACTGGACTGTACATTCCCACCAAGACCGTTCTCCAGGTGCTGTGCAGGTGTTGGTATTTTTTCAGGGAATAAATTATTCTAAAGCATTTTGTAAGATTCCTGTATGATAGGGTGACTATAGAAAGGTTAAACAAATATTGAATATATTTTTCTACCTTTTTATAAA
Source organism: Vidua macroura (assembly GCF_024509145.1). Taxonomy (NCBI): domain Eukaryota; kingdom Metazoa; phylum Chordata; class Aves; order Passeriformes; family Viduidae; genus Vidua; species Vidua macroura. Next base: position 114,446,824 of record NC_071572.1, on the reverse strand, counting down.
ATGAGTTGAAAGTATAAGTGGAGCTACCAATGAAATGATACCGAGGGAGCATTAGAAAGTTGATAGTCAAGTGCATAAAATGTGTTTGACTCTTATATTTCTCTTACAGTACCAATACCTTTTCTTAGGTATTACATTACATATTTCATATTTCTGGCAATCTGAAGCAGAGGGTACGATAAAAAAATTTAAATACATTTTATACAAAATAATGCTATTTGAACTGTCTGGAAGTTTTCTTATCTGTTTTTTTTCTTTGTTTTGTTATCTGAATTTGACATAGGTAGTAAATTCTGTGGAAAAAAATAGAATTGAATACTGTATTGTCTACTACAACAAATGAGAAAAGTCACATAGTGGGAAATTTGCACTAACTAAATCATCAATTTTGATGGGAAACTGAATCAACCAGTATGCAGATGACCTCCCTCAGTTGTTCATCTCAATAATACTGAAATACCATCTTGCAAACTGAAGAAACCCCTGGTTTTTAAGGATTTCTATAACATTTCCATATAATATGTTTAAAATCACATACAAGTGATACCTAAATAAGAAAGGTTACAATTTGTTACATTCCTGTTTAAATGTTGTTACTGTTACATTGGAGACAACCAGTGATGTATTTGTAAAGGTCCATTGTTCTGCCACTTAATGACAGACAGGATGAAGCCCGCATTCAGGGTTTTTTTTTGCAGAAGCAGTATTTGGTAATTTTATGTTCTGCTCTGTTGTCAGTAATGTGTCTTACCAAAGGAGTTTAGATGTTGAAACAACGTGGTGTGTTATGTCTTCAGCACTTTGATATTGGAAATCCTTGTCGTGCACCCCTTGCAGCAAGGAGTCGCACAAACATCTGCCATATTAAAATGAAATGATGATGATTTTTAAAGAGTAAAGTGGAATCAGTCTTCAGGATACTAAGTCTGGAGTAGGTGGAGAGGTTTATTCCTCTATGTTTGCTAGTTTAGAGAAAGGAGGAAAGGATTTCTATGTGACTACCAGCATGAGAATGCTTCTGTTGTAATCTAATACTGGAACATGAATCAGTTGAAATACTCTCAGGATTTGGTCATTTTCCCTTCAGACAACACAATACTAAGTGGAGGGGAGGTTGCACCAATATGTGTATGTGCAATCTCAACTTTACTAACACTAGATCTGTTACCACTTAAGTGTTTGGCTTAAAGGCTCTACTTTTGCAGACTTACTTTTTTTACAGCTTCAATTTCTAGGAATGTATTATTCTCTTGTTTTCACTCTTTCCTAAAATAAATCATGGAAGTCTTTATTAAAAATAAAGCTAAATCCTGCTGTGGTAACAAATTTGAGAAACTAAAATGTTGATGCTTATATATATAAACTGTGTGTTCTGTGTGTTGTGTGTGTGGACACCTGTATAATTTTTCATTTTTGCTTTCAAAATAAATTTCACCAGTATGTGACCAAAGTACTCAAAAATGTTTTATAAAGTTTTGTTTTATTAATATGCTTTGTAATTATTTACTATGCTGGGGTTTTTTTCAGTAATTTATACTGCTATAACTTTTTATTTGCTCAAGATTACATTTATGTATAGAATAAAACTAATGCAAAGCATCAACATGTTTCCTGTATTTACAAATTTTTGGAAGTAGGTCTAGTCTATAAATATTTAAGGGCTGTAAGTCTCCCATTTCTAAAATGTATGAAATAGAGTCCTTATATTTGCATATTTTTGCAGGAGAACTGTGATGAAATTTAGCATATACTGATAGATTGGCAATAAGTTGGGTGTATATGTATAGCTATAAAGGGCTTTGATAGTGCACTTAATATTTGAGAGATAAAAGTTGTGCAGCTGTAAATTGAGAGCACAAATTAGATTTTGCCAGACTTTTTGTCATCCATAGTATCTCTTTCGAAATGTATCAGTGCTTGCAGCTCAGAGTATTTGTATTTAAATACAAGAGTGGCAAGAACACAGAAATTCACTATTTAAGCAGAACATTTTGCATTATCTATATGTAACATCTTGAATACAATTTACACAAAATATTTTGAAGGCAAGTTAAAAGTGTCTTCCAAGAAGGAATAGTAATGTTCATGAACTGAATTAATGTGAGAGACTCAGAGCTTCAAAATAAGTTGTTCCATTTTCTTTCCTTTTAGTTACATCCTAGAATCCACAGAAAGACCTTACTCATAGATGTAAAGGTTTTTAAATTGAAATTATTAAAAATAGGCATATTTGGTATCCATTAGGTCTCTGGTGTGAGATTGGAAAGGATTGATGGATCATAACAAGGTAAACAACATCAATTCTTTTTTTTTTTCCCTTTAAATAAGATTCAAGTAGTATTTTTTTCAGTAATATATTCCCGTATTTTAGTGGAAAGTTTAGTACTGTAACTTCAGGATGCTTACTCAATAACTTTGCCATCATGTTAGTTTCTTGGCTCCTGGGATTCATTACATTTGAAAAACTTTACTATTTTGAATAGAACATCCCCACTAGTATTTCATTTGTAGTAAGTAATGGAGCCTGTTGTAAGTTAATTTGAGATAAGTTTATCTGCAGTAACACATGAGAGAGATACAGGATGCATTATTGCTGTTTGCAGTTTGGCTGTGATGGTGGTGATGCTGATGAACTGGAGTCCTTTCTTTGCTTTCTGGTGCAAATCTGGTTTCAGCCACATGGCACCGTCTATCATATAGTGGAATACAGCCATAGATTTAGGGGAAGGTGACTCATTCAGCAGACCTTTTTGTTGTATTGGTATGGTAAAATTGAATTCTTGTGTACATTTTCTGGTATGGTGCTGGCCTTGGCAGAATTACAACCACAGATATACTTTTTATACCAGTTTTGTTCTGTATCTGTCAGTAAAACTCACTTATCAAAAAGCCTTTCAGGTTTCCTTCACATTTGATATGTAAGAGATCTCGGTTTTGCCTCCAGGCCCTTTGTCACAACCCTGATAGAAGCATTTTAAATCAGCTTCTAAGCTAATCTGCATGAGGTGAGCAAAAACGCTTAGTCTTCATTAGCTGGTGCCTGAAACTCAAATATTTATCCATACAACAGCATTCCTGCCTTTACCTTTGCACCCCTTTCCAGTCTGGATTTCAGAGGCTGGGTTCAGCCTGCATAAGCTTTAATTAAAACCACTCTTAAACAAGTTTGCTGCTTCCACAGGGCAAGAGAGTTGGCAAAGGGGCACAAAAGGGTTTGTGGGGATTTGTTTTGTTTTCTAGGACACAGATGATTGCAGGATGCCCTTCCTTGGAGGAGCAGTTTGCAGGTCTCAAGTTCTGTCCAGATGAAGGGATCAGATGAGGGCAGCCTCCAATTTCAGTGCTGCTAAAGCAGGGACAGCTGAACTGGGGTACAGTGGTCCTCCTGATTCCTGTCCCTGGAGAATGTTTGATCTGAAAGTGTGCGAGAGAGATTTCTGTGAATAATTCTCAAGCTTCCAGCAGTTTTTCATGGCAGTAACAGCAGGTTAAGCTGGAGGTGATGTCCAGTGTGGTTCAGATGAGCTGAGTAGCACTTCCAAAGCCCGGGCCAGGTAGGGTTAAAGGTCTGGTGACAGGGCACAAGCAGAGACCTGATGGTGAGGGGTAGTGGATGCCATCAGACCCTCCATCAGGTGCTGGATGAGGACCACTTTTGTAAATTGATTTAAGTGGGAACCCAGGTGCCATCTAATCCTGGTTTGGCTACTGGTGAGGCAGAGGAGTGGGGATGGCAAGTCCCACGGTTAAAAAAAAAAAAAGGCAGATAAAAATTAGTAAGTTTTTTTTTTTTTTTGGGGGGGGGGGGGTTGTTTGTTTGTTGTTTGGTTGTTTGTTTGGTTTTGGTTTTTTTGCTTTTCTTTTTTTTTACTGTGAGAGTAGCGAGACACAGGAACGAATTGCCCAGGGACGTTGTAGGATGCCTCAATCGTGGCAGCGTTCAAAACCCGCCTCGATGGGGACTTGAGCATCCTCTAGGGGGTTGTGTCCCCACCCCTGGCCGAGGGCTTGGGACCAGCTATCTTTAAGGTCCGTTCCTAGCCCTCACCGTCCTGCGGTGCTGTGCAGATCGCCGATCCCCAGCCGTGCAGCGGCAGGAGCGAGCGCGGGGGCCGGGCCGCGGCCGCCCCGCCCAGGGGAGCGGGGGCCATGCGGGGCCCGGCGCTGCCGCTCGTCCGCCGCGCCGGGGTCGCGCTGGGGCCGGGCCGGGCGGCCGGGCGGGACCCGGGGCAGGTGAGATGGGGCTGGAGCTGGAGCTGGGGCTGGAGCCGAGCGGGGCCGGAAGCTCGGCGGGAGGGCCCCGGCCCCTTCCTGCGCGGGCCGTGCGAGCAGGGACAGCCCGCCCGTCCCGCTTGCGCTCGCCGCCCGCTCGGAACGCTGCCACGGGTGAGGCGTCCCACCGCTTCCCTGGGCGCCTTGTTCCCTCCTCCGCACCTCCGAGCGTGCCCTGCGTTTCTGTAGCCACTGCTCCGGCACAGACAGAGCGTTCCCGGCCGCACAGCCGGCCTGGGGCCCGAGCTCCGTCCCTGCGCTGTCCCTGTGTGGTTTTCGGAAGGAGCGCGGTGGGACGGGACGGGACGGCACGGCTGCAGGGTGCCCCGAGGGAGGGAAATTCAGCGTTTGCTTAGAAACCGAAAGCTTTTTCCCTTCCTTTCGTAGGTTAATCCCCATCAGAGTGCCAGGAACCACTGGATTGTCAGCACAGTGGATATGGAGGGGTATTTATTAACCAGCCGAGCAGGGAGGAAGAGTGTGCTGTAGCTTAACTCCTTTGCTCCCTGAAATGTCTATCGCATCTTGATCACGTAAAGATGAGACCTAATATTTGAGCATTCCGGTATCACTGATAACGAGTTGATGTAATTAGTAAGATGTTTTTTTATTCATTCTAGTGAGAACTGGAGAGGGTTTAACTTGGCTTTACTACTTTTCTTTTTTCTTCCTTTCTCTGAAGCTGGAAAAGAAGGCAAAAGGAAAGCTCCAGAAGCAGATCTGCCAGGTGGTTCTGGATCACTTCGACAAGCAGTACTCGGCAGAACTGGGAGATGCATGGAGCAGTGTCAGGTCTGTGGCTCTGGGGAGAGATAAGGAATTGAATTAGTAATGACACATACGGCAAAGGCTGTCACTAAATTTGGGTCTTGATCACACGGCTGCTAAAGAACTTCTTTATTAAAAAACAAAAAGCATCGATGCATAGCACTGGTTTAATTGAGTCAACTTAAAAGCTCTTCGATTGGATCAATGTGTTTTTCTGCTTTAGGCAGTGAGTACTCCTGAGGAATAGTTGTTTTTTTTTTTTTTGAGATTACATGAAAAATTACCAATAGGAATTCAAACAGAAAGAGGGGAAATGCATGTGAGAAGGGCCTGAAAGAGCAAACTGAAATACAAACAAGCATGTTTCTATCACATACCACTGCTGTCTTCCAAAAATATCTGTTGATTTAAGTTTTACTGGCCCGGTGTTTGCAGAACAAAAAATGTAAAAATGAACACTTGTAAAAATGGCATTTTAGTGTGGGCTGGAATAAGCCCATGTGTGTGTGATTATTTTTGTTGTTTACAGTTAATATTACAGTAATTCTTTGTCCCAGGGGAGATACTTTATAGTCAGGAAAACCATTATGCTTCATCATTTATATCTCCTACATAAAATAAGAAAAATGGAGAATGTCTTGTTTCAGAAGAAATTGGTGTCTTAAATGCAGTAATTAGAAAAAAAAAAACAGTTCTTGATTTCCTAGTAAAATTATTTTCCTGCATACTTTTCTAACCAAGATGATTAATTTCACCCTCAAAATGATTAATTCCTGATTACACCAGAATTATCCAATAGTGAGATTGTAAGTAAAGGCTTCCTACACTGTTTTATTTGATGGGTTATTGAATGGCTTTTCCTTTTTTCACCCTAGAGACGTGCTGACCTCGCCGTGGTGCTGGCAGCACGCCGTGCTGCTGAACAGGTTTGTGAAGAACAGAATTCAGTTTGTAGAATATTTTAGAGTTTAATAATAACAGGATAAAGAAGGGCAATATTTCTAGCTCTGAGGTGCTCCTGGCCAACAGCCAAAGAACACCTCCTGTATACAAACAGTGTTATCTTTATACTGTTAAATTGCTGAGGCACATGCATATTCATCTATTTCCTAAATTATTCAAACATTCTTGCTAACTTTCTGATGTTTTGGGAACTCCTTTGTTTGACTTCTTCGCATGCTGGCTTATCTGCATGACATCCTGGGTGTCAGATCAATATATTTTATTTCTTCTTGTGTCTCCATCCTGCTGTTTCACATCCTCTGGTAAGGGTTTAGTATGTCCTTCTTAAATTTAGCATGGTATTCTCTAATTGTCCTCTGGTGCTCTGGTTTGTGTCATGGTTATCTTATCACTTGGAGGGGTCAGTCAGTGGATGGCCTTGCAGTTCTTAGTTACACAAAAGCCTTTTTCACATCTTAGGTTTTGCTGAGGTCTGTAATACAATCCATTCATCACACTATTGTTTCCATAAGTGATACACAGATATTATATTCATTACACTACTATTTCTATGAGCAGCACAGTGCACAGTTAAGCTGATAGATTATATTATATTAACAAGCATCTAAAAAGAGTTGTAATTGATACTATTTCTAAATACTTGTAATCTCTGACAACATGCATAAACTAAGACATAAATGAGACAGCCAATATTATCTGGTCATTTTTCACAGGTTCAGCCAGAGCCCTGGCCTGGAGAGCAGCCTTGCTGAGCAGGGATTCCATCCTGTCTTCCCAGCAGCCCTGCCCTACCTTCCTCCAGCCTTCAGGTGTTACAGCAGGACAGCTCCTGGCAGATTCCCTGCACAGAAACACCAGCCTGGCAGGCTGAAGGGGTATTACCTGCTCAATGCTGCCTCGCTGCTGCCCGTGCTGGCCTTGGAGGTGAAGGATGGGGAAGATGTTCTGGATCTCTGTGCTGCACCAGGGGGCAAATCTGTAGCTGTCCTGCAGTGTGCCTGTCCAGGTAATGGAGCCAGCTGCTGGTGGAGGGTGAAAAACCAAACAACAGTTTGTATTCCACCTAGTTTTGTGCTGTTTAATAAGGATTTTGTGAAATCTGTTTGCCTAAAAGAGCATTAAAAATGCAGTCCTTACTTTAACGTAGGTTAGTGCAGAGTGACAGGCAAAAGTGGGGTAGCTCTGTGGATTTTTTCTCAACTATTACCTCTCCAGAAGTCACTTGAAGACATATCAATTTGTTGGCACAGGGGTGTAAGTAATCTGCAATCTTATTCTTGCTGTTTTTTACTTTTTTTTTTCCTTCTCCTCTGTTGCCTCTTTTGTCAGTGCTGTGCAAATACTACAGGTCAATTTAAGTGTGCTGATGTAAAGCAGAGCTAAAGAAATTATACAAGTTGCAGTCTTGAAATGTTCAAGATCTGGGCAAAGGGAGAAGGTTTGTGGTAAGGAATCTGTTGGAGGAGGATTCTGAGATGATCAGAGTGTTTAGAAGGCAGCAGCAAGCAGCAGCTTGGGCCAAGGAGTTAAGGCAAGCTGGGATTGCTGTTTCCAAGTTTATTTGCTGGCTTGAGTAATAATTGTTTCAAACTCTTCACAGCACCTTGTGCTCCTGCTGATGATTACCATAACCACCTGCACCAGCTGATTACAGCTGGTTTCCCTCCCTCTTCTCGAGGAATGGGGTGATGCTAATGAAGTAAATTAAATAGAAATTGTCCTTCCAGAAGCTTTAGAGGAAAAAACCCCAACACTTTACCTTCTGTCTGCTTCTGAAGAGACCAAATAGTTGCTGAATGGAAGATGTGAAGAATTTGATTCTTAATATACCTCAGTGAATGCTAAGATGTACCTTAAGATAGACAAAGTTGATGCTCTATTTATTTAAAAGGCAGTTTAGTAATATGGGGCATGCACTTCATTTAGATGGTGGCTCAAGAAGCCCAGGAAGGCACTCATTCTTTGGATATGGGTCATGGTTCAAGTTTGTTTTACTGTAGAAGTCTATTGCTACAGAAGGATTTGTAGTAAATATTTAGGGTTTGCTCTGTAGGACCATGTTGAAATTTATTTAGGTTTATAAAAATTCAGTAGTATTCTTAAAAAGTGCAATAACACAGGCACATAAGGTTTAAACTCCATGGCAGTCATGGCAATGCAGTAGAACTTCCAGAATGGGTATAATTCATTATATTTGTAAAAACAAAACAGAAAAAATATTATAAAGACTTCTCTTTAGGTGTTTACTTCTGTTTGTTTTTTGTTTTTTTCCTTAATTTTCTAAGGTCATTTTCACTGTAATGAATATGATGGTTTGAGGTCAAGATGGTTGGAGCAGACAATAGAATCCTTTATCCCAGATCCTTTAATTAACTTGATAACAGTCTCTAAACTAGATGGTAGACAGATTGGAGATCTTCATCCTGAATTTTATGACAAGGTAACATTATTATTGGCAGATTATATTTCTTCATTCTGATTCTTCTTCCTATGCTGCTGTCTTTTTAATTTTCTTTTTTTTTTTTTTCCTGGCCCCCACAAAAAATACCTGACCTGTCAAGGGGAATAAAGTCTTGTACAGGATTTGTAGAGCCTCAGGAGACACTTTATGAAGCTTGTGTGCATTTATTCCTGTGTTGGATGATGTTGCCCATTCAGCCTTGGGAGTGAATTCTGAAGACCTGATAGCTGTAATCTTTGCATGATGTGTAATTAGGAAGGGGAGGGGAACAAGAGGGAGCTGCTCAGGTAGATCTTACTTTCAGAGCACTAATTTTTTATCTCCCCAACAGCTAACCCCATAAAAACATCTAAAAATAGTAATGGGATCATTTCATCCCCAAAATGGAAAATAAAATTTTCTTAATATTTGCAAAAGAAATTTGAATATATTTTGGCACATGGTGTTCAAAAGGCGACCATCTTTGTTGAGATTTTTTTAAATTTTGATTTTATTAATTGTTTAGGTCCTGGTTGATGCTCCTTGTTCAAATGACAGAAGCTGGCTCTTCTCTGCTGACCCTCAGCAAGCTGTGCTCAGGCTCATGCAAAGGAAGGAGTTGTCCTCCCTGCAATTCCAGCTTCTAAGGTGAGAAGTGCAAAAAGTTAAAGGAACTTCCTGTAATTAATAAAAACTACATGGGGGCAAGATTTAATAAACCAACCCAGGATTCCTCCTCTGGTAATAATGTCAGGAATATGTGGTTGGGATGCTGTTTAGAATAACCAGTGGGTCTGAGATAATAAAGATGTGGAAGTCTGGGTGGGTGATATCAGCAGTGATATCCTCTTGACTCACTCACAGGAATGTCCATTTTCAGATGACTCACAACAGCCTGGTGTAAAATCAAAGTATTGTAGGTGGGCACAGCTAAAATGGGTTTAGATATATTCCATATTGATTGTTTGTAGCACAGAAAGGCTCCTAGTGCTAACTGGCAGGGTAAAAAAGTAAAAGAATGTGAGGTTTGGTGGGAGAAAGAGAGGATTGTTTGTTTTTGAGAATGTGCCCCCAGTAATCCAAAGCCAGGTTGTCATGTATTACACATTTTAATGCTACCAGCTGTGGGCTGGCATTTGTGAAGCATTTCAAACGGCACAGTTTTGCTCATGGAGGAAAGAAAGAGTGACTTTTCAATAAAACCTTCTAAAATAAAACCTTGAATGTTATTTGTGGAGTAACAGTCATGCCTGAAGTCCATCTGTCAAAGCAAATGGAGGGAAAAATAACATATTATAAGGAAAAAAAAGGAAAATTTTTATGGAAAGTTCCCATTGCAGTTCAAGATAGTTTAGGAAGACTTCCAGTTGAAAAAGGCCTGGCAAAAGCCTGTGATTTATTACAGAAATATGAGGATCTTATTGCAGTAATGCATCATGTCATCCATTTCCTTTGAAGAAATCAATCACATTTAAAACACTGACCTGTTGCAGTTTTCCCTTTTCAATATCTGACATGGGAAATCCAATTTGTGAACCCGTAGCAAAAGGAAGCATACATCATGCAGAGAAATTTTGAGAATTTGCATAAATCATTCCACATTGTAATCCTGGAGAACTCATGACAGCAAAAACCTTGGGTTTAAAAAAAAAAAAAATACATTCCTGTCAGCCCAAATCAGATTTAATTGAATTATTCCTAAATAGGGAGAGAACTTTCTGTTGAAAATGTTCTTTACTTTAGCAACAGTAATAAGAATTTGTAAAGACAAAATACCTTTGCTATATAAATTGTGGTAAAAGGATGGTTACTTTCAAGAGTTAGAGTTTATAAGGGTTATTGGTAAAGGATATAAGGGTTATTGATTGGGTTATTGGGTAAAATACTTGAAGGATAGCTGTCCACTGGCTGGTTCTTGTCCTGTTCACCTGATCACTTCAGAATGAATTCCCAGTTGTAAATGAATTCCCAGTTCAGATCCCACGTGAAAGGGGAAAAAGGAAATGATAAAGCAAGATCAGAAAAGGCTGAACGGGTTGTGACAAGTGCATTAGAATTAAAATTCTGGAATGTTTCCCTATTCAAGCCTCTGTTTAGCAACTAAGGTGCATAATTATGAATAAAAAGTTAAGTTTGAATCCCTTCTCCAGTACTTCCAGTAATATTCAGGAGGGCTGAGCCTCCGTGAATATTACTGTAAAAATAATAAAAAAAAAAGCTGTGCTGCTTTTTACATGAGCCAGCTCATGCAGGGCTCTCTCTGGTTCATTGATTCAGGTTACCTGGTGCTTGATGCTCCCAGGTGTTCTGACCTTAGTTCCTGTATCTGTAACCAAAAACAAGTGTAAGGCTGAATCCCAGCAGTTCTATTGAAAATAATGCAAGAAATAGATTATAAGAGCATGGAGTGACAGAAGGGGAATGATTTCAAACTGAGAGGGAGTGGGTTTAGATGGGACAGTAGGAAAAAATTCTTCCCTGTGAGAGTGGGCAGGCCCTGGCACTGGGTGCCCAGAGAAGCTGTGGCTGCCCCTGGATCCCTGGAAGTGTCCAAGGCCAGGCTGGATGGGGCTTGGAGCAATTTGGAATAGTTTGGGGATTGGATTGGAAATGGATGATCATAAGGTTCTTTCCAACCCCAACCATCCTGTGATTTGAAGATGAGCATTATTGCAGTTTTCAGGAGAAAACTGAAATTAAAAAAACTGCAAAGAATGAAATGCAAAGTGGAGTTCTATTTTTATTTCTGTCAAGCAACAGCCTAAAATTTGAGATTCCCTCCTCCTTAATGAAAGAAATGCTTCACCTCTAACTTATTCTTATGGATGTGTTTGGGAGGAAGCTGGGGTCATCAAAGAGGGAAGTTAAGGAAGGAAAAGTAGGGTTTGCAATACAATGTAATTAATTAAGTACATCGAGGCTTCAGAGAATGAAGATCTGGAAGAAGCTGATGCAACAATTTTCTTCCTGCTGCCTGCATAAAATCTGAAAAGTAAATAAGTGGTATAAATGCTGAACAGCAAATGTTCTAAGCAATGAGGGCACCACTGATTTGAAGGAAATTGAGATTGTAGTGATTGCTCATACCCAAAACAAAGCATCCCTGCTGAGTGCTCTAATCCAAGAACACACTGCAAATCTTGTTAGTGTTTGGAGTGTTCGTGCAGAAAACAAATTGCAAAGTTAAAAAAAAAGAAATATTCACTTCCTGATGCTAAATACTAACACAAAATACAGTGGTTCCCAAAAGCAAATTTACCAATGTTATCAGTTCTCAGAGAGAAATTAAATTTTGGGCTAAGCTTGAATGCCCAATTACATAGTGGTTAAACTGTTATGGATGTTGTAATTATTCTTAGACTGGTTTCTGTAGCTGAAAGGAACATGTGTTAGGGCTCAGCAGAAAAGAAATCCAACAGAATACAATTTAGAAAACTCAGCAAAGGCATTCGGACTGCTGGAACTCTTCTATATACAGCATCTCTGAGTAATTAAACTGAATCTGTATTTTCACTGAATTGTGGAGTTTTCCACAGGAGAGAATTTGTTTGCTCTTAGCTGGGCTTTTTTGTGGTTATAGAGTGAATGCAGAAAAATTGTGTTAGTAAATATAAAATCATATATTTAGCATATGTCACCACTGTACCATTTCTGCTGTGTGGAGTAAATTGTGCTGGGAATTGCTTAATCACATTTTCAGCTCTTTCCCCTGGAATTTTTCCCTTTGCTCCTCTGTAGCTGCCCAGTTAATCCTTTTATTGTCCAAAACCATCTTCTCAATTAGGTCTACTGGGAATTTTTGAGAATTCCATCTGTTGGACCAACAAATCTGCTGTGGGTTGTGTGGATGATAGGATTCTTTAGCCACTTTCTATCTTAAAAAAGCTGAATATCTTGTGTTTGTGCTGTGCCATCCCCCAAAACACTTCTGATTGGGTTGTTGGAGGTTTTTCATGGTTGCTTGGAATTTTTTCACAAAGACTGAGTCCTGTGGCCACTGCTGTGGCTTCAGGTGTTCCATATGATTTATCTTAAAATAAATGGTGTCTGATTTTAAGTGTGGCAGCATCCTGTGTATAACTTATGGATCAAGTCCCTTAGGATATGTTGCAAAGCCAGGTTTATTGAATATATAAATAACTGTATGACTGAACAAATAAGCTACTTTGCAGCTTTTTGGGATCACATATTTGAATTCAGGCACAAGTTTTGCTTTAATTCCACCTTCAGTCCTTTCTCTGTGTGTTTTATGAGCTGTGAGGATAGCCACTAACCCTAAAGCTCTCTTTAGTGGGCTTCAAAGGTCTTTTATTCTCCCTCTTGGGCTGTCTCACATCCCTGTTTTAACAGGATTAATATTCCAGAAGTCACCATGCTTTAAAGGAGAAAGATCAATAATTCTGTCTGTTTTTTTTTTCTTTGCTTTAGAATAATTTAGAATTATTTGCAATAGAAATGTTGCTTATCAGGATTTTCAGGACAAATTTTGTCTAGGGTAGAACAGACTGGGTTTGGCTGAGGGGTTTTGATGCCTGTGTCTTCTTTTATTTATAATTCAATTTAGTGTTGAAAAAGGCAGTTGTTTTCATGATTCTCCTGTTACTCTGAGCTGCAGTGTTTCTCCACAGGAGCAAAGTTTACTTAGAGAGGAGCAGAGGGAGTGCTTGAACTACTGTCACTACCCATCACAAAGTATTAAAAAAATTGATATTTTGACACTGAAGGATTTTCTTGATCATTTTGTTCAGGTTCAAAGAAATAAAAGCAAAACCTTTAACATGCAGGTCATATTGCTACAAAGTATCTGGACTCTTGCAAGAGGCAAAAGGTGATGTGGATATTTTAAGTCAATAAAAAGAATAGAATTGGCATTTTTTATTCTGATGAGACATTATCTTGCCTGTTGAGCAGAAATGCATCATGGTTGCCAAAAGATGGCACTGTTGAAGTGTTGTGTTAGTTTAAAATTGCCCTAAAATTGTGTCATCTTTTCACTTTAATACAGAAAATGGTCGAATTATTAATATAATTATTGCTGCCCCTTCCCGTGGCATGCAGCAGAAACCCACACACCAGAGGATAGGCTGGAGATGCAGGTGCTACCTATAGTGGGAAATATATTTTTTTGTGTCTGCCTATTTTTAAAAGGATGTTTGAGACACCAAGACTTTTCTCTGTCAGTGGGAAAAATCCTTTTTAAGTCTTGGCTAACTATATTTTAGTTGCATAGAAGAGTTTTTTTGGGTTTGTCATGTGGCTCTAGCATGCTAATTGTTTTTCCCTCTGAGATCTTAAACAGTAATGGTGTTTTGTTTTCCCTAATCTAGTAAATCTTGAGAAATAAACTTAAAAAAAAAAAAAAAAAGAAGAGCTTTGAAATAATATATTTCTTTACAAAGTCCTTTCTAGTACTGCTGTAATACAGGGAGTTAGGATAGATTAATGCATCTGACTTCCACAGTACAATATGAACCTGTACCCAGAGACACACCCTGCAAAAATATAGAGTATTCTTTACTTGTTTTTTGTTAGTGCTGTAAAGTCTCATTTAGAAAGAGGAGGGGAGCAATCTACATGTGTTCACTTGTTTTACAGAACTTGTTGAATGAGATGGACAGACAAAGGCTCCAGAAAATGTTTCCAGGGCTCTTATTGTGTGTTCTGATGTTTCTTCATGTGAAGCATGAAACCTTGCAGTAGTAGTGCCTGTAAACCTGTAAAACTCATTACAGGAAATATATGCATCTGAAATAGAATTATGATATTAACTAGATGTTTATTTCAGCTGAAAGTTTTAGCTCTTCAATAAACACAAATGTCATGTGTGCCACCAAGAGAAAAAGAACTGCAGATTAACTACCTTTAAATAATGTGGGGTTTTTTAAACATGGCATTGTAATAAGAGGAAGGTGAAAAATATTTTAGCATCTTCATTCTAGATTTGACTTCCCATTTTTGGGAGTCACAAAGTTACAGGCAGTGAATTCCTTCAGCTAAGAGTCAGTAATTAAAATTCCCAATGAAAGAAGTCTTAGTTCCAGATGGTGGAGTTAAAGTAGGACTAAGTTATGCTTCATCTCCAGCCTACCTCTTGGACAAGCTTGTTTCCCTCCAGTGGTTAGAGAGGAAGTTACCTAAATGTATTTGAACAATTCTCTGATGAACTAATTCCCTGATGATCAAATCCTGTCCTGAATGAATTCTCTGTGCTGCTGCTGAGGAGAGGACCAAACTCCCTGGCTCTGCTGGCCCAGCTCAGTGTCACCCCGTGTGACTTTGAGCCCAGCACTTCCTCACTTGGAATTTTGCAGCTCCGTGCAGCTTTATCAGAAACCAGGCACGGCTTAATCAGAGCTGGGGGCGTTGACTTTGAGCACAGGCACTGAAGCAACTGTTGCTGCACTTGACAAGATGGATAGATACATTGATTAACCTTGCTGCCTGAAGTAATTCTCCTCAGATATTTTAATTCCTGCTGTAGGTTCAAAATGAAGAGAGCTGCACTGAGCAGGCTGACCTTTTTGGTCATGGGCCAGTAAAGATTCACAAGTTGAGGTTTAGACACAAGGGGGTTTTGAGGTAAGATTTTCAAGTTTTCCTTCAGAGGCCTGTGCTGCTCTTTGCTCTGATGGACTCAGTTGGAGGAGCATGGTGCCCTTGAAAATGTTGTTTTGGTGAGTACTTGCTTTCCATATAGGAAGAAAAGGACATTTAGGAAGCGTCCAGGTTTTTAACCTTGTAACCTGTAGCTACATCTACTTTTTTATCTTTTACCTTTCCCACTTTTACATGGTAAAAGAATTTTCTCTCTTGTCTAAATGCTGTCTTAGAGGAAGGAAAGTTGTTGCCATTATCTGCTTCTCTGAGTAAAATTCTCAGGTTTGCCAAAAGTACATCTCAATTGTCACATTAAAATGTTCCCAGGCTTACTGGCTGCCCTCAGGGCTTGGCACTCCTGCATGCATGGAAAAGGTGTAGCTGGCAGGGGAAAGTCTGTCAAAAATGAATTATGGGGGTGGATTCTGATAATAATCTGAAGATCAGCTCGACTTCATGAGAGCCCTTTTAGACTTCAGCTCTGTTCTCTTTGAGTTCTAATGTGAAGGATAAAAAGCAAAATCCAATACATGGTGGGGGGAAAGTGATTTTTAATTTCCCCAAGTGAGAGTAAGGCCAAGAGATAGTGCATCAGGCTTTCTTGCTGGTTTGGTGTCCATGAGAAGGTAGGGTTGCACATCCCTGCTTGGCCTTAATTTAGCAGTTAAGCCCATATATATGAGTGCACTGTGGTTATTCATATATACTTGGCTTGCTAATTATCATAACCAAGACTCATAAAAGAATTGAGTAAGGTCATGTTTATGCTCCCAAGAGAAATAGGTTTGGTATAATCCTCAGGAGTTTTCACCTGGTCTTACCACTGCCTGAAGCTGTGTCCTGGTGTTCCCATATTATTTTGCACAGGACTTTCAGAGCAGCTTTGAAAGCTGTAATCAGCTTTGAACCTCCTTGTGCTGAAGCTTTTCTTTACTGATTATTTTCCCAAAAAGTTGCAATTCTGTTAAAAGGGTTTATCTTCTCCTCCCTTGTGTTTTCTTCTTTCCTTCTTCAACTGTTTTTGGTCAGCTATCACGCTTGGGAAGTCCTCAGCTTGTTCCTGGAGGAATTGCTATTTCCATGGCATTGTCTTTGTTTATCTAGACTTGGAATCAGACTTTCTGCATTTGGGGGCTGCTCACCTCATCTGATTTGAGGAGATGGTTGTTTCTTTTCTTCTTTTTCTTTGTCCCAGGCTCTCTTTTTTCCTGGGGTGTGGGGGGTGTGTGAGCACAGTTTTGTCAGTAATATCTACAAGTCTCTGATTATTCAGTGTCATTTACACCTGTTCTGATTTTCTCATTACTAAATAAAAGAAATCTTATTGAGGGAACGGTTGTATTTAATGTGGTATTTGCTTGTAGTATCTGTTTGTATACCAGCTTACAATTCAGCCTTTAAGTCAAAAATGGCTCAAAAACATATGATTTAATGGGATTTGTCTTCAGACAGTGTTTTAATACCAAATGAACCTTTTGTGTAGCTTCCTCTTTTAGAAATGTGGTGGTACCAGGTTTGAAGAATATTTCTGTGGTGCAAGATTTTTGAGTTTTCTCCTTACTCTCAATTTGGAGTAGGTGAATGCAACTTGCATATCTCATTTCTATACTCACAGGTTGTATTTCATGTGTCTGAGTAAGGACTTGGCAGATCTGCTGCAGTGGGAAATAAGCAATTTATTTAAATTCAGTTTCAGTGGTAAAGTGATAAAGAGCCTCTGTTCCCACCATCCAACAGTAGTTGTGAAGCTTTCAGGCTTTAAGCCACTATTTTGCCTTTGTTTAGTCAAAATTTGTCAACAGCTTAATAAGCGAAGAGCACATAAATATATGATCCTGTAAAAAATGAGGTTGAAAAGCAGCGGCTCAGTGACACCCTTGAATCCTCTTACCTGCTAAATAAGTTGCAGAATTAGGAGGAAAGTTTCTAAACTTACAGCCCAGTCATTAATTCAGGCTGTTACAGGTTCACACCAGCATCTTGCCAAGTGTCTAACAGGCCCCTTTGATGTGGGGTAACCCATTTTGTGTGCAATTGCAGCATTTTCACAGCAGTGCTGAGCACGGGAATGCTTGATGTATATTCTGAATGGATGCTGCTTTCTACTTGTCACTGTGGTGTAAAAAATACCTTCGGCTAACTGAGAATACAATAATAAATGAAAAGCAAAATTGTGTTGTGGGTGGCTTCCCGAACTTAAAGTTAAGACACTTTTGTAATGTTTTTTTTTTAAGTCTTATTTATTTATTTATTTATTTATTTATACTCTGGATTTCTAAGTCTACACATTCTCCCATTAGCAGTCTATCACTTTTGATGTTGTTTTTTTTCCCCCCTTTTCCTGTTGTTCTTTGCAGGTCTGCTGTTCAAGCCCTGCGTCCTGGTGGCTCCTTGGTCTATTCCACGTGCACCCTCTCCAGGGCAGAAAACAGTGATGTGATCAATCTCATGCTGAACTCCTGCAGGAATGTGATGCCTGTGGATCTAAGTGGGATGGCCAGAGGTGTTTCCCAGGAATTCACTTTTCTCAGTGGAATGCAGCAGCATGAGCTGCTGGTTCTCCCAGAGAAAGGGAGAGCGTGGGGTCCCATGTACGTGGCTAAATTAGAGAAAGTGTCCTCCACCTGACGCCTGTTGGTTGTTTATGAGCAGTATATGATAAATTAATACTGATTTAAATACAGTATATGTATATGAACATATCCAAGGCAACTGAATTTAGAGTGTTGCAGTTTCCTGCAACAGCAGGAAGCAAGAGATTTAACTTATTTTAATTTAAAATGCTGAATGTGCCTTCCAGTGCGGGCTTGTGAGCCTCTGAGAAGTCCTTAGGAAGTTTGTATTGTTTTCAGGGTGGTGCTTTTAAAGGGATTTGGATTCTAGAATACAGGCTTAATGTGGTAGAGTTTTGCACTGTTTTTTGTTTTTTTTATTTACTAACTTGCTTCTCATGCAGCATGTTTTTAAATAAATGGTTTTCAGTGGTCTGAAGTCATGGAAAGCCTGCATTCTCTCTAAACACATCTAGAAAACTGATTTGTATGTACAGTGTCATCTTCAAGCACTGGCAGAACTGGTTTCATATTTGCTAAGTTGTTTGTTTAAAAAACAAAGGTGTCTTTTGTTTACAGATGAAAAGGTCAGCAGTTAGATCAACACCAGCTTTTTTGTTTGTTTGTTTGTTTAATTTATTAATATTCTTCTATTTTGAGCTTGCAAAAATATGAATTGAAAGAGTAATGGTGTATATATTCCAGCCTAAGCTTGTCTTGAAGCAGAGTGGAACCCTTTCATCCCCAAGGGTTCTTTCCCAGATGGAAGGTGATAATCACTGGTTTTAAAAACCTTGTTTTAAAGAACAGAGGTAGATGAGTTGCTCATGTGGAATTGGGGGTGTGTGACATTGTACATTTATTAATTTCACAGAATCACAGAATGGTTTGGGTTGGAAGGGACCTTAAAGATGATCAAGTCCCAACTTTCTTGTTGTGGAAGGGACACCTTCCACTAGTCCCATCCAGCCTTAAGTTAAACACTTCCAGGGATGGGGCATCCACCCTTCTCTGAGCAGCCTTTTCCCGTGTCTCATTGCCCTCACTGGAAAGAATTTCTTTTTGATATCAAATCTAAATCTGCCTTCCTTCAGTTTGCAAACTGTGATAGACACACATTTTATGTGTGTACACATATTTTATGTGTATGTTATACACATTATATTATGTGTATAAGTATATACATACTATATATTATATATGTATATTATAGACATATACAGACATTATGTTTATACACATATTTTGTGTATATTACAGAGTTTGCCCTCACAACACTGATGTACCTTCTGCTGAGGCAAACAAATGCATCAGAGGGTCTGAAACCTCACCCTTTGCTGTGTGAGCTTTTACAGTTACCCTTTCCCCTGCTTTGGGATGAAAAATGTTTGAGGTGGCCCTGCAGTGTTAAATTGTCAGCAGTGTCTCTGAAAACTTGAGAGGCTGTAAGGTTGATGCAGTTTGAGTATGCAGAATGCCTGACAGCATCTGTCCCAGGAACATTAAATGTAATATCCAGATTTGGAGTCATGTCAGGCTGCTGGGTGAAATAACCATACCTTTGGCAAAATGCTTCCCATCAGTTTCATTTGCCCTGTGGAAATTGAAATGGAAAGGCAAGAATGTAACTTGCTCAGGGATGGAATTGAAATATGTGCTTGAATTGGATGGTTGAGGAGGACGTGGACTGGGTAATCACAGGAGGAACAAAGAGGCTCCTGAAAGCTGAACTCAGTCTCAGCAGGTGGGCAAATCCCTGTGAGCTGCTTTAGACCTGAACCCTGCAGCAAGGCCTCCTGGTGTGTCTAAAAGCTGAGTTCTCTCTGCATAACCCTTTGCTGATCTCCTGGAGTCCCTTTCCAGTCCCAACCAGTCTAAAAATGTACTGACGAGAGGTAAAAAGGCTAATTAATGAGTGATACTTATTTTTGTTTGTACTTGATTAATTTTGGTTTATACTCTAGTCCAGATTGCTGTGGAGTTGTTTTTTTTAGCTCTGTTCTAATCAGTTCTGGCTGGTGACAGGAATTTGGTGAGCACATGTGGAGTGAGAAGGGAAAAGAAGAAAGGATGGAGGCAGGCCTGTAGAGGTGAGGGGCAAAATTTGCACATGTTGGCAAGTACTGTCCCCTCAAAGGCACTTCTTGAAAAGGCTTCTTGTCCATTCTGATTTCTGCTCCCCTTCATTACAAGGCTGCAACATTTTTCCTTTTTACACCTTTTTTTTTTTTTTTTTAGCCAGATAATTGTAATTTAATTCCTTGCCACGTCCTTCCTTCCTCCTCTTTCCTGAGCAATGCTGATGGAGATGGGGTGGAAAACAAGTCAGCTTTCTATCATAAAGAAATTGTAGCCCCAAGCAAGTTGAGGGCAGGAAAATGACCAATTTTGTTGGACTGGGGAGTCTAAGAGAAATCTTCATGATCTTTAATGGATCTGCCCACAGTTGGTGCAGCACACACCAGTGCCAGCACCTCAGAGGCATCAGAGAGCTGTGGAGTTCAGCTGCTCTCATGCTTTTCTGCCATTCCCTTTTCCAACATCCAAAAAGTCACTTCCCTGTTTCAGGGGGGTTGGCACAGTAAGAAATTGGAAAGCCTTATCTAAAGGCAATTTCAGCATTTACCAAATTTTATCCTTTATTCAGTGGCATCTGACACAATTCAATTATGGCTTGTCAAAAGCATTCTCCACTGCAGAATGGAGTGGAAAAACAGATTACACAACGTGTGTGGGCTGATGCAGCTGACCAGGGGACTAATGAACTCTTGGCTTTCTCAGTAAGGTGTGGGAAGAGAATGTTGAAGGAGGGGCAAAATGAAAAGATCAGGAGTACAGCAGTGGGTGAAAAATGTGAAATATTGGAGGAGACTCAGTGGCTTTTAGCATGGGAGAGCAGCAGCCTGTTCAGGAAAAGCTCTTGTGAGTGGAGAGAGGAGAGTGGTGGGAGAGGCACAGGTGCCTGTACTGGGCTGGGAGGATCCTCTCACTTCTTTGTCTTAGAAGGAGAATTGAGGACATCAGTTGTGAAAACTGCAGTGGGATTGCTTTAAATTTGCAGGGTCTTTAACCTAGCTATAAGCATTTAAATCAAATGTGTCTACCTGCTTCTCACCAAACAAATGGTAGGTGTTCCTATCAGAAAAGTTTATTTGGTGAGTGAGAGAAAAATTTGAGAATCAGGCCTGGCTGTAGTAGAATTTGGCTTACTTGTGTAACTTTATGCAGTATTGGCTATAAATGAGATTCTTTGTTCTGGGGGAAATTGGAACAGCACATGATGGTAGTCTCTTAACTTCCAGGGAAAAGTGAAATTTGGTGTTCTCTGTTTGCCAAACCTGGGTCAGAGCACACAGGGCACACACAGTCACTGGTCAGAGCTTTTAGATGTCACCCCACCATGTGATTCCTGACTGAAGACTGGTGTTTATCAGACAGATTACAGCAATCATTTGTCAGAAAATATTTTCCTTGTCTGATCTTCCTGTCTGCATCCTATGACTTGAAGTCAAGGTCTAATGACCTTGGAAGTTTTTATTTTCTTAGTAGTTGTACATAGTTTTCAACAGGGGCGAGCATCATGCAGCTTCCACAGCTCCATTTCAAAAATGTTTTGTGTGCCACCAAAACAAAATGCCTGGATCAAAAAGTGACAGCTGCTCTTGAAGAGGGAGAGATGGAATATAAACCTGGAGTTTTGTATACTCCACTGAGGAATTTCTGCTCCCTACAGCTGTGTCCAAGGTGGCTCTTCCCATCAATGGTTTCTGCTGTTTCTCTCTGAGATGGTCACCATGGTGTCGTGGTGATGTGACCCTTTGTGGGCTCAGAGGAAAAAGAAATGGATCTGCTGCCCTAAACCCTAAACAGGTAATAATCCTATAGTGAGAGGTGCCACAAGTGTTGCTGCAGAAGTATTTTTTTAAAGATGATAAAGTCACTAGAAGGCAGCACAGCAATCCAAATTAGAATGGAGCCAGCACTTCAGCGGGTCAGTGACATTCTCACCTTGTTCTTTCCAAAATGATTTGGCCTGACCTCACCTCTGACAAGGCCAATCAAATAAAGCAGTCAGAACAGACCAGGGGCTTGTTTGCATGCAGTGTCAGAGCAGAGCTTGCAGCCATCCACAAGAGATTTGGGTTGATGTTGCTGTGTCTCAGTCCCCTGTGCTGCTCTGGGGTAATTCTTGTACAGCAGCATCTGTGTTGGGGATGGGCCCTGCCACGGTTCCTGCTGATTCTTTCCCTGTCTCCAGCAAATTCCTTTGCTGCTGGGAAGATCTTTAGAGTCACATATCTTCAGTGAGAATCTGGGAATGGCTTTCAAACCACCTTTTGATGTCATTTGGCCAAACTTCTGTCTGAGAATAAGTGCTGTTGTAGCACTTATTAGCAGGTTATAGTAACCTGCTCGAGGTCCCTTGATCTGAGGGTGCCTCAAAATGTAGCACATCTTTTAGATCTACTTTTTCCTCCTTCATGTACTGGGTCCTAATTGAACATCCTGCCCTAAAAAATAGAGGCTGGGTGCTCTCTACCCTAACCAAATCAGGGTAAAGCCCAGAAGTGTGATTAGGGAGAAGGTGGGAGAGGAGCCCAGGGATTTCAGCTTTATTGAGAACCATCCCACCACTTACAAATGAGCAGCTCCTACTGCCTGCATTTGGATCTGGTGGGCCATGAAAAGCAGGGAAGAATGTCACTGATAAAGTTCTTGAAAAGTATTTTCTATTTGTCCCAAAGTAGAATAAAACGCTGAGAGCAAATTCAGAGCAATATCTATTTTTTTTTTTTTCTTTTTAGGAGGGTATTTTGCTTTGTTGATTTACTGTAGGAAAAATCTATCTTGTCTGAATGTGTGATTAAGTAGCTGATGGAATAATTCTTTACAGGGAGAACATGCCAGAACATGTGAGTGGTGTAAAACAGGGCTGCAGAAGATTAGAAAAGGTACAAGGAGGAGTAATTTTGTATTGGTAGGAAGTAGACTTAATAGTACTTTTTTATCAGTAATTTTTATGATTCTGTGGCTAACCAGGGAAATGTTTAATGTTCCTTGTACAGCAAGTGAAGGTAGAAGAAGGCAAATTGACATCCCCAGCACTGTTATAATTCATTCCATTACTTCAACAGGGCTTTTATATTGTCACGCCCATAAAGCGCCAGTGTGCACGCTCAGAGCCAATCCATCTTTATATACTGCTGCTGATCCCATTCAAGGCAATGGCAAAACTCCCATCAATTTTAATGGCACTGGGATATGGCCCATTTTGTAGATATACAATGGATATTTCCTGCACACACCATTTTTTGTGTATAACGTGCTCCTCATCCGAGGTGCAGAGAGTGTTTTATAAAGTGGTGAAGTCACGACCATTGATGTAGTCTCCAGCTGATGAGATAATGTGACCTGCCTTCAAAACAGGATTTAAAGTTGACATTTATTTATCTAGCTATTTTTTAATTTGTTAAGGGCACAGGATGCATGCAGAACGTCTCCATGTGTAGAGTACTGCCTTTGAAAAATTTGCCCAGATAAATTGCAGGAGGTAACAGTGTTAGAAATAGATGCTGCACTTGCAAGGCTAACATTATGCTACAGCACTTAAAAACTAGAAAGCATCAAAGAAAATTGAAGGCAGTATGGATCAGTGGGTTAGTACATAACACAGCAGTCTGCAGCACCAGAGGCTAAGAAAGGTCCCTTTTGAAAAGCAGCTGTTTGGATAGCAACTCACTCAATCAGCAAGGTACAAACAAACAAAAAATTAATTGGATTAATATTTTAACTCATGTTCTAATTGGGAAGTGTTTTGAATGGAGGTAAGGTGCCCGTTTCCTGCAGAACCCATCATCCTTGACCCTCTTTAAAGAAAATGCACAATGTATGAGCCATATTTCAGTGGCTGTAAACCTTGTTGGTTATGCATTGAAAGCTCTTGGATTCAGAGCAGCTTTCAAAGTGTGCACAGTGGAATTGGAATGACCTGCCAGGCTGATGTTCTCACTCAGGAAACTTCCTTTCCTCACCATAATGTGTGCTGGAGAGCAGCACATTCCCAGTTCAGTGCAGGAGCAGGGTCTGCAGAAGACTCAAACAAGAAGTTTGCTGTGTAACTAAAACTTTTAGGATGTAGTTGGGAGTAAATAATTCAGCAGGCCTTGCTGTACAGCACTCTCACACTTAGTGCTGGCTGCACTCACAGCTCCTGCAGTTGGATTATGCAAAGACTTGGAGCTCTTTGCTTAGCTGGATGTACACAGGAGCTTTTCCAGCTTTTGCCCTCAAAGTCTCCAGGATTTCTTTTTTTCATCTGTCTCCTGATAATTATGCACACATGTGAGCCATACAGATCTTGGAGCAACAAAACCATGCTTGCCCCAGTAGCATTTGCTAACTGCCGCAGAATCCCTGAAGCTGGAAGAGACCTCCAAGATCATGGATTCCAAACTTTGAATCTCAACTAAACCATAGCACTGAGTGCCACATCCAGTCACTTTTTTGGACATTTTTATTGATGGTGACTCCACCACTTCCCTGAGGAATCTGTTCCAGGGTCTGACAACCCTCTCAGTGAAGAAATGCTTCCTGATTTCCACCCTGAGCCTCCCCTGCTGCAATTCGCACCTTTGTAAATGGCTGAATCAACTCCACCAATTTTCAGAAGACAGCTGATCTGGGAGTTTATTTTCTAAGTTACAAGGCTATTTAGTGCTTAGAGGATTCACTGGTTTTGCTGAGAATGTGCAGTGCTTTAATAGCAGAGGGTGGGGATGAAGAAAGCTTTTTACCACACATTTTTATTCCAATCTACACTCTCAAATGACAGTCTGGCAATCCACAGCAGCTGTCAGTAACCTGCAAATTATTTCTGCCCTCCCTAGCAGATGTCACAGTGGCTGTTGGCAATACTCTGTGACACCCGGAGATGACAAAGATTAGAATATGTGGAAGTTGTTAAACAAAAATTGTACAAAATGTTCTTTCTTAGACAAAATAAACCCCAACACAAAGAAACAAACCAAAAAAACACCAACCCCAAAGCACAGATGCCTGGCTTTCTGACAAAAGCCTACCTCCTTTTTTTATATAATAATTTTTTGCAGAATACAAAATGCTTTAGCTTCTGAACTCAGCTTTGCTTTAGTCCAAGATATAAAATGCTTTTTAAAGTTATTGGTGCTTGAGCCATGAAATAGAAAATTATATGTAAAATAGATTTAGAGCCCAGATTTCCCATGCTGGAAACAAAATACTGTAGAGTGCAACAGCTATCTAGAAGATCTAGTAAAAAGAAAATTAAGGTAATTATAGTAATGGCTGGAACACCGATTTTTCAGGTGTTTTCAAGTGGCAGAAAACTTTGAAAAAAGAGTCTTAAGAGTATTGGGAACAGAACTCTGAACTTCTGGGTTTGTCCCCTTTCAATGATCTGATTTGCATAAATTTGTAGCTGTGGAGCTTCTAACAATATGCAAGCAGCATAAAACTTGGTTATGTTTTATTTTATCTGTTTTATTGAACCTGTTTGATTATTGATTTTTCTTCATAGACTTTGAATAAGAGGAACATCTGGAAAGAAACAAACCTATGCTAGGGAGAAGTATCTTAAAATTCTTAACTCTTCTAAAGTTTCTTCTTTTCCCTTTTTCTTTCTGTTGAGGAAAAGAAAGCAGGAAATGTGCTGTTTCTGAAATGGGCTGCAAAAAAAAGGATAATATAAAAACTTTCCAGGAAAGCACATCCTCTGTTGAATTAAAAGGAAAATGGGAATTCCTTTTCTCTCTTTACACGATCCATTTATCTCTCTGCAAGTTTAACAGTGCCTAAGTAACCCTGTCAAAGTCCTTTTCATTTCTTGGGCCTTCAAAATAATTTCAGCACTTTGAAAATGTTAAACTTAATGCTCCAAATGGACAAAGTTTCAGTTCTACAAGACAGCTCCTCAGGTACACAACTGCTGGTGGAGGAAAATCTCACTGATCTGCTATGGGGGGATTTTAATAAAAATATTGTGTAGACTTGTGTGGGAAAAGCAAAGGTAAAGTTTTGCTGGAAGACCTGCAACTGGTTTACACTAAGTAATGGCTTGTTCTTATAATGAATGAAGCAGGATCAGGCATGAAAAGGCATAAATTTAATGAAAACATGAAATTTTGCAGTCCTTCCTACCCATCCTATCCCACTTAATATTTTCTGACTTTCTTCTCAGAATGGAAGAGACTTTTATGCTCTCTGCCTGGTGAAAACTGCTGTTCAAAATTTATGCAGGGCTTGCAAACAAGTAAAAGTTTTCTGTTTAATCCTATTTGAATTCCTGCAGCTCTAAACCTCAACTTTTAGTGTCTGGAATGGTAATAAGTTCAATATATATATATGTATATATATATAGAGAGAGAGAGAGATGTATATTGGTATGTATATTCGTGGAAGACTGTATTAAAATGTAATGACACAAATGTAATTTTCAGTTCAATTTTGGAGAATAAAGCAAATCCATCTGCTGTCGGTCATAGTTCTCCCACATTGCCTGCCTCAGAGAATGGGACTTGAATTTTTCCAATGAAATTAGAATGTCATGGCCTTGACCTGAATAGAAATAGATGTTAAAAAAAATATTTACACAGAAGATGCAAGTGTAATCCATGGGACCTCTCTGGCTGTTAATTTGTGAGTATTGTTAATTCAGTAGCAATAACCTATATTAGTGCAGCTGAGAGTCAATATTCACACATGCCATTATATGCATTAAAAATGCTCCATTTGCCTTTTTTTTCCCCCCTCCTAACATGCACGATCAGTTTCAAGCATAACACTCTCAAATTTGTATTATATTCAGCCAATCCAGATCTCATTATGTTGGACAAACACTGTACAGGAGAAAAGTGGATCACATAAATGCTCCTAATATTATTCATGAATTTTCCTACTGCAGTGCTTTGGAAATATGCTACAAATACTATCCTATAAATTTCTTTAAGTTCTGGTACTGTATTTCTGTGGGGTTTTTTGGTATTTTTTTTGTTCATTACTATTTAGAAGGTTTTGATTCATTGCTTCAGATAAAACTGAGTTTTACTATTGCTGTTTGTTGTCTACCATTGATGGTGATGCTCATCCCACCTCTTTTTATTTTTTATTTTTTAGTTTTTTTAAAGCATGCTTTGAATCAGCCAAAATTTGTAATTTTAAAATACCATTTCAGCCACTATAGGTAATAGTTTTGACTCCCTCTTTTCTTCTAATGTAAAACTGTTTGCACCTGGTGGTTTCTGTTGGACATAGTGGTGTAAAAAAGCCCAACATATGGGACTAGAAATATAGAGATTATTAGTACACCTATTAATAAATAAATAATAAAAAATAACATATATGTTTTTAATTTATAGATGTGAAATATATAGGTTACAAACATATGAAGTATTGCATATGGCCCACATAGGGTCAAGGACAATGCAGGTAACTCCTTCTTGTTAATGAAAAGCTCCAATCTTAAACTGGGCCATGCTGTAGTGTTTAATAGATTCTATCTAACAAATTCCACAGATTTTTCACCATAATTTCAGCATAAATCCATGGCATTTCTATGGCATTTTATTGTCCCAATTATCCTTTTTTATGTTGCACAAAACCTTCCACAAAGAAGTAGAGCATCTCCTTCTTGTGCTTTGCTGAAATCCTGGTATGACCCTTAGCGTAAAATGCAAAAAAAAAAATACTTTTGGCAAGGATGGGTCTGTGTTTACTGAGCATTGCTGCTTACTTGGAAAAATCATTTGTGCCTATTAATTGAAATTATTATTATCTTCTGTTGGTTATGATATGTTTACTACGTCAATTTATTTTCATTATTTTTTGGGGCTTTTTTTATTCCAAACAGGTGAAATTTTGTGTGATTCTTCTTCATGTGGACAAACCAAATCTGTGACTGACAGGGGACTTGAAAAAGATTCCTCCAGAAATGACAAGGCCAACGTAAAATAAGCAGTGGTTGAATTGGCATTTACACTCACATGTGGATATTCAGTTATGTATTCATTTTAGTGGTGTTTGGTATCTTTGAATTGTAATTATAGCAGATCTGCTTTCCTGATAATACAAATATATTGATTGGTACAAAATGGCATTAATTAGAGAAATCTGAAACATTTCAGGTTCAGATGAGGGTCAGAGATGTGCTGCTCATTGTTAGTGTTCATTTCTTTTGACTAGGCTGAGACTTGTGAACTGGATTTTTGGGTGTTTAAGGTATAACAGTCTTCATCTTGATACAAAATTGCTGTAGGTGCTGAATTTCCATAGTCTCTTTTCCATCTGGTCCTGGTTTTCACTTCTGTTCACTAAAGTTATTAAAATTGTTGTACATTCTGGGCACGAATAATAAATAAAAAATCATTATTAGTACACTTTCTCTTTACTACCAGAAATCCACTACCTTTTTTCCCACAGAAGGTTGCTGGGCAGAATATTTTGACTCATGACTTTATTTTCCTGCATCCAAGAATTTTGCAGTGAGGGGGCTGCAAATAAATCTGGAGCCAGGAGGGAAAAGGTCAGAAAAAAGGTCAAAGTTTTGAGGTCAAACTATTCACTGTATGGGACTTTCTAGGGCAATTACCACCTTTCGTCCTCCTTTTCTGGTGTTTCTGCAAGGTCTGACATTATTGGGTTCTGACCCACAGCTCCACATCTGAATGTTTATTGGGAAATACACACCTGGTGAAACACATTCCTGTTGATGTGGAAGTAGGTGAGCACTGCTGGAATAAGCTGCTTTTTTTTTTTTTTTTTTTTTTTAATTCTCCTTGGATCTGCCCTCTGATTATCACACTGCATGGAAAAAAATAACTTTTCTGGCTGTACTTAAGAATGCAACATATCAAATCCTGATATCAAATGAGATGAGAATTCCTATTTGAGAGAGCAGAGACCAAGCAGACTTTCTAATCTTGAGAGAATGACCAAATTCAGATGATGATTTCAAAACCAGAAAAACACAGGCTAGTGATGTCCAATTTGTCATGAAAAATAAATATTTATCTTTAAAGTCAAAACATTGTCCTGTACCCAGTTCTGCACATTCCTGGCTTCGATTAAACACCCTTGTCCTTTTCCTGCTGTATCAGGTTTGACAGCTGTCACTGAGTTTGCTGTTCCCCCACTATTTTCTGGGGGTCCCTGATCCTTCAAGCTCAGCATGATGAAAGTAATTAGTTAAATGGCTGTTCTCTAAACATACAGAAGCCTTCCAAGTCAGGGCATAGAAAGAATTAACCTTTCTTGCCTCCACACACACCTCCTAAAGATTTGAACAATTGATTTCACACAGGTAACCAATTAAACTTTAGCAGCAGTGTGACAAATACAGTTTATTTTTGCAGCTTAGTTCACCTGCTCTAGAAAAGCAGTGCTTAGGCAGGTTGTCAGTAAAGGACAGGTGGCCTGTTTGGGAATGGACACAGAGCCTGAGATGCTCTTCTGCTCCTTCATCTGTTGATTTTTTGGGTTTGCTTTGTTGTTTTGGGATTTTTTTTTTTTTTTGTTGGTTGGTTAAGTTTTTTTGGGAGAACATTGGATATGCACAGCTATTTCCCCCTATCAGGATCTGTTTTCGTGTAATTCTTTCTGGATTCTGAACTAACCATGCAAAATCAAATTAGGAAAGAGGATAAACTGCTTTGAGGTAGAGTTGCTCACGGGCTTTTAGGTATTTTTGATCTCAGTCTGCCCTACTCAAGTGTGATAATGGATAATTCATTTGCTAAACTGGAATAGGATTTTATTACTAAATAATCTTGTAAAAAAAAATTGTGAATTGAAGCCAAAAAGTCAAAGGACAATGAAAGCAGTCATGTATGTCTAAGAAAAATAAAAGTGTGCATGTCCTGCTTTTAAAACTCAGGAGAGTTTAAAACCTTGAATGAAATTTTCTATATGGAACCAAAGTCCCTGACTGAAGGAGTCACCCTATAAACAGGAATTTGCAATACAAATTTAAGAAGCTTACTGACCTTTATTTATAAAATAAATCTTTATTTATAACTATTTGTTCTGTATAAATATCAGTATTTTGGATGTATAGAATCAAATATATAGATCTCAGCTTGAGATGTGATTTCCATCTGAGCTGGAGTTGTTCACTTCCTCTTTTTAAAATATACATATGTATGTGCTTCATATCCATCAATGATTAAACATATGTGCTTTGCCTTTCAGCAAATCAAACACATCATGTGTGATCCAGAACTGGCTGAATCAAGGGAACAACTACACTGGCTTTAGGCATCAACTTTGATGTGTACATGTGAGGGGGGTTGACACTTTTGGAAAGAAGAGCTGTTCCTTTCTCTTTTGGTAATCTATGACTTTCTTGCCCTTCATCAGAACAAGAAGTCTTTGCTAATTTGCAGTGGTGAATGAAAATAACTTGTCCCCTAATGAATTGTGTGCATTAGCAACTGTGCATGGCTACTGCTTCAGTAAATGGTATTCTGTTGCTTTTTTTTTTTTTTTTTTTTGGTCAGTGTTAGCTCATCTTTATTTAGGCTGTTTCATCTTTTACTATTCAATGTTCTGTCCTCTGTCTGCAGAAATAATGAAACAACAGCGAGAAGAATCTTGACTGCAGCACGTGCCCTGCCTTTGAAAGGTGAGAACCTTTCAGAGTTCACAGAACAGTTCACAAATGCTGTTTTCTACAAACAGTAACCTGTGCTATTTAGGGAAGTGATTATAAACAAATGTCTTGCAGGGCTCTTACACAGCATCGTTTTTAAAGGTTCTGCTTTTGTCAGAGAATTAAGCTAAAAACCATCTGCCTTCTGTCTTGGAAGCATCGGGCTAAATTCAGACTGGGAGGTGGGAGCCTCACCTGCACTGAGCTGGGCTCACTTTAGTGCTAATTGTAATTCCAAGGAGCTGGAATTGCCTCACAGAGCCTGGGAGGAGGGAGCAGCATCGCCCTTCTCTCTTCCCCTGCTTGCTACAGCCCTCCTCTGACAGAGATGCTCGAGGGCAGGAGTCAAACTGGAGCAATTCCCGTGGGCTTTTTGCCCCACACAGCCAGTGCTCTTCCTTCCCCTGGCTGCATCCTGCCTGCCTGGGACCTGTGGAAATCTCACCTTTGTGAGGTTACATCCCTCACACTGCTCGGGATGGTCGTTCCCAAATTACTCACGGCCCCTTTACCAAACCCTCTGCTCCCTACCACTTCTATTTAACTCTGGTTTTCCATGGTCCCTCATTTTTCCCTTCTGCTTAAAGCAGAGCTGCAGGAAAGCTGCCTGTCTCAGGCCCATGGGCCAATGTCACCCCAGTGCTGACAGGAGCTCTCTGTGCTATTTTCAAAGGTAGAAGGGGGAAATTGCTTCTGCAAGGAATGCAAGACAGATGGCTGCAAGTACATCAAGCACTTACTTGGTGGAGGGAAATAAAACCTGTGCCTATTGCACTCTGACAGATTGGTTTGAAAGGGTTCCATGCAGTTTATTACCTCCAACCTGAAAAAAAGAAACTTATTTAGCATCAGTGACACCCCACGTTTAATCCTAACTCTTTCAGTGGGGAGGCAGAAGATTATAAGTAGTGGTTTGAGAGCCACCAGCAGCTCTTTTAGGCATCTTAAATCAATTTATCTGTAGGCTCTCTGTAATTTGCAGGATGAGGGAATACTGAATGTGAGAGACAGTTGTACTTTTCCATGAACAAAAAGGTCAGAAAAAAATTGCTTGTCAGCCAGGTATATAGTAAACATAAATTTAGCCTTGTGTGGATCAATACTAGGTTGTGTGTTCATATCTGATTACCTTAGATGGATTAAGATGTTGGATATTATTAAGATAATAAAAGACAGGATTGGCATCATAATGGTGGCACTTTGTCCTTGAAATTCTGTGGCTGCAGAGGTTCTCATTTGTAGATGCCAGATGGTTCTTGAAACCCAGTTGCTGAAATGAGGGAAGATTTGTACCTGAACAAGGTTTTCCTGTGAAGTTTCCTTTGGATATTCTCTTCCTCCTGTTTTTTATAGACCTTTCTTCTTTCGTGTTGTTTTCATTTTCAGCCTCTTTCCATCTTTATGCTTTGTTAATGAACAATTACTAGCATGGTGTCTTGCTTCTGTAATATTTCTGTTTTTACAAGCCAGCACTCCTGGCCATGCTCAGGGTTACCCATGTTATTTTTGTGGTAATTTCCTTGAAACCGGGCTCAGAAAATTGAGAAGACATATTTCACTGAAGGTCAGGTAAAGCATCCATCTCCCCCCATTCTGAAATCTGATTTGTGAATGTGAAGAAAATATCAGTTTCTTCATTAAAATGGGTCTGAGGTTGAAGACTTTTCCTACTCCTTCCACCCTAAAGACCAGGCATGCTTTAGGCTCCCCTCCCTGTCTTTGCACTGTTCTGTTAAAGTGTAATTGTTCCTTTCCCAAGTGTCATTGTAAGGACAGGATTCTTCTGAATTATCTTTCTCAGACAATTATTTCAGGCTACACTGTTATAATTGATCTTGCTTTATGGCTTTGTTGTCTTCAGGAAAAATTATTTTCATTCATTTTAGATTACACCTAAATCTTTGCTTTTTCAGTCTGCATGCAGTGTGTATTTTGAACACATTTTTTTTTTTTTATTTATATGGCATCTACTAATGTCTTATGATAGGAACAAAGTTTAGTTTGAGCTTTGTGCCCTTCTGATTGAACTCCTGGCTGTAGTATCCAGTGGGTTTCATATCTCTCTGTTCAGGTAAACCATAAAAATATTAATATTAAATATTGATTAAAACATATAGCACGTGTGTCCTGGCACAGCAGTTTTCTAGTACCTCTGTGGAAATACTTCTATTTTTTTTCTTTTGATTCTTCTGGGGATCACTTATGATGAATCATTTTAATTGCACTGTGATTTGTAGCACAGCGAGTGGATGTCTCTTGCTCTGCTGTGTCTGATTTAAATGTAGGCTTTCCTCCCTCTGACTAATGGGTTAAGATCAGAACATTCAGCACAAATCAATATTGGGCACAGCCCAGCATCACCTGAAGATGGGCACTGCACTAGAACAGTAAACATAAAATGAGTCACACTTCCTGTGTTCCCCTGGGTGTTGGATAAGCTCTGACCTCTGAAGAGGTGATGGTGTCTGCTTGCTTGTTTGTTTGACTTCCCAATTGTTTTATCTCTCATTAGAAGACCCAAGCCCCAGCCACAAGCCCTAAGTGTCACAGGGTGGCTGAGTCCTGAGGGTGGAGTGTTGCAGGTGAAAGTGGCTGGAGCCAAGGAGGTCTGCCTTTCCAAGGGAAGGATGGGTGGAACCAGAGCAACCTCTAATGGCTCTTTGAGTCTGGCTCTGGCTGGCAAATGAGAAGTGGCCCTATCAGTGTAACAGCCAAATGCTCTGGATCGATCCTAACGCAGCTTTGACCTCGTTTTGCTGCAGGCTGACCCTCTGAGGTTGTTTCACTTCTCAGCACCAGCAGAGGACACAGACCTGTCCCACTTCTCCTGGAAAACAAGGGCTGTGCTGGGATGGTGACATAAAAACTTCTGCTCTCCAGGCAGCAATCTGCTTTTCTTCCTTGCTTTTCATATTCCACAAGGAGGTACAGCATAGAAAGGATTTTACTTTTAATTTTTGGGTTTGTCTGGGTTTATTTTAAATAGCCTTGCCTGGTGGTTCATCAAAATCTAACTGATGCATTGATAAGGTACCAGCTCTTGGAATCAATAGACAGGAGGCAACCAAGTGCTGCAGTTGCTCCTTTGTAACTTCAGACCATAAAATGAGTGTAAGGATTAACATTTGTGGTTAGATCAGCATTTCAGGTACTGAGCTTCTCAGTCTCTTCCCACTCCTTTGACCCTGCACACTTCACAGCCACTCCCAAGTGTCTCTGTTTGTGGTAAATGGATGTAGGAAGTGGGTGGGGTTTTGTTTGTAGGGTAATTTTTTTTTTTTTATCTTTTTCTTCTTCCTCACTTCAGTGGTGGAAGGTGACTAATCATCTGAAAAGTGATGGTTTATGGCCCATCAGACTCCTGCAGATTTTGCTTTTGCTCCTACTTTCAGCAAGGTTTTGGATGTTTCTGGGAGCCACACAAGGGAGACCTGCTTTTAACACCCTCATTAGGGAGGAGGAAATATTTTGCTTCCAAAAGCTCTTATTCTGTTGTTCACTACTGCAAGCTTAAAAGTAACGACCTTAGAAATATTTCCAAGTTCTCTAGAGAATGAAGCCTGGTTCAGGAGACTGATGGCCAGATTATGCTTCCAGGTATGACATAAATCAAGAATAACTCCACTGAATGCAGGGCCATTTCTCCAGCCTTACCAGGAGCAGAATGTGACCCTCAGTTTAATTTCTGAAATGGTGTCTGAATTTATTGGAGCTCTGCATCTCTGCAGGACCTTTCTTGGCTTTGCTGCTGATGTAAATCAGATTTCCTTGCAGCTGAGAGCAGTGCTGATTATATATGGAGCTCTCTTAGTGCTTGCTGGAGTTTTGTGTTCCTGAGACCATGCTAGGCATTCAAAGAGCTCACCCTTCTGCCTGTGACCTGCAGAAGGAGTAAAGTGTTTTACAGTAGTAATAAAGAGATTACATTAGATGAAGTTATTTTCAGTAACTATATCAGGAAGATTGAGAGTCAATTACCCTGGCCAGGTTCATCTTCAGGACACCAGCAAAGCAGAGGGTACAGACATTTACTCTGTACCAGCAAAAAAAGATTTAAAGGCACTGTGTTCTCACTGAGCACTTGGGCCTTATCTGCAGGAGCAACCAGGGAGGTCACTGAGCATATTTTGGGAGCTGCAGGGGTGCTCTTTGACCCCTTGGACTCTTTTACTCAGCAGCAAAAGCAGGTTGCGTGGCTTTTGTACAACCTGTGGAAATGACTGTTTGGTAGGGACAATAATGCTGAGGCTTCTACTATTTCTGGTTTCTGTTTTAAGAATTTCTACTCTGTTGCAAAATCTGCTCTGATTTCAGAAAACTTCCCAGTGCTTTTCTCTACTGTCTCTGTGTACTCTCACATCTAAGCTGCACACGTATAATTTCCTACAATAAGGTGCTGGCTGCATTCCTTCTTTTTCTTTTTCCTTTTGTAAAATAATACTTACAAGATATAGAGTGCTTGCTTTCCAAAAGTATCTTTGCTATTTGAGAGCCCTGGGTTTTTTAAAGTGAAACTGAGTGTCCTGTAAGTCAGAAGATTCTGTTGTTTCTCTCATGTTTCATCCACAGAGGGAAATGTTGCTTGAAGAAAGGCCATATGCACTGGTGGATGATTCTGCTAACTATTTTTAAGGAAAGATGTCTATTCTGAGAATGTGACAGCTGAATCTGTCACCTCTGCCCCTCACAATTAAAATAAATTGATGATCAGCTGGTGGGTGGGACTAACATTGGAGAGATATGCTGACATAAATCCAGTGTATGCCCCAGTTACTCTGTCCACAAGATTTTTTCTTGTTTTGTCACCCTTTACTTACTTGT
Source organism: Vidua macroura (assembly GCF_024509145.1). Taxonomy (NCBI): domain Eukaryota; kingdom Metazoa; phylum Chordata; class Aves; order Passeriformes; family Viduidae; genus Vidua; species Vidua macroura. The sequence continues at coordinate 114,411,732 of NC_071572.1, read as the reverse complement.
GAAGGAGATGCTTCTTTCTCTTCATCCATCTGTGGGTTTACTGCATTTTCTTTATATTGAGTTTTTGCCTATTGGAGCACTGAGCTGTGTTTCTGATCAAAATGAGTTGAGTGATTCCTATTGACTGAATGATAGAAACCCCAAATCCTTCCAGAGTGCAGTGGTGTCAGAGAAGGGTTATTATGTTTTCAACAGCTTGTGGTGTACCCAGAAACAGATATTGTTTGCTTTTTCCAGCCCTTTTCCTTCCTTTCTGGGGACAGTAATGCACTTAGGAGTTCAGCTGTTTATAATAAGGGGATTTCAATCTGGTTTGAGCTAATTCTAGCAGGTAAGTGCCTTTATAGACTCACCTCTGGCACAAGTTAAAATACTCTGCTTATCCAAAGAATGAACCTAAAAAGTGTAATCATCACTTGATCTGCCATTTTGAATCAAGGCTGTCTATTAACAAGTCCCTATTTTGTTCTGGTAGTATTGATTCCCCAGAAATTATTACATTTCAGGAAGCAGCACACCTATTTCTTCCTCAGGCTCTCCTCAACAACCACTTTGTCTTAGCAGTGGTGGCTGAACTGCTAAAGCAGCTGCTTTAGAGAAATAAGGGGAGCCAAAGGAACCAATCTGAAAGCCTAAAAAAAAAAAAAAGAAAAAAAAAAGAAAAAAAAAGCCACACCCCTCAAAGAATTGGCATTACCTTCACTTGGACCAATGCATTGGAGTGGTTATCAGTGGAATTCATCTACCTCTGCACCTGCTGGGGAGAAGTCATTGAGTGAAACAGGATCTGTTTTTACTGAGATCCACAACATGAGCATGATTTACCCCTGTTTTGCTCCTGTATGGCTCTGTTAGCTGCACTTAGTGGTCTGAGGGGTTTACTGTAAAGATGTTTTCTCCTGGTTCTGTTCCCAGTTGCTGTAAATCAGAAGCTGCTTCACTGAGCTTGTGACTTGAGTTGTATAAAACCAGTGCAGATTCTGTTTTTTTTTTTTTTCAAGAATTTCAAAGAATCCTGCTTATTGCATAGTATTTTTTGCTGTCAGCAACAAATAACAAATATATAGATGAATTGCTGCTCCCATATGTGAGAGGTTTGGATGCTGCTTTAGGTACAGCCCAGAGAAGGATCCAGGTAAAATTGCTCAGGCCAACAAATCTTCTGTGATTTCTGGACTTCTGTCCCAAGGTCACCAGAATCGAGCTTCAACTTCTGTAAGCAAGTTTTTCAACAGCTTTTGTAATGAAGTTTTTGTCGAGGAAGGGCCAAGATTGCCCCAAACTTTTGCAGTTTCTGATGATGCTGTGTGGGATTGGGGGGAGAGAGAGTTTCTCCTGCCTTGGAAAGGACTCCAGTGTGCCTGAGGACACAGGCTACTGATAGCAGGATGCAGATCTCTCAGTTCCTGGGTAATTCTGAAAACTGTGTGATTTTGCATGCTCAATTCTGGCAAATTTTAAAATATTATTCTAAATCCCTGTCCTGTTGTTCACAGCTGCTTCACAAAGCTGGCCACTGCTCTTCTTCAGTGTTTCTACCACTACTGAATTGTGGATCCTTACCAGGTTTTTCCCCCTCCACTTTTTTTACCACCAAGTTGTTTAGCTGGCTCTTGGAGGGGAGTTCTTCCTTGTCTCAAGGTAAACTGAGGTAAAAAAAAAAAAAAAAAAAATTAGGAGGTGTCTGTCTCACGGACATGGAGACTTTTCCTTTGATGCACTTTCTTCTGATACTCTGCACCCTGTCTTATCCAGCAGGTGATAAAATATGCCTGCCCCTTGCAATCAGAATATTGTGCTTTTATGTGCTGACTTTTCCCCTGGGATCTGCAAACACTTTGCAAACCTTTTGGCTAAGCTGTTGTGAAGGGAGAGGCTTTATTCCTATTTCCTGCTAAAACAAATTGAGGAAGGAAGGAGTGGTTTGGCCAAGGTTTGTGTGTAGCTGCAAGGCCTTAAGCTGTATCTAACATCCATTTTTTAATTATATGTAGCTGGAAACCTTTCAGAATGTTTTGGGTATTTGGTTTTGGGTCCAGAGCATTTGGAAAACACTTCTCAAAACAATCCATGGGAAAATTATGGGTCCTAGGCAACTCTGGCTTAGCTAGTGAGGGTTGTGAGTGTATAAACTGGTGAATTTTAAGTCCTTTAAAAGTATCACTGATCAGAGCCTCAAAAGTTGCAATATTTTTCGCTACCTATGTATTCAAATATTTCCCCAAGCCTACAGTGCCATCCCCAGGCATCCCCAAATGCAGAACAAATCTGCTGCCATGACTTTCCATCTTTTGGGGCACTTTTCCTCATGTGTTCCTTTTCCACTCTTTTTTCCCCAATATACAGAAGAGAGATGGTCTGCTTGTTTTCTGTGTAAGGCTCAGAAAAAAGAGTGATGAAAGGACCATGACATTAATTTATCCTGGCATTTCCTTTTTTTCTCACTGGTAAATGAGAAGCTTGAATAATCCCCTAAATGATCTATAGAGACAGTGACTACCATATAGTGTCCCACTGACAATTTGTACAAACATAATTTTATGTGACTTCCCATGTTAATTTTCAAGTTGATCATTCATGTTTGGGTCTCTGTCTTTCCTGATGCTTTTACTACAGAATGATTGATCTATAGTAAATGAGACAAATATATGAAAATATGTCAAATGTGTGTACAATGACAGATTTAGATAATTCACCAAGAAAATTTTAAAGTGCCACTGGCTTCTGCATTTATTGTAGTCAACTCTGTAGATTATGTTTCATGAATTTTTAGTCCTGATGTAATAATTTTTAACTGTAGGAGCAACTTTAGTACTGAAACTACCTTAAACTAACAGCAGCACACACATGAAATAATAAAACAAAGCAAATTTTGACCTGGAGTCGAGGGAAGTACTGTGTTGATCCAGCCTGGAGCAGCTGCATTTTATGGTGGGAGATTTTTTTTGCTGCTCGTGTCACAGGCAGAAATATGGAATCATAAGCCAAAAATGAGTAGCACCTTCAACATGAAGGTTTCCTACATAATTGGAATTCAAGGGACTACCCAGCTGGTGGGAAGGAATTGGTAGGTGTGGGATATTTTATGATAGCAGCCTTGTGGTGTGCCTGCAGCAAGAAATGCAAACACATTAAACTCTAAGGTAATGTTGCTTAAATAATTTGTGTGCTTCTGTGTATATATGTTTGCACAGCAGCAGCAGCAGTTATTGAAGCTGATGTTAGATATTTCTGGAGTTTCCATTCAGTGTAGGGGTTAGCTATGTGTAATTTTGAGATGTGATGGCGTTAGACATTTCTCAAACACATGCCAAAACCAACACCCCAGTAATTGCTTTTTTGCTTTTCCATTGTTCTCTGCTATTGTAACTGCTTTCATGTGTTTGCACTGACTTATTCTGATCTGTAGTGGTTTTAAATTGTAAATCTACAAACAGCTGATACAAACCTAAAAAATATAAAAGCTGCAAACACTTGGATCATCCAGCACAGTGATGCACTAGGATTCCTTGCACAGCTTTCCTCAATGACCATATTTATGTTGCTGTGATCATCTAAAGTAGGTTTTGTTTCTGTGCATTTTTGCTCAAAAGCATTCTAGAACAGTGAAGCAAAACAAACAACCTGGCTTTCCTGGGAATAAAACATTTACAGGGAAGAGGCAGGTGTGAAGACCACTGGCAAGTCTTTGGGCAGAGGCTGGAACATGAAGCAGATGGGTTTCACTTCCAGCTTGGGAAGCTATTCAGGGATGTTGCAGATGGCATCAGTGTTTGAAATGTCCACAGATGAATTCCCCAGGAAGGTAAGGGCATGGTGTGGATTCCCAGCTGTGCAAGGTCCTCAGACCTCTGCCCTTCTGCACAGCTGGGCTCTTCCTTGGGGCCTGGGGCTTCTCCCTGCAGGGCCCCATGGAAGGCAGGGGTCTGGAGGAGCCCCATGGCACACAGGAAGCACAGGGAGCTGTGAGGGGCTGGCCTGAGCTCCACTTTCCATGCTCAAAATTTGGCCTTTTGCCTCCTTAGCCAGGTATCAGATAAAGGCCAAATTTTTGGCTGCTTAAATTCACTGGTGTCACCAGAGGTGGCAAATCTGGGCCAGAAAGGATTCCTACATGTGAAGCACATTAACTTCAGGTATCACGACATGCTGCCTATCACAATGTGCTCCAAAGTTAATTCCCATCTGATCATCCAGGAAATGTCAGATTTTGCAATGTCTGTGATGGATATATTAAGACTTTATCATCAAATGTCTCTCAAATGCTAATGAAGGCAGAAGAAACAGTAAAGCAAACACCTTGTCAAATTAATCTATATATAAAAAAAATCTGTTCAATTAATAAAACTGGCAAAGAATCCAGGAATGTGGGAGGAATCCAGAAGAGTGACAGGTTTTTCAACCTCAGCTTCACCCATTCCTAATGTTAGGGAGAAAGTGGTTATTAAGTGAGTGTGAATCTGTGACATCTTTCCCTGCCCTTTGTTCTGTGGAGAGCCCAGCATTAAATGAGATTAGGTTTAGACTGGTTTATTAGGGGAGAGAATGAAAATGTTAAAAACATTTAAGGCAGTTTGGGAATGTAGCAAACAGCAGATCTCTGTAATTTCTCCCCCCTGATGATCAATCAGTCCACCCAATACAGGAGAGAGAAGAGCTGCAGTGTCTGGAGTTCAGCTCCTGAGGTTCTGAGTGGGGTGGAGTTGTTTTTTTTTCCCAGGAGCCTGGAGAGCACCCACCAAAAGGCTCCAGCATCCATGTGGGACAGCTGGGAGGAGCCATCCCACCTGCAGGGAGCTGCAGAGGTGAGGGGGGTACATCAGCCCCCCTTGGCACAGAGATTTGGCTACAGGCTTTGCATTCCTACAGGTGGCTTGTGGATTTCCCCCAGAGAGGAGGTGGACTTGAAAACCCCATTGGAGAGCAGAAAACACACAGCACTGAGCTCCCACCTGCTGCCTCACACAGAAACGTTCTGCTCTGCAGTGAATGCTCTGTGCTAACACAGCTGAAGGCTGTAAAGGATGTGCCCATGCCTGCAGGATGCTGTAGTTGTATTTAATGGGCACTTACGTGCTTCATGTGATGCAATTGTTAATAGGATTTCTACACAGTAATGAATCACTTATTAATAAAGCTTCTTGAAAAATGACCAAAAAAGAGATTATCATTTTCAAGAGAGAAGTGATAAATCTCCTGTTTAGCAGACTTAAAATAGTAAATTCCCTCCCTGAACAGACAGAAAGAGTCCACTGGAAGTTATTGATTGATCTAGTACCTGAGGGACAAAAATTTGATGCACATTTCTTTCCTTGGCATTTAAGAGAGTCTTTTTCCATGTGAAATGGGATAGCTGGTACAGAAATTGCACTGATTCTGCTTTCTGGTTCTGTCACTTTAGCCAGGACAAGGAGCTCAGGCTGGCAGTGCTTGAAGGAAGGGAAGTGCAAGGTTTGGAGATCATAACCCTGTCACACTGCAGTTCATGGTGAGGTGGCCATCTATACAAATTCATTCAGATGCTTCTTTCAAGCTGTATTTTTTGCATTCCACAAAACTGAACCATGTGTTTCTGCCTTGGAGCAAGATTATGTTTATTTTTCCCTGGTAAACAGAAGACTGTTTTTCAGACTTAAAAAAAAAAGCTACATATAAAAAGAAAAGAAGCATGTACTTGATGTAAAATTTGAAATAGTGTTAGGTAATTCAAATAAAAATTTCACTACTGCTCGTTTCAGACTTGGGTTGGGTTGTAGGGGTGATGGAAAAAACTCTACATGAAAATGGATTCTCAACAAAGCATAACAGAGTATTCAGTGCTATGCTTTATAGTTTGTCCCTAAATAACAAAATAAAAAAAGTAACAGCAATAAATTTAGTAGAATACATGATGAAAAGTGATGATTATGTATAAATTAGAATGTCTGTTTTCCAGCTACAGAAAAAGTATGAATTAAATCTCTTGCCCTGAGACTAAGAGCAGATCTTTAACCCTAATTAATATTTTTACCTGTAAAATTTGCATGAAATGAGGAATTACATGTTACTGGAAGTGGTCACAATCAGCCATGAAAGGTGCCTGTTGAATGATTTGGTATCACATGGATGAAAGGCATGATGCTGTGGCTGCATCCAGGTATAAGTGGCCTCCTGGAAAATTCAGAATTATGTTTTAAAAGTGGGCAAAATGTTGACTCAGTCAAGTCAGACATGGATTTCAAAAGTGTCATGTCAATAAAACGTGCTAGAAAATCCCATCCCAAGAATGTCATGGCAAGAAAGGGTCAGACATGGGCTTAGCAATTCCTGCTGAAATGCAGTGGTTCCTCTCTTAGTGGATGGAAACTCCATTTCTTCTCCCTCTCTTCTGGCCTAACTGATTTGTTCTGAGAATCAGCCTGTGAAGGATTTTATGTTATTTATGCAAACATTTGCACCATATTGATTAAGAGCAGAGTGCATAAGAGCCTTTTATAAGCCTGAATAAAATTCTGGCTATTGTCATCACTTGGCAACTCATGAAAGGGTGTGCTAAGAACCCATAACCTTGTCTCTTCTGTCAAGAGTGTTCCCCTGTCAGATTCATGTGGTTTCAGTCCAGCTTTTTCTTTTGTCTCTTTATATGCAGACATAACACTTAACAAGTGATAATGTGTAAACAAGAGTATGCATTATGCAGATAAATGGACTCCCACTGCTGAACAAGTCCTTAGCAGTTTGCATTAAAAATAAATACAGATGCAAACCAGAATTCAATATTTATTTTAACAGCAGGACTTTATCATTGGTAGCATTTCCCCCATGTTTCCAGGATTAAATAAGTGGCTTTTAAAAGAGATTCACCAGTTCAGAAGTTCGAAGCAGTTTAAACCTTTTCTTAATAGCACCAAAGGGAGAGATAACAACAATTAGCAGTTCTTCACAATATCAGGAAATTACATCTGCATTAACTGACTGAGAACTGCTGGATCCATGCAGCCACAAGTCTCTTTACCCACTGATAAATGTGGCCATCAGAAGTGAGAGGAAGAAGGCACCAAGATTTCCACAGATCTCAGCATTCTGAATAATACTGAGGTTTTATTCAAGGCACAAAATGGGTTTGGATTCCATGCTCCATTGAAAGAAGAGCTTAACTCCCACTAGGCTGTTGAATATTCCCAGTATGTGTGCTTCTCATTAATTTTAAAGGTGTTGCTTAAAAGTAAATTTGTCAGACATTCAAAAATAAGAAAGGTGGTTTATTTTTTTTATTTTTCTGAGAGCATCACATTTCTAAGTTTGCCTGCAGCATTTGTTCTTGAATGCTAGACTTAGTCTAGTTTCAATCTAGTTTCCCTCATCTCCCCACTCCAGTGTTTTTTATGAGGTGAGAGGGGTAAATACATGGTTCAAGGGATCAGTGCTGGAGAAGGAAAGAGTGTTTAAGTCCAAGTTCTGGATTCAAGAACTTTGAGATCACAAAAAGTGGCCTGGTAAGGAGCTATCAAATACTGATGACCAGGGCAAAGGGACCAAAGCAAGAAATATTCTCAAATATTTATTTAAATAACATTATAGATCCACTTTTGCATTTGAGGTATTATAGCAAAAAGGTAAAAAAAAAATAAATAAAAGCACCGAAACACCTGGATAAGAGGTAGTTGGACTGTGCATTCTGTGCACTGTGGATGGAATTGTGCTTTTTATCAGGCTACCTGTTTAAAGGTGCTTTCTCTTGCATAGACATCCACTTGAGTCATTCCATGATTTTAAATGTCTTGTTGTTTCAGCGTGCCTGTCCATCAAAAGGAGGGAAATGCCTTCACTCTGTGAAAGCTGCAAGGCTTGGTGTAATCAGTGAAGCTTGTTCTTTAAAGTCAAATCTTCCACCAAAGGATCTTAGAGAGAAGTTCTATTTTTTTTTTTTTTGGCCCAGAGGTAAAGAGGGAATTTGAGAACTATTCTACACCGCCAAGCTGAGTCCAGAAGACTTGGAGTTGAAATTTTTCAGGCAGCATTTGCCAGAGTGGGAAGGACTTGAGGTAAGTCAGAATTGCTGGCTGAGATGTCCCTTGCTGCAATTTTTGTTTATTGCAAAGTGAGCCCTGGAAATGATGACACTGGGACTAGTGGGGCTTCCCACATCCTGCCTGTATATAATTCTCCACATTAAGAACTTGCAATGTGCACGTGTTACTAACAAATCTCAGCCTTGCAGGTTAACAGGATTTAAAAAGAACAAGGATCCGTGGTGTCTGCACCATCATAATTGGGTGAGCTTAGACAGGAGACTGGGTCGTGTCAAGTCCATGACCACATCTAAAAATCAGTATCTGTGTTTCCACTCACACAAGCAAGGGGAGGATTTTCACCCTGCAGAACTTGGCAGATGCTTAGGAGACTGTGTCAGGCTTTCTGTTTTGTTCTCTCCTCTCCCTCAGCAAAGTGCAGCATATGGTTAACTTTCCTGTTGCATCGTGGTCTGCTAATGAAGCAGACACTTAAGATAATTATACTTCCCTCTTCAAGCTTCCTGATTTGGCAAGCTCATCCATTTGGAATTCTGGGGTATTGCAAGTGGTTTATTTTTTGTTTCCTTAGTTCTCATTATACATGAAAAACTGCATATTTTGATTTGTTGGAAGTCCAATTAAACATTTCAGAATCCAGAAGAACCTTTGAAGACATTCCCCTCCTTTTTTTTTCTTTTTGTTTTTGTTTGTTTGTTTGTTTGTTTGTTTGTTTTTTTGTTGCTGTTTTTGTCTTTGTTTTGGTGGTGTGGGGTTTCTTTTTTTTTTTTTTTTTTTTTTTTTTTTTTTTTTTTTTTTTTGGTTTTTTTTGGTGTTTTTTTAAATTTATTTGCCAGCAAAAGCAAATGTAATATTTCATTTGGGTGATGCCAGCTGTCCATTATGAATGCAAATGATGAGCCAGTGGAGCTGCATAGCTGCCTTGAAAGAATGTGTGAAATACATGTTACACATCCTGCAGGTGCCTCTGCTAGGAGAATCTGTTCACTCAGAGGACATTTAGCTGATCCATTGTACAGCTGGTCAAACAATGCCTTCAGGCTGTCTGAAAGTTTTCACAGGAAATTAAATGCTTTGGAGTTTGCTGCAAAACATTATTTTATAAAAGGGGTAATTTTGATACTGCTCTTTTTAGACTGCTAATTTCAGTTCTCTGCATCTTCTATCCAATTTGCCCCTTTTATGCTTTGTTTTAATGGACTGTATACAGTAAATCTCGAAGTTGATTTGTTGTGGGTTTTTTTTTTTACTTTTTTTTTTTTTTTACCACTTTGTGATGCTCAACTATAGACATGGCCAGCATTTAGGTAATAAGGAATGTGAATTGTTTGGTCTTTGACCCGTGGGGTCTTTACTTAAGAAAATTATACTTACCTCTTCAAAGTTCCTGATTTGGCAAGCTCATCTATTTGGAATTCTGGGGTATTGCAAGGGTTGGGGGTTTTTTTGTTTCCTTAATTCTCATTATACATGAAAAGCTGCATATTTTGATTTGTTGTAATCTGAAAGTCCAGTTAAACATTTCAGAATCCAGAAGAACCTTTGAAGACATTCCCCTCCTTTTTGTGTGCTTATTGGTGCCCTAATGTTCTGTAATCTCCAAAACATTTATTCCCACTCTAAAAGCCACATCCAGATTTCTATTCCAAGGATACTTTATAAGTCATGAGAGTTTAAAAGGCAGCAGGATAGCAAATGGTGAGGGGCTCTGTAGTTTTTCTTGTGCCTCTCATGGAAAATGTACACACTTGGAGAAAGTCAGAGTAAAGTAGCATAATCTGTTCTTTCCAGCTCCCAATTTCATCAGACTAATTAAAGATGCCTCCAAATCCTTTTGTATTCAGCAAAGAGCACAGGTTCTTAAAAGCCATTGAGCTTCATGTGACTTAAATGCCTGCCTGAAGTTGAAAAACACCTTCTTAAAAGCTTGGGGAAAAAAAAGGAAACTTAAAATAAGTGCCCATGTTCCTCACAGCCAAAGCTCTCATGCAGCTTAATTAAGAGCAAGTTTGTTAATTAGAGTAGTACAAATTACAAACTCCTGTAGACCATGCTGAAGAAAAGAATTACAAAACCAACTAACCCATCAAAACTTTAAATACCAGAAAACTTCCTCTCCTTCCTAACTCTAATCCTAGGGGCAAAACTCCAAATATTCTCAAGGGCTGGAAGAGGAGAAAAGGCACCAGCCTTTTCACCAGAGAGGAAGAGGCACTGACTGCATCAGATTCTGATGTAAGGAGAGTGGACTGCACAGAGAGGGAGTTTTTTTAGCATCATCATCCAATGTGGGATGCAATGGCATAAATTTTATGTTGGTATTTTTTGTCTGAAGCCTAAAGATTCCAGTCAAAAGAGAACAGTCCTCAAGAGCTCTGATGAACAAAATGAATATTCACATTAAATTTGAAAACATTGATGAACCAGTTGGATGATGGAGGTGACTTCCCACATGACATCAAGTTTGGGATGCAGTGTTCTTCTGGGAGTGATTTCAATCACTACAGCAAAAAGAAAATCCCTACATTTGCAAGGATTCTAAGGAACTCTGAGTATGATTAGTGTGATGAGCTGGGGAAGGGGTTTTGGGGAGCTGCACTTAATTCCCAGGGGTGGAAGGGAAGGGAGGAAACATCAGCATCTTCTTCTGAAATGGTCCCAGTTCAGTGGGAAAGGCCAGCTTGACCTTGCCTAAACATGAGGACAGAAGATGACATTAGGAAGATCCTCAGTGTCTTATTAGGCACTGAGATCATTGCAGAAAGGAAAGGTTATGCAAATGAGTGTGTTTTCTATTTTTTTTTTTCCTAGACTGCTGACACAGAACACTGATGAGATTTGGGGGAGATGTTTTAAATTAGAAACTTGGGAAGAGTTGACAGTTGCAGAAGGGTACTGAGGTCACCCAAAGACATCTGGTAGGACTGTCAGTCAGCAGCACGATGCTGTTTTGCCAAGTGTAGGGTAGGATAGAAAACTGAGCTGCATTGGAGAAGGAATAGATGAAGGTCAGGGTTGAATTCTCAAAAAGTAGCAAGGTTACAGATGTGAACTACATCAAATAAGGCACAGGGCCAAAAGTGCACATTAGAAATGCTGGTATGCACAAATGTTTATGAAAGTTGGAGTAATTTCTGCATTTAAACATAAACCAAGTCAGCAAAAACTACAGGAGAAAAAAAGGCACCTCTTGAGGACTGTTGATTACAGACCTCTAGCAGACAGTGAGTATAATCACCTCTGTTGGTTTGGGCCTCTGTCTCTGGGCCCAGTTTTTCTGATTTCATCCTTCCTGCCCTGTGTGTGTCTCCATTTCCTTCCCCCTCTCTCCCCACCTTGGCATTTTCGGTGTTCAGGAGTATGCAGGTATGATTTCTTTTACTTCCCACTATTTGCTGTCAGCTCTTCCCCTGACTGCTAGCACAGGCTTTGCTGAGGTCTTGCCAGTGATTGATGCTGGGAAAACACCTGGAGGTTGCTATTGTATTAAAAAATACAGGGATATTCTTACTTTGTCCATGGCTGTACTGACTTAAGTGCCTGGCAGTGTTTTCCTACACCACCTGAAGGATGGCTGGTTTGCAAAATGGGGCTGGAAGTGTTTCAAGAACAGACATTTATGGAACACTGAATGGACAAACCAACCTAGCCCTGATACAACAGAGGCAGAAAATTAAATCTGAAGAGGTAAGAGAAAAACGAAGCTATGATCTAAATACTGGGATATAATTTTTGAGCAAAATTATAAATGTTCTTGTTATTTCTTTTTCCCTCTTGAGAAAGCAAGGTGTACAGCACAGCCTCCAAAACAACACTGGCTTTCTTGTGAGCTCAGGTAAAGCTCAGATCCAAATCCAAGGAGAATCTTGAGCGTTCCCTGTCGTGGTTTAACCTTGACAAAAAAGTACTGTACAGCTCCCTGCTCGCTGTCCCCAGCAGGGTGGGGAGCCAGCACTGCTCAGCAGCAATGAAAGCAGTGTGTTATCAATATCATTCCCATCCTAAATCCAAAACACAGCACTGCACCTGCTGCTGGGAAGAAATTTAACTCTATCCCATCCAAAACCAGAACACTGTCCCCTCAAAGGGTCATGTTCCAAATGCTGAGCTGTGGCAGCTGAGGATGGACTGGATAAGGAAGCCAAGCTGACAACAAAGCACTTTGCTTTACTACAGAAACAGCTTGGAAATCAATCTGGCTGAAACTCTAACATGGCTGCAATGACATTTCTACAAAAGACTCCTTTGCTGGGAGATCATGCATTGCCACTTCTTAGGGAAGCAGAGTTCTTGGTTTACACCTTAATATTCACAAGGATAAAGCAAAACACACAGAGTACACTATGGGTGTGGGGTAGCTGTAAGGATGTTAATGAGCTTGTAGGAGAGATTTCAGTGGAATCTTCACATTCTGTCAGGGCTAATTACTCACTGTCTGGAGGAATGGTTCTCATCTCTGTTATGGTGGCAATGTTTTGGGCAGCACTGGCATGTTACCCTGAAGATGGCTGTGCTGGATTGGATGTTAGTCTGGAGCCCCAACATGTCAAATCTGGAAATGGTCCAAACCTCCATGAGCTGCAGGGGTGCTGAGATCTATGAGACCACACTTCATTAATCCTTTTTTCAGATTTGTTCCTTTGGTCCAGCGATTTGTGGTCCCCCAAGAAGTGTGCTGACCCAGTGGCTCTATTTACCCTAAAAGGTCTATGAAAAGAGAGAAAACTGGGCCTGAACTGCAAGGTTCTATAGTTTTGGGAGCAAAAGGTAGGGCAGGCTGGTCCTGTTGCTGTTTTGCTCAACACAAAGGTTCAGTTTCCCAGACAAATGATGGACAGTGCCTCCAAAATTGGAACTTTGATCCCAAAGGGGCCCTGTGTTATTATAACATAAAGAATGGTTATTAAACTGTCAGAGGGTTAATAGTTTCATCTTAATAATCTTGATAGATGGTGCACATTTCACCAGTGCTCCAAAAGCCCTCAAAGAGCTTTAAAATATTTTACTATTGGCTTGCCCTTCATTTCCCAAGGAAGTCTAAGGAGAACTCTTCTTGCTAATAAATTCTTTATCATAACATAGCTGGTTGTCCTCGTATAGAAGGGAAATATATCCTTTGCTTTGCTGTCTGATTAATTGGTCTAATTTTATCAGGAAAATTAAATTCTCTTCGTTATCTAGGAAGTTATTTAAAGAGGTCTGAGCAAAACCCCAGCCCATGAGCCTGATGGCTTTATTAACTTATTACTTTTTAAGTGAGTTCTGTCTGAAGGATTCCCTTCAACATTGAGGGCTATTTGTCTTCTGTTCTCAGCATTTCAGGATGACAAATGGGATGTCAGATATGACTTACTATAAGACCTTATGGGATTCATAGAGGGTGGCTTTTACCCTTACCTCTAAATGCTCTCTACGAGGCAGCCTGTAAAGCTGGCCAATTTTGATGTCCAAACCAGATATCTCAGTGGCTTTGCAACAGGCAAAGTGTCTGCACTCTTAACTGAAGCAGTTCTTAAAACACTATTGATCTTCGAGTGAGAAAAAGTAATAAAATATATGTGTAGAAATATGCATGGGAGTTGATCCTGGTTGTGTGTGTGCAGTACACAAAACAAAGGAGATTCCTGGCAGCTGTAAAACATTGTAAACTGATGCTTTACTTCTCTTTGCTTAGACCTGTTTCAGAAAAGAATCATTTCCCCAGATGTGCAAAGCTGGTGAAGATCTTCATCTTTGTGTTTTCCAGAACTACTTCAAGCTGAATATAACAACCAGACTGAGGGACTCTGCTAATTCACTTTATTCTGGCCTCATCCCTGATGGAAAGGGCAACACTTGGCAATGAGGTGAGAGCATGAAGGATATAAACCCTCACGCTTTTGATCACAAGCCAATTTGCAATTACCTGTGTTTAGGAAGAGATTTCCCCACAGGTTTATAGGATTGTGAAATGGTCCTGATGCCCAGGACCATGTCCAGATGCCTTCCATATGTCTCCAAGGCCCGTGAATGCCTCTGCAACCTCTCTGCTCGACCTGTGCCAGTGCTTGGTCACCCTCACAGTGAAAAAGTGTTTCCTGATGTTCTGTGTTTCAGCTCGTGCCCATCTCCTCTTATTGTCTCTTATTGAGAAGAGCCTGGTTCAGTCTTCTTTGCACCCTCCCTTCAGGGAGGTGGAAACAATGAGTAGTAGGATGAGAAGACATGGCCTCAAGCTGCCCCAGAGGGGGTTCAGATTGGATATTAGGAAAAATTTCTTCACCAAAAGGGTCATCAAGCCCTGGAGCAGGCTGCCCAGGGAAGGGGTCGAGCTGACATCTCTGGAGCAGTTCAAAGGATATGGTTTAGCAGCAGACTCAGCAGTGTTAGGTTAAGGGTTGGACTCTAAGATCTTAAAGACATTTTCTAACCCAAATGATTCTACAGTATTTAACTCCACTAATCAGCTCTCCCCTGATCCTTTTGCAGCCCAGGACCTTGTCAGCCTTCCTTGCTTCAAGGACACGTTCTTGGCTCACGTTCCCTGTGTTGTCCAGCAGGACCCCCAGGTTATTTTCTGCCGAAAGCTGCTTTTGCAGTAGGTTGGCTCCCAGCACAAGCTGCTTGTTCCTTCCCACGTGTAGGAAACTCCTCCCCATGCACAGGAGGGCTGCTCCTTGGTGGTTGATCAGTTCTTTCAACTCTTCACAGAAGGCACTGAAGGATAATTTGCATTTACTAAAACAGAGCAATTTATGACAGTAATGCAGACAACAGCCCACTGTAATATATTAAACTCCATGAAGTTTGGAGGGAGACAACATAAAACATTAAAAAATAAGTGAAAGCCTTTTATTGATTGCCCAGAAAGGGGATCTAGAGATTAAAAAATAGCTACAGGAAAGGAAAACAGAAAGCACAAATGCTGCAGAGCTCTGTTCTTGGGCACTCTTCATTTACAGTTCACTGCTTTAAGTTTTAATGCTTCCTGATAAATCATATGAAACACTCAATATTTGCATGTAACAATCTGAAATGTATATCTTCATAAGATTAAAAGTACATTAGAACATGGAGAAGGTTGTCCATTATTTTTATTAGTAAGTTTAATATAGATGCAGTGGTCAGGCATATATGATTTATATATATATATACTTATGTAAGATTTATGTATTATATAACCCTGAGAGGAATATGATGTGGGAGTGCCTGTGGTACCATCTTCCCTATCCATAAGAAAGGTGCACTGAAATATCCTAAACCTCACAAAGCACAAAGTCTGGACAAGTATTTTATGGTAAAAGATAAAACAAACCCAAATGCATTGTGCCCTTCGCTGTCAACATGATAACTTGGAAGTGTTCTTTTTCCTGTGTCTTCCTTCTATTATTATCATCCTGTCTGAGCCAAATGACCTGTGACAGATGAGAAATATAGGATAGTTCATGGACAAATAGCACACTCAGAACTGGGTGTGTTGTGAGAGTATTGTAACCTGCTATGCTGAAGCTCAACAGAAATGCAAAAGAATTTTTTTTTATTCGGTCTGGAACAAGTTTCCAGGTAGTTGATTAAATGAAGTGCAGGATTAGGCTTCATTGTGTTAGACTCTTCTGATTGAAGGATTCTGTTCCTTCTGTGACTTTGTGTGGAAGGTAAGAGCAGTGGGAACTTCCTGGTTACATATGTGATGGCAAATCACACTCAGTGCTGCAATAAACATAATATTCCTGGCAATCATGCTTCATTCCCTGAGGGTTTTGGAGATACTTCTGGTTTTGGGCATATTTCCAGTTTTGATCTTCCGTGTGGAAGTTGGATGCTTGCCTCTCTTAAGCCCAGGTTGCAACAGCATTTTTGTTTTAGACTGAACTTAAACAAACATAATTGTCCTGGTGTTGGGATTGGGGCAGGATGAAGTCACCACTTCTAAGGTCCCTTGTACCTCTATAGTTCTGTAACCATATTCCACCATCAGAGCTGGATACAAATTAGCTGCCAGTTTTTTATCTCCAGGTAAGGTACACATTTTTTTCCTTCACAGAACAGAGAACAAGCCCTCCCATGTGAAGCCACCTTTTATTCCTTTGCAGGATATTTATCTGCTGGTAACCTGCCATTTTCCAGGAGCATTTGAATAATTGAATTATGGTCCCCTGAGTTTTGTGGCCCTTTCTGGATAGTTGAGATGTTATTTATAGTGAAACCTAGGCAAGGCATATTCCTTGGTTAGTGAGTTCTTATTTTTATGTGCTACTTCCAAACTCAGTGTGGATTAGGTAGATTTTTTTCCTTAAACTGATGCTGTTCTCTCCATGTAAATCCAGCATTTATTTCATGGCTGAGGGCTCAGCTGGCTCTGGGAGGGGTCTCTGTGATTGAGCTTCTTTCAGTAAAGGTGGTTGGAACAGCAATGCCATCAGTTCAGTTCTGCCATTTTCTTATCAAACCATTTAAATTATGTTTCAATTTGGGGGCAGGTGAGTGGTTTGTTTGAAGTTAATGAGAGCCAAATGAAAGGATAAGATAGTTCAAAGATAAAGGTGAGGCAATTTCACTCATCTTGACTAAGGAGCAAAACACAAAGGCGTTTTGTTCTTCAGCTGCTCCTTGAAACATGATCTGGTTCATGAAATTAGTATTTATTGGTTTGGCTGTCGGTTTTTAATCAGTATCTGATAATTCAATGACTGTTGCTTATTTTAATATTTTTCTATTTCATCTGCAGAATTAATTGTTATTATCCTGAAGTAGTTGAAGTACATTTCTTGAAAATAATGTAAGCCGTGCACTTTCTGCCAAATTTTAGCAGCTTGTTAATGCTAATCCCAAGGACCATCTTGTCTCTGACAACAGCATCAAATTACAAATTGCTTTAACAAGAAATTCAAGAGATCAAGTCAATATTTTGCAAAACAGCTTGGGTTGTCACTGAGCAGAAGTGGTTTTCCTAGCTCAACAGCTAAGCTGAGCTGTGGTGTGCATGGATTTTCATCAGGAAGATACAGATCTTTATTCAGCTCTGGAATTAATGTTCTCTGACTCACAGTTTCTTTTGACTAAGCCTGTGTCTGGTGGCCAGTACTGTATAGCTCAGAGCTCTGTTGGTCAGTTTGTGTAAATTTTAATTTTTGTATGTGAGAAAAGGCGTTTGTGTGCTAGGGGAGAGGAATTCTCTGCTATGTTGGTGTGGTCTTTATCTTCCAGTGGTCATCCAACTCAAGATCCTCTCAGGTGGAAATATCTTCAGAGCCTAAATCTTTAGAATCCATATACTGATTAGAGATACAGACATATACTGTGACATGCAGCAGTGAAATTTTGTTAGAATTTCTGAAATTCCAGACCTTAATTTTTTTTTCTATCTCATATGTGTTGCATTTAGGACTCAGAAGATGCATTTTTCTACTTCAGGAAGGCAGGTTAATAATAATAAATAAAATCTTAATAATCTTCAGCCTGTTAGATGGCAAATACATAGGGTTTACTAATTATTATGTTGAATAGTATCTCTGAGAGGTGAACATCCAGCCTGGCTGATGTAAGGTTCCTCTTGTCAAGGATGAAAACAGTGACATGAAACTGTTTTTCTGGTTCCATTGATTCTGGGTTACTGGGGAAATCACAGAACTCCTGCTTCAAATTGACTTTGGTGATATGGACATGAAATCCATGTTAGCATGATGTCTCTCTCATGCCCAGTATTGGGCTAGTGACACAGATTTGATTTATACAGAACTGATAGTTTTAGATAAAAGTAAATGCAAGTAGAGGAGAGTTTTTAGAGAATGTCACTCAGATTTTTGGCTTTTTGATTAAGGACTGCATTGATATCCACAAAGATGTAATAGGCTTTATATAAAATAAAATAAAATAAAATAAAATAAAATAAAATAAAATAAAATAAAATAAAATAAAATAAAATAAAATTCGATGTAAATTTCTAGTCTAGACTAGGGTCCAGTCTGCCTTTAAGCTCTATGAATAAATGTTTAAGCCCAGCTCCTTCATTTTATGTAGTTCAACAGACAGTTTATATTTCATTTCATTCTCTGGCCCAAGCCTTACTTTCACCCTCCAGTATTTATATGCAGGGATGGAGGAGAGGTGGCTCTGATTTGGGCATCCCTGAACCAGGGATTGATTGTGTGGTCTGCATTTGTGTTTGTGGTTTGTGTTTTATGTTTGTGGTTGTGGTTTGTGTTTGTGGTTTGTGGTTGTGGTTTGTGTTCCTGCTTTGTGTTTGTGGTTTGTGTTTGTGGTTTGTGGTTGTGTTTGTGCTTTGTGGTTGTGATTTGTGTTCCTGGCTTGTGTTCGTGCTTTGTGTTTGTGCTTTGTGGTTTTGTTTGTGTTTGTGCTTTGTGTTTGTGCTTTGTGGTTGTGTTTGTGGTTTGTGTTTGTGGTTTGTATTCCTGGTTTGTGTTCGTGGTTTTTGTTTGTGTTTGTGCTTTGTGGTTGTGTTTGTGGTTTGTGTTTGTGGTTTGTGTTTGTGGTTTGTGTTCCTGGTTTGTGTTCGTGGTTTTTGTTTGTGTTTGTGCTTTGTGGTTGTGTTTGTGGTTTGTGTTTGTGGTTTGTGTTCCTGGTTTGTGTTCGTGTTTGTGGTTTGTGTTCCTGGTTTGTGTTTGTGGTTTTTGTTTGTGTTTGTGGTTTATGGTTGTGTTTGTGGCCTGCCCAGCCTGACCTGTGAGCACTCAGGGACTGCCCTGTGCCCATCAGTGTTTGTACCACACACACAAGTCCCATGTGTTTGGGGCATCAGCTCTTCCAGCCTGGTTCCCTCTCCTTAGCAGAAAATGCCTCCCGGCCACGCCGCGAGGCCGTGAAATTGTGTGAGTGCCACTTGTGAAAATGACTGGATCTGCTGTTTTAGTCAAAGTGTCTGAATGGTTTTTGAAATTGTAATTTTCCTGTGCTGCTGCTGCTGTGTGTAAAGGTGACCCCAGTGTGCTGGGCCCCGGGCAGTTTGCTGCAGACAGCTCATCAGCGTCATTCGTTTGGTGGGGTGCTCAGTCAGCTCCTCCTCGCCAGCAGGATGGAGCTCCTCTCTGATCTGCCAGGATATAAAGGCACCTACTAGAGATGCAGAACTCTCTGGAGATGCATTTAGGGTTTGATTTTTGTGGCAGCAACACATTTACCGGGGCACAAAGGTTATAACCCCTGATTCTGTGCAGGGAGAGGCAGGGCAGTGTCACCTGCAGAGCTCCTGCTGGAGAGCGAGAGCTGAATGCTGCATTCCTGCAGTCGCTGCTCTTTCTGTCCCACTTTCACCTCGTTTAGAATTGTTTAAAATTGGTTCGTTGCTGCCTGTGGCCACATGATGGCACAAATCAGTCAAAGGAGCATCGCTATGATGGGAGCATGGAGAGCAGGTGAGGCTCCTCTTCAGGGCTTATCCCTCCTCGCTGCTGTTTGGATCCACAGGTGACCATGATCACAGTCAGGGACAGTGGTGGGCTTTCAGACACAAGCTTAATAAATAAACAAGGAAAAAGAAAAAAAAATTAGAAGAACAAAGCAGGTCTAAAGCAGAAGCAAAAAGCATCCCTAGCAAAAAAACCCAGTTGGCCTTTAAAAAGGGCTGGTCGGAAGAAAACTTTTGTTTCTCTGATTTGTTTTGGGTTTCTCTTCAAAGGATTAGTAAACTTGCAGGAATCAGGAAACCCTTTTTATTTCTCTTCTAAATCCTGAAAACATCACGTGCTGTATTTTCTTTGTGGGATGTGTAGAGAGAGAAGAGACTGTTTTTTACAAATAGTGATTAACAAAAATCAGTCTCAGCTGTTTTATACTTAGTTTATTACCTCTTCACTGGTAATAATCTAAATATATTGTACATAAACTTCAGTGGTTCCTGCATTGTCCACCTCCCTTCCTCACCCAGTGGCTTTAAAACCCTGTCCTAAATGTGTGCTTCAGCAGAAAGATTGAACTACCTCACTTAGATTTACCTACCCTAATTTTATTTTTATAGCCCACTATCACTATTAATGCTTAGTGATACCACTTCCAGTTGACTCCTTGCAATGGGGAGAAAGGATGAAATTCCCAGCACCACTGCCTGCCTTGTATTCCCTGTTGCCATCAGAAACATGCAAAAGTTGTGTGTAGCTCTCAGAGAAGTCTCTCAGGCTACTTTGAAAGATTATTGTGCCTTTATTAACAATAATTTCATGAGTTCTAGACTTCTGGTTCTAGACATAAGTCAGCAAATTATAGGGAAAAAAAAAAGGGAAAAGAAAAAAGGAAAATCTGCACCCCTAAGGCCTCAGGAAGCTCCTCAACCATGAGACAGAGTGCAGTCAAATCCCTGAATGGAGTATGAACATTCCCAAGCATCGAGCAAGCATTTGACATCTTTGTGTGCAAACAAACCCAGCACAGTTGCATTTCTCATGACACAGCAGCAGCACAGCGTGTTCTGCCTCCCTCTCCTTGCCCTTTTCTCTGTTCTCCTCCTGCTGCCCCCATGGCTGGCAAACATTCCAGAGGCCAATGACGACACCCGTGTCTCTTTCAAGCTGAGTGCATTAGTCAGGCATTTGAGAGGGTTGTTTTCCTGCCCTTGGGAACCCCAGCACGCCATGGGAAAGATGCAGGAGTTCAGCAGGGACTGCTGAGTGCTCAGCTGCTGCTCTTTCCTAAGTGAAGGTAAGTGGTGAGCAAGTACAGCATTTAGAAATAAAAGAAAATGTTTTTCTGTGGGGAATGGTTTTTTTTTTGACCTCACAGCTGTTAGGTAAAATGAAAAATAAAAAAAAAAAAGATGAAACTGTTGCTGCAGAGAGAGAAAAATTCTTTTTTTTTTTTTTTTAAAGAGGCAAAACTGCTTTACTACATAGAATTCATTG
This sequence comes from Vidua macroura, assembly GCF_024509145.1. Classification (NCBI taxonomy): domain Eukaryota; kingdom Metazoa; phylum Chordata; class Aves; order Passeriformes; family Viduidae; genus Vidua; species Vidua macroura. The sequence goes on along the minus strand of NC_071572.1, from coordinate 114,390,890 downwards.
CACTGTACAGAGACAACACTTCATTTTGGAATCATGCTTTTAGATTTACCTATCCTGATTTTATTTTTTATAATCCACTGTCATTATTAATGCTTAGTGATATCTTAAGCTGTATGTGTCATGCTTTTCCTTGTGAAGAATTTCATAAGCAATCCACCAGCCTTTCACAGATTGCTTTTTGACCTGAGATGCAGAATTTTCCAATGAGAAGTACAGTGCAAGCCAACTACCATCAAAGAATTTTTTAGGTTGGAAAAGGCTTTTAAGATCAAGTCCAAACTTCCAAGTCCACCAGTTGAACTCCTCATCTACACATCTTTCAGAAACCTCCAGGGATGGTGACTCACACAGGCAGCCTCTTTGAGTGCCTAGCAGCCCCTTCCATGAAGAAATTTTCCCTAATACCCCGTCTAAACCTCCCCTGGTGCAACATGATATTCAGAATTTAATCTCATTTGGCATTTAGAGAGAACACAGGCTGAATGCTCCAACTTGCAAGAATCCCTTGAGTTTTGCACTGAACATGGACTTTGGTTTTGTATTTCATCCAATTTAATTGCCTTTGGTCCCTGACATGCTAAGATACTCCACTAATTTGTTTTTAAAAAAAAAAAAAAAATCCCAAATTGCTTATATCTGGTACCCATTTTGAGGTCTGCTGTCAAGGAAAGGAATTAAGCTTGTTTGGGTAATATATTCATGGTGTTGCTTGCATGCCATGATAAGTAAGAATAAGTAAGGCCTTGAGTGAAATTGGAGCCAGATAAAGCTCAGTGTTCTTGCTTTCAGATTATCTGTAAGCTTTAACTCAGTTCTAGGCCTGGTGGTTGTGTTGGAGCCCAATGCAGTTTGATTTTGCTGTTTCAGGTGGAATGTGGTGACTGGGTGAAGCAGAAGGACTTCCTGAAAGGTTATTTGGAAGTGAAATCAATCAGAAGAAATGTTCAGGTCAACATGTTCTTGCAGGGGAGAAAGTGGAGTGCCGAGGGCAGAAAGGCACTGAAGGTTTAATGTGAGTGCAGAAAGAAGTGTTCATACCAAAGGAAATCCTGTGGTCTCTAGGAAATGCTTGATGAAACCTTTCAGTCTGAATCTGCTGGACAGCTGAGGGGACAAGGGAGCCCACTGGAGAGCTCAGCATTTTTGTTTCCCAGACAAATATGCTTGAATTAGATGTTGTTGCCTCTCTGGCAAGGCAGTGCTTCTCTTGCTGGGTTGCCCTGCTGGCTGTCACTGAGTTCATGTCAAGGAAATTCTCAGGACCACGCTGGGAAGAGCCCAAAAATCCAACACCCGACATCTCTGAGTGCCAGCTGCCTACAAAATGTCACTGACTGCTGTGGCAGCGGGCACTGTATTGGAATAAATCATGTGAGATTCCATCTTCTTCATGCAGGAAAAAGTCTCTTCTTTATTCACATAACTCATTTTTATATGGTTTTACAGACCTCGTGTCTGACTCCAAGTGGTTAGTAGCTTTCTTGCCAATTACTCTATTGGTTAGTAAAAGGTATTTTACTTGTCCATCAAATCTCTCTATTCTTAAATTGTTTATGTATTTTCTTCACTGATTGTCATGGGGTAGATTTAATGTTTAGGTAGGTGCTAGTTGTTTTTTACCCAGGAATAGATTGCTATGTTAATGAACTGTTCACCCCAGGATTGTTTTGACATGGGAACTTGCAAAGTTCCCTTAGAAGAAATGACCAGCCAGTGATCTACCAGAGAGGGCCTGATTTTATGAGGCCTTTCCTTTATAATTTTTCTACCTTACTGCAACAGCACTGTGTCCCTTTGGGAACAATTTTCACCTTGTTTAGCTGAAAGCAGCCCATGGCACCACGACTTTGGCACGTGGCAGAAGGTCCAGGGCAGCACAGGGTGATTTTTCCCTGGTGTTTCACTCCTACAACAGCTTGAGGAGTGCCCTGCAGACAAGTCTTTGGGGCTGCAGTCCAACCCAGAGGTGCAGCCAATAAAGGACAGTAATTTGGATTAAGCTGTAGAGCTCCAGTTTGACTGCAGGTTTTAAGTGAGCTTCTTCCATTCTGAATTGCTCCCAAGACCCCTTTTCCTTTCACATCCTTAAAAAGTGATCACATTATTCTTGGGCTGCTGCATGTGGGCTCGAATGGAACTTAAACTGCCTGCCTGACAATGATGAATGAATCAACTCCAAATCCCTTGATGTGGATCAGCTATATAGCATAACAATAATATTGTTGTTTAACATTTATATTGAAGTAATACCATGAGGAATCTCATCCATTCAGGGACCGATTTTGCTGGAAACTGAATAAAACACACAGTGAAATAACAAGCCTTGTTCCAGAGACAAGGCTGTCTGAAAGACAAGCTGTACCTGTGCAAGGAGGCAAACAAAAATGACAAGGGGCAGAATGATATAAATGACAGTTGCATCTTTACACAAAACTGTGGGTGCTGCTGAATTTTCTTGCACGGTTGATCTGCCATGTTGTTTCTAGATTTTGCTCATCCCTTTCCACTTTGGTCTTCTTCACCTGTGCTCTCAAATAAACTCTTAAACCTCAGGCTTTTCCTGGCAAAGTTTGGAAAATATTGGAAAAAGGAATCTGTCCAGAAAATTCCCTGTGACACTTTGTTATGACCTTTGGACCAAATTATTTTAGTTGGCTTTCTGTACCTTGGCATCCATATTCAAGCTTACTTGGGTGAATTCTTCTTTGCAAGATATTTGTGAAGCTTTCTGTCAGATTCTTTACTTAGATCCAACTGTGTTGAATCTGTTACATTCCTTCCCATTTCTCACTTTGAAATGTTTTCAAATTTGCAATTGGTCTTCTCTGGAAACATATATCTTTATATATTTATTTATTTTTTAACAGATCCATTCTTGCTGCTGTTCATTGTTCCCTGTGTCCAGCAGGGGAGAGATTTTAAAATCACTCACCTTCTCGGTCTAACTATTTCCTTTGGAGCCTAGTGCCACTAATTTTTTAAAAAAGCAAGCTTAGACCTCTTGTTTCAAAAGGAATAGAACATTCCCTTGACTTTTTGAAAGTCACACCCTGGTTGTACAGTGTTAGAGATATGTTACCAAAAAAAAACCAAAAAAAAAAACCAAAAAAAAAAAAAAAAAAAAAAAAAAAAAAAAAAAAAAAGAGAAAGAGACAAAGGAATACATCTTAATAAAATATTTTAAATAAAAATATTTTTATCCCATAGGTAAGCTCTGTGCATATATGCCCTTGTATATGAAGGTGCTAACATACATGTTAAAAGAAAACTTGGCCTCCTACGCCACTTTCCCAGAATCCTACACACCAAGGTCCTGTTATAAATCTTAACAGTACTAGCTAGACTTCATTTAGTCAAAGGATATAAATACTTAATTACTTTTTAGAAAGCATTCCTCTAGTCTGGATGAATTTTGCCACATAATCTAACAAAATTCCTGTTACTTTTTGAGCTTTTACTAAGCTGGAAGCACTGGGTGATTATTGTCTAATAAAAAAAGGTCCATGTGCTAAATTTAAATTTCCAAGGAAAAGTAAGGCATATAATATACTATAAATTACAAGCTGTGATAAGACCATGGATAATTCCAAATGATAAGTGACTTAGTTTTATTTTCACGGGAAGAGGCTGAAACAAGGCTGTACCTTGCTCTGAAATGACACAATAATTGGAGTGAGTACAGGATTACTGCATTTGTCCTGACTTAACATTTCATCCGGATTGAATGGAATTAATTTAGATCTGTGTGGTGTTTGTCAGAGGCCTCACACTTGGACTGCAGTGCCCTCTGCTCAGCTGCAGAACAGGTACAGCCTTGGCCATTTTAGCAGCTACCTCCAGGGAGGATGTTGCAATCCACTTTTCACTCTGATTTGGACCCTGATGATTTTACAGCGTGAGAAATATTTCTGGATTAGCTAGGGAAGAGTGCCAAGTGCATGTAGGATTGCTGCAGAGCCAACTGGATTCCTGGGCAGCTCAAACACAATTTGTATATGAATAGAAGGCTGTTATAGGGCTGGACTGCATTGAGGGGAAAAGCAAAACACCATGGGAAAAAATGAGCAGAAGAACACTGAGAAAAATAAATATATATTTCACTAAATTGCTTAAACTGGTGGCTGTGATTACTTGATCAATATGTCAAAATATATTTTGAAAAATGATTATATGCCATTCTTGTGAAGACTGCAGTGTGGAAGAAAAATGAAATAATAGCAGAGGGGGATAAACTCCAAGAACAATTCTGCCTTTAAAAGCACACACCATATCCCCCATGCCCAAGTCTTCTCAGAGATGCCTTTTGGCCACCATAAGCTTTAGTCAGGAAAACACGCAGTGCTGTTCAACAGGATGTGCAGAAAGGGAAGTTCTGTTAGAGTTTATTGAATGACTGATCATGATTTAAATCCACTTCAGAAAAGCTGTTATGTTCTGGAATCATTTCTTGGCTAATGTGCTAATAAAAAGGCATTGTATAATGCTACTGCTGGATTTCAAAGAATTTAACAGCAAAAATTTGCTTACTGAGGAATACTGGAGGTTCCTTCAGAGGACAGATATTGATGATAGTTATTACTATTACTATTAGGTGATAGTAACTATGATGGCAATGAGCTGGGCCTTGTTCACATTTGCAAACCAGAGGGAAACCTTGCAAAAATCTTGACTGATTTCAGGATGAGTTGAGCACTTGGGAGGCAATTACCTGTGCTCAGCTTCGCTCCAGGCCCTGGGTAGGTCACGGAGCAAATCCTCCATCTCCATACACGTGAACAAGGTCAGTGGAAAGAGCCAGTGCAGATTTCTCCAGTGCAAAAAAGGCATTCCCTGGGTGCCTTTTAGGATCAGATGAGTGCTTTTTGTTTAGCTGATGGGCCTTTGGCACAATCTCTGGTGCAGTTGTGGCTGCAGCTCAGGCAGTGAGATATGGAGTGGATGGGAACTGTCAGGACAGCTGGGCTCTTTTCAGAGGGGCACAGTGACAGAGACAACAGACACAGGAATGTGGAATGTGGAAAATTCAAACTTCCCATTAAGGGTTGGATGTGTGTTTTCACCGTGGAAAAGGACAAACACTGGGGAAAAAATGGCCCAGAAATGTTGTTGTCTCCACGTCACAATTATACGCTCCAAGGGTTGTCCTAATGTATCTCCTGTGCTTGTAGGACACTTCAGCTTTATCTCTCTGAAGTTTCTACAAGAAACAGGGATTTTTGTTGTCATTAGCAGCGCTCTGAGAATGATAGGGCTCTGAACAGGAGATGCAGCACAATGGACAGGCAGAGAATGAGGCTGGACAGTTTAATAAAATGATTTTCAGTTTAATAAAATGCTTTGTGACTCTGGAGCCCCCAAACTCCTTGGGAAGCAGAGTTCATCTGGAAAATAATTTTCAATTGTCTCTGTTGCACAGAAATCCCCCTGCCCACAGTGGTTATTCTTCTATTCGGAATTAGCTATTTTATTGTAAAATCCTGGCTTTGCCAGGGCTGCTTTTGGTATCAGTGTGGTGAGAACTTCACCCTGGCCTTTGGAACCCTTTGAAATACTTGTAGAGACACATACATGGTTAAAAGGACAACCCTAAAAGACCAGAGTCATGCTTTGGTGAACTCTATTTAGGGTGTATTCCTAAATAGGAAGAAGTACAAGGGAACAACATGTAAAACTCAAATAATATCATTTATTTGGGTTTGATGGATGTGTTTTTCAGGACACTGCTGTGCATAAGGGAATTTGTTTGGGTTTTTTTTCCTCTAACAATGAATTTGGGGAACATGAATCTCTCACCTTTGTCTTTCATCTGCCTAATTTTACATATACTAAATAAATAAAAGCAATCAGAGAACAACAGGAACTGCAAGATAAAGTGGATGCTTATGTGTTTGCCATCTGCTTTATTTTGGACCAAATACCTGTGTATTCAGTCCAGAACCACAGTGTGTATTTCTTCCATTATCCATGCATGCTGCTTGCCTCATATTTAATCATATTTTTGTTATTTTATTACAACTCTACAGATATGAATTAGGTAATTAAAACTCCTCCAGAAAAACTTTAACACCTGTTCTGTGCCTTAAATATTGTTTACAGAATTCAGAAAGCTGTGAAACTTTATTTTGTTGAACAGATCCTTATTACTTTAAAGTGCTACACTATCCTTGTACTCCTATTTTGTGAGGAAGCTGTTGAAATCAAAGAGAAAGCTGGCTGCTACTGGATCTAATTATTAGAAAATATGTGGCAGTTGTTGCAGTGAGAGACAGGAGGAAATTTTTTTTTTTTTTTTAATTTTGTATTTAAGGAAAATCAAGTTTCCATGTTGCAAGGAAGAGTTGCTAGTGGCTAAAAACTGATAATTTCAATTGGCTTTGCTCCATCAGCCACAAGGAAAACACCTGGCAAGCTGCTGCATCCCAGCCAAGCCTTGTTACCCTTTTGGCCTTCACAGTAACTATCAGCAGGCACCGAGTCAGTGCTGCTAATAAACTGGCATTAAAACTTCCACCTGCTAATAACATCTTATTGCTTTTTCAGGATTAAATAAAAGGAAATGAGCTGTTTAATTACAGTCAGAGAAATTTTGCAGTGCTGTGCTGCCTTGGACGGTGACAGTAACGCTGAAATGTGTTTTAAGACGTGGCTACATGAAGTGATGGCTTCAGAGGTAAGCCAGAATGGCAGCAGCTATTCTATGGTAATTTTTGGCTTGTAGGAGGTGTAAAACATCTTATTTTTACATGAAGGTAAGATAAACTGGGGACAGTCTTTTCAAAAACATGTGTAGGCGGTTGTAAGCAAAGTTGTATTCATGGATTTTTTTTTTTCTCCTCACTAATGTTCTCCTTAATGATTCCACTGTATGGAGAATTCTTTGCTGGTTTTTAATTATTTTTGCTTGCCTCACTGCTAGCAAAACCCCCAGTTCTGGTTTTCTTTGTGCAGCAATGAAGCAGGAGAGAGGTATTACACTGTAGCCAAGAGAGGGAGTTCTTCCATTCTGATTTTTCTGGAACATCTGGAGAAAAAAAAAAAAAAAACAAAAAAAACTGGAGGAGCAAAAATCTCACCTGGAAGTCCCATGTGTGGGATGTAGGCTGATTTCTTTCTATCTTTCTTTGCTTCATTTTCCACTTCTTACCCTGACACCTTGATTATTTTAGGCCAAAGAGAGTTGGATTTTGAAGCACCAGCAATGCACCACAGCCCCCGTGGAGGTCTGGTTTGGATTTTGGCATGTTTTGGAACAAGGAATGCAAATATCACTTCCTAAATGGGGGAAAAAAAATAATGTCCTGCTGGTCCAGTTCCAGTGGGACCAACTTCACCATGTGTTTTCAGCAGAAAGTGGTTTTTATAGCAATGTTGCAAGCTGTGTGAATCCCAACAATTTTAACAGCTTGGAATATGAATATCTATCAAAATTAAGATAATCCTTTTAAAAAGAGGTGTACTGCAGCAGTGCTTTGCTCTTAAATAACAATTCCCACATCGTGTTCCAGCCTCTCACTTCCTGGTGGAGGAATAAGAACTCGGTGGGAGGGACTGTGAAGCCAAGGGAAACTCAATTCATGCTTCAGGAACTCTCATTTATTTCTCCTGTGAGCCTTGGCTGGGTTGTCAGCATGATACAACCTTGCTGTGGTGAGCGTTGAGAGGCAGCATCTTCAAGACAATAAATCTTTAAAAGGACAAAGGGAAGCAGTAATGTTATACATGCAGTTTGAGTGTGTGTAGTTTGCACTTCTTCATTCTTTTTTTTTTTTCATTTTTCAGAGGAACTGAAAAATGGGAATGCTTATCCTGCTTTGAAGAAAGGGCCTTTCTTAGCATCTTTTTTGATTAAAACATAGCTAGAGTGTGTTTCTGATCACTTTAAAAGTGACTGGTGAACTGTGTGGACTGAGGACTAAAAAGCCACAATAAATTACATTGTGTTTTACTTTAAATTGTTGTGTGGCAACAGTTTCTGGTGAGACAGATTCACAGCAAAACGATTGCATGGTGCACATTTGGCTTTCTAAAGGTCATCGAGTTATGATAGACGAGATAAAGTGAGTTTTGACAATCTCAGATTTGCAGAGGTAGCCATGTGCCTGTAGCTTAATGAAGATTTTAATTGTTTTAGTCCATGAAATAAGACATGCTACTCTGAAAAATGCTCTGTGTGGTCCCTTAGAATGGCGATTTTAGTACAAACAGTTACAGAGCCTCAAATCTGCACATTGTGACTGGTTATTTTAGGACTGTGCACATCTGAGGAAATCCATTATGCCACTCTTCATTTGCACAGCAAAGCCCTCTCTCATATGAATGTTTCTTTTGTGGGGAGATTCCTATTTTTTTTTTTCTCACAGTCAGGATTTCTGACTATAGCACACAGAGGCTCACAAAGACTGACTTCGGGTTTTGTGTCTTTTGAGCTCGACTCCCTCCTTATCTTCCTTTTATAGTATTTTATTAACTTTATTTTATTTATTTATTTATAGTATTTTATTTAACTCTCAACTCCTTACTCTCTGAGTCTTGTGTACCTCCATCCCAGCTGGGACACAGCTCCTGTTCTAGAGATTCAAGAGCTTGTTTATTCTCTTTGTGCGTTTTTGCCCTGCTGCTGCTAAAAGTAGGGCAGGACTTTGGAGAAAATGCCAAGGTACAGATCCAAGTGGAGATTAAAGGAAACAAACTGACTGCCTGTCACAGAAATCCTGGAGGTGTAGCTTTGGAGCATGGAGAAAACAAAGGAATGATATTTCATGCGTTGTTGGTGTCTCCCATGTATTGTAGACTTCATTTTAGTGTTCTTTATGGCACAGCTCCTGCATTGAGGAGTTTCTGCTTTTCTTTTTTCTCTGGGAAAGAGAGTAATAGCTGGGGATGTGCGTGATCTAGGGTCTGAACGTGTTTTTTGTGGAAATTAAAATTTGGTTACCTCAGGGCCTCCAACCAGACAGCTTCTTTTTGAAAAGCTAAGTGGGAACCTTTCCTTAAAAGTTATTTTTTTCCTAATATGTATTTTCTTTCCCCTCTCAGTAATTAGAAACAAAAGCTGTTGATGAAAGAAACCAACTCTCTCCAGGATCCACACTTTTAACAGCAGTTCTGTTGCTGAAGAGATGTATTGATGGTATTTTCAGGGTTTTGTTCCTCTCTTTGTGTGATGGGAGATGCCAGTTTCTTGTTGAGACACGGATTTGGTCTCTTTAGAAAGTGCTCTTGCTTCAAAACCTGGTGGGGAGACCTTTCCTGAAAAGGAAACATGAATGAGAGAACATTTCTGGGGTTTGTCAGGTAACCCAGCAATAATTGTTATGCCACAGCATGCTCTAGCCACCATTTACCATGCATATTAAAATTGAAAGTGAAATTTTAAGTGAGCAACAGCTCTCTGAAAAGCTCATTGTCAGGGCACTCCTCTGTTCTGGTTGGTGTTACTAGTGGTCATTCTGCTTTCGGGTAGATTTTTCACTATTGGCAGCATTTTGCCAATCTGATCTCGTGTTCTGGTGATTTATACCCTGCATTCAGGTCTGCAATTTTTCAGTGCATAGTTAGCACAGTGGGCCCTGCAGAGCAGGGGTCGTGGTGCCAGGGATCAAATTTAAAAGTTTGTGGTGCCTGGGACAGTCTTCACTGGCGGTGTCTGAAAGGCAAATGCAGCTCCACTTCCTGTTTATTATTTTATTTCCAGCTGTGGCAAAGGGATAGATATCAAGGCAGGAAGGCTCCCAGGAACTTGAAGTGAACATGCACGGGCATGCTGGTGCATTAATATGTATTACAGGCACATGATTTCCCTTGCAAACAGGAACATCTCTGCAAAGAGTGATAAGCCCTGGGTTCCTTTTCTGTGACACTGCCTATAATTGCTAGGGAAAAAATGGGCTTAAATTTAAAGTTCCTGGAGCACTGCTCAGTATCCAGAGTGGATTTTCAGCACTATTTTTAGCCTGCTGTTGGTGGGTTAGAATGCAAATAGCTGTGTGCACTCTGGAGCTGCAGAAGTCCACACAGACAGAAAACAGGAGGGAAGTTGTGCCTGTCCTCACTGAAGAGTTTTGCAATTTTCCCCTCTTTGTTTCTGCCCAATATTCAACCTATTTGCTGCTACAGATCTTTGAAGCACGTGGGCTGTTGGCTGCTGCTGATTGTCTGACTCTATTAATATAAAACTATCTTGTAAACTCTGGCCCATCCAAAGTAAAACGAATGGGACCAGTGCAACTCTTTGCCAGCAGAGAGATTATCCCTCCAGCAAAGACCAGTCTTGGGCAGTGGGGTAAAAAAATATACACTTTTTCACAATGGAATGATCATTAATGCCTGGGAAGCAGCTCTGAAGTGAAATGCTCTTCTAAATTATTTTGCCAAACCTGTTTATTTATTTTTTTTAATAATCTTGACAAGTGACATAATGAATTGGCAAAATGAAAAGGGCCCTGTCACTTGCCACTCTATCCAAACAGTAAGGTTGGAGCAACTATCTGTATTATGCTTGTCTGAAGAGATATATAGGAAATATATATAAAAGATATTAGTGGTACCCTTTTATTCCCATTGATTTGCTCAAAACCTAGGAAGCAACCTAAAAAACTCATTTCTCACATATTTCCTCTCAAAATAGGTTTTATTTTTGCTTGATGACAGCCTCATTTTTTGCAAAAAAAACCCCAAAAACTCTTCAAAACAATTCTAGACTGAAATAATGCTGGGGCAAACAACTCCAAGTCAGTAAAATTTAGAGGTGGCAGTGGGGGGCCATAGAAAGGCTCTGAGACTTTTAAAACAAGGGGAAGCCCTCAGACAGCAAAAAAGTGGCAATCACATATGTTGTGATTGCATGGATTGCACCTAAACATGGTTTTGGAAAATGCAGCTCCTGATTTGAATTTCCTGCCATTGACCAGCTGCTTCAATTCACTATTTCCCTATTTGGGGTGTATTTCCTGCTGCAGACAAAATGGGAAAGACTCTCTGGTGAGCCCTGGTTTACCTCAGGGCAGACAGAGGGCAATGTGAGGGTAAAAGCTGCAAATCTTTCAGGGTTTTTCAGTTTATTGGGGATTGTGACTAAAGCCTATAAGCATGCTTCCAGTTGGATGCTGATACACAAAGCACTTGTCCTTGTTTTTGCAATAAATTGAATTTTCTTTGCAAACTGAATTTTAAGCATCATCTAACAGGAAGCAATACTTGTTTCAATGTTTCAGCTGTAAGACAAAAGTCACTTTAGATACAAACTTCCAACACCTGTGAATTTATCTACAGAGTGGATCTCAGTCTGGGGAAGGAAAGTTATTGATGCTCTAAAATGTACAGTACTGGCTAATTTTAGGACACAGCATCACAGACTTCATTAGTACAATTCAGTGTTTCACAGTGCTTGCAATGTGCAGGTTGTTTTCATATTTGTCAGGAGTCTAACACAGAATCATTTTTCTTTGTGCTTTAGGATTCTGTGGGCTCATTATTCAGATAACTCTGCTCCACCAACTTTGACTCTCTTTTGGCCCCTGCACACATCTAGGTTATAAAACTTTTTTTGCATAATTTTCCAATCTTGCTCTGAGGAGCAAGAACCTCTGGGCTCTATGAACCAGGAAAGAAGAAATCTGTGACAAGTTGTAATAGTCAAGGTTAGTTTTGAGGCAGTGTGTGTTTGCTGCCTCTTAGGGGAGTATCTCACTGCTTTGCATGCTGCTTACTTCTTTCTGGAGCTGGAGAAACACTGCTTAAAAGGATTAATTTGGCAGGCACTCTTGAGACTTTAGAAGGTAAACAACTGTTTCTTTTTTGTCAATATGGCAATTAAGGTCTGGGAGATTAAAGAAAAGAAAGTAAATGCAGTTTTGGCTCCTTCTGTAGACTGATGGCTTAGTGATCCTTTGAATATTTAATGAGGTGCTTTGAAGGTTCTGGAGTAGCAAAATCCAGATCAGATGTGAAAAATGTAAGAACAGTGAACTGCAATGTGGGATTTATTAGCCCAGAAGTAGGTGTGTGGGGTTTCCTTATGTGATGCCCAGAATCAGGTGCGTGGGGTTTCTTGTGCTCGAGATTGATGTCCAGGCTGCTTTTGGTAAATGACAACTCCCATTTTCAGGTGCCTGGAGATTTTTGCAGTTGGCCTCTTTTAATACCATCTTTACCAAAACCTCTGTCTAGTTCTGAGTCATGGGCCAAAGCAAGGAATCTTCCCCGTGAAGCCAGCAAAATGGTTAAAAATCTTACCATGACTAGAGCTGCGAATTTCAGAGTCACTGAAGGAGTCAGAAGTGATGTTCAAGGTGATCTTTTAGCAGCCTTTAAAGCTGCTAGGACAGTTTCATTCTTAGATGCTTTGTTTACCTCAGATGACACAACCCAGGCTTTAACATCCTCTGTGGGTATTTTCTCCTTGTCTCCAATTTTGGGCTGAACACTTACTGCCTATCCTTAAGGGGGTGGCTCTCATGTCTCTTCAAATATGTCTTCAGGGAATTAATTAAATTGTCTTTCTTAAAGTGGGTGGGCATTTAGAGGAAGTTTAATTTGAAATCATAAATTAAAAAGGTCTGAAGTTAATTCAGAATGCTTTTTGTGTGACATTATAGCTGGAGAAGCTGTCAGAGTGTTGCCTGTGTGTAGTGGGAGGACAGCTCTTAGTTTAATCATTTTCTTCCCTATTTTTCCCCCTGCCCCAGTGCTGTTCCTTCTGTTTGCAATCCCAAATCTGCTTTTTTTTTTTTTGTTTTTGGAGTGGGAAAGAGATGAACCTTTGAAGAAGCAGAGCAGCAGAAATCCAGGTTTTGAACAAGACCCTAATATATCCCTCAGGGAGCTCCTTGTGCCTTTATTTTGGCAAACCAGTGCTTTTCAAGTGGCAGTGCTGGCTTCAGTCCCTCTGGATCTTCATGACAAATTCAGGGAGAAATAAATGTGATTGCTTTTCTGGCTAAGTGAAGAACTTTATCCATTCTGAATTGCCTCTCTTGACCTGTCCTGCTTTATCAAATTGGAGAGCAATGTAAAGACAGCCACACTTTACTTCCTGAGCAGCCAGACTCTTCTCCAGAAGGGAGAGGGGTGGGAGATGAGCCCTCTTCTTCTGGAGGTGCTGAATGCTGTCCCAAAATGATCCCTGTGGGGGCAATCTGGGATGTAGACAAGTCCCTGGGATGAATCCAGGGCTGCTGAGGGAGCTGCCCAATGCCACTGCAAAGGTGCTATAGATTATCTTAGGAAGGTTGTGGTGATTGGGAATTTTCTTCAGGAGAACTTCACATCTGATATCAGGAAGGGAAACAAAGAAGATCTGGAGAGCTACAGAGCTGTTCATGCCCTTTCCAGGCACTGGGAAGTCTGTGGGGCAGCCTTGGAAGCCATCTCCAGGCACGTGGAGAAGGAGAAGGTAACTGGGAACAGCCTGTGCAGGATTTTCCTGGTTACACATTTCCCCCGAGCACCTCTTGAAATTAAATGAGAGGGTCCCCAGTAGTAGCTAATTTGGTGAGATATGGGCTGGGAAAGCAGAGAGGGAAGTGGATGAAATGTGGCTGTGTGATCCAAAGGGTGGAGATCAGCCACCTGAGGTTGAAATAGTTGCTGGGTAAGAGGTGTCTCCCTAAGAGATCAATTCTGATACTATAAATATCTATATTTATATTGATACTATAATATATCATATTTATAATACTATAAACATCTTTATTTGCAAGCTGGATGATGAGATACAGCAAATACCTGTACAATAGTAAGCTGTTCTGTATCATTGCACTCTCTAACACAAAATGAGGCACTCTTTAAACTAGTCTTTATTTTATGGGATTTGTTGTTGTTTTTTTTTTTTTTTTGTGATCCTTTTAAACTCCAAATAATATTTAAATACTTTTTTTGAGATTTTGAGTAAATATCACAGTAAGAATGAAATGGCCATCCACCATCTTCCTTATGCTGATCCATAGGTTTGGGTGGATTTTTTTTTTTTTTTTTCAGATTTATTTTATTTTAAAGTAAAAGATTTGAAGCCAAGCATACAGCCATAATCTCACTGCTGGCTACATAAAAATGTCAACGTCCTGGATGAATGCTCTTGAGATTTTAGTGGCTGGAAGGTGACTTCATAAATCCCTGCTTTATTAAGATGTCTCTTGAATGTCCACACAGTTATGTGAAAAGTAAAAGATGAGCACTTACAGAGGTTACACCAGGTATGATGTTTCTTTCTCTGACCAAAAGGCACTTGTGAAAATTGCTTGGAGGGCTTTGAAAGGAAATATGAAAGAATTTGTAGTTATTGGAAAG